>NC_133536.1:34904963-35229651 GCF_048544455.1 Silene latifolia
CAATCACCAGAGACGGTCTAGCAGCTAATCACAAT
Organism: Silene latifolia; assembly: GCF_048544455.1. NCBI lineage: Eukaryota > Viridiplantae > Streptophyta > Magnoliopsida > Caryophyllales > Caryophyllaceae > Silene > Silene latifolia. Next base: position 34,904,999 of record NC_133536.1, read on the forward strand.
CGTTCTTCAATGAAATCACCTCCTATCAAAGATACAATCATATAATCACCATCTAATAAACACAATACTCCTAAAATCCCCAAATTACCTAATTAGGGTTTCAACTAAAATCAATGGATCAACATAAAAACGGTACAAAGATCTTACCCAAAATATGACGGTCTCAACGGTATAAAGAACTCAGGATTATGGCGACACAAGCGTTGGGATTTGATAGCAATATGAGAGAGGAGAACTACGTAACCTTGTTTTCTCTATTGTGAAGTTTAGAAAAAGTGTAAAAGTGAAAAGAAACTGACGGATTAAGTTTATATATCTTTCTCACATTGCTATAAAAACCCGTCAAAACAACTCGTAAAAGTAACTTACTCGATCGAGTAAGTAACTTACTCGATCGAGTGACCCTTACTCGATCGAGTGTCACACATACTCGATCGAGTCCTCATCGGGCAGACTACTGTTTCGTATACAAACATACTTACTCGATAGAGTACCCAAAGACATAGAAAACCGTAGTATTACATCTATCCCGTAAACCGCAGCCTCTAAAGCATCCAGCTCGGCTTTGAAAATGAGGGCTTCACCATATCCATTGTCTTCGTCCAAATCGTCATTCAAAAGGGACCAAAATGACATATCATTGCTCTCCATGGCCAATATGTTCGATCGAGCAGAGGGTGCACTCGATTGAAGACTTTCCTCCTGAATAATACTCGATCGGACACAAGGATCTGCTTCATCGAGATCTTCCTCATAATAGCTGTTCGATCGAGTGGATAACTCTGTTCGATCGAACACTTCCTCAGATATTTCATTCGATCGAACACTATAACCAGTTCGATCGAGTGTTTGTTGTTGTACAGTGCATAAATCTTCAAGTAGTGCGTCGTTTTCAGATAGAACTTCATATTCCGAGTCATACAAATCATCAGTATCGATAGACAACTCTGGTCCTTCATGGGAAAGACCACTCTCGGTGTAGGTAATGATACCCATCGTAAGGTGTCAAAAATAATATTTATAAATCCAACTACAACTATAGATAGCGGTAGCAGGGTCGAACCACAGAGAGGCAAATATAATTATTAGTTGTCTAAATTCAGTCCAAGGTAACAATGATGTGGGGGTTTGATTTGATTTGATCTATAACTAAGGGCAGTAAATGAAATATAAACTAAAAAGATGGATGAAAACAAATATAAAAAGGGTGCTAAGATGGTCGGTTCACTGTAGTTTCGGCGGCAGCATACTAGTTTGGTCTTAAATAAATCACGCGAGACGGGAAAATAAGAAGTCCTCTCGGTCCAGTCTTAACAAGTAGCATCTTTCGATCTCGCTACAGGTCCCTAATATCACTAGTACTGACTCTCGTCCTGAAAAGTGACTAAAAGCCTAAACTTTACCTATCTTTGGATCTTAGCATAGTTTAGTCATTTTAATTGGTAGTCTAACAACTTTCCCTATCTTTCGATCTAATGGGTCAGTCATTTCCTAAGCATTCAACTAGTCGCGTGCACTCGATTCGTCAAATATAGAATTTAAACCAATTAAAACGAAGACAATCTCAGTGTGGCCAGTCGATCGACCAGGGAACCCAGTCGATCGACCGGCGTGCGATTTCAAGTCATACTAATTTTAATGCCGCCTAACCTACAGATTCCCTACATCCTAGCACGAATAATTTAGCTACTCATGACTATTACGAAAACAACAACAAGATTAATGAAATAAACTATCGAATTCATGCTTGAAATAATTAAACAAACAAATAACATAAACGATAATTTTGGCTTCGGGAAACTAACTAGCAATTCTATACTACAACGAAATAAAGCGATTAAACTGAAATAAGAGCAGGAGTATACCAAATGGAATTGCAGAGAAAAGATCCAAAACACCGAATGCGAAAGTAACTTTCTTAATGAAGGAACAATAATCTCAAGAACCCTAATTGTTTTATGGTCTCCAACTCATAAAAACTGAATGAATCAATGCTTCATGTCAGGTTACGTTATATAAGAATATAACGCAACATTATTCCTAAACCTAATATACATTGGGCTTTCTTATTCTCTTATCTTTTTTATTTGCGTCAGATTAGCGGCTTGGTCGATCGACCACTGGGACCGGTCGATCGACTAAGGTATGCTGAACAGGAGTTCCTGTAAGTCGGGCTCTGGTCGATCCACCATAGGGTCCAGTCGATCGACTAGAGTAGCTGATAATCCGCTTTTAATTCTTCATAAAATTATCTTTCAGGCCTCGAAATGCGCACCAAGCTCGTTCCTTGAGTAAATACTTCACGTCAAATGCAATGCAAGGTACTCGGGGACGGATTTAGCTTGATTTCCGCTGGATTCGTCACATTTCTGCAATAATGTACAAAAACACGAAAGTAGACGGAAATAGGGAGAATAGTAGCATAAACTACATAAATGAGCTCTGAACTGCATGTAAAATGAGGTGTAAAACATCATATAAATGACACGCATCAAACTTCCCCAAACCAAACCCTTGCTTGTCCCCAAGCAAGAACTAGACTCGATCCTAAAATCTAATGGAACGAGTCAATCTCAGAGCGAAATGCAAACCTAATAGCCTAAACCAATTTAATGCAGCAACTAACAATCAATTAGCAATATGAATCATGCAAACGAGTTATGAAGCCGTTAAAAATCTGCTGAACCGTCAACTGTAGAGACTTATCAAATCGGACTCTCACGAGTCGCTCATATCACCCAATAAATACGGGTGAGTATATGTAAAAGATAGAAAGAATTCATTTTGTAGTGACCCTCACCTAACTACGACCTATAAGAACATGCCTGCAATCTATATGAAAATAATCTCTACAACCGTACATATGCATTCCAACCAACAAATGACCATGACACATGCCGAGGTAAGTATGGATATGTGAGGTAATGGATAAGAAGAGGCAAAACATTTATGGGAATGTGGAGGTATAGGTGATCAAGTCAATACCCAACAAAACCATTTGACAACATCCGACTTCTTGCTCAAAATCAACAATAAAACGAGTGCAAATTATAAAGCACAAATCTCACAATCTTCATAATAATCAATCAACTCCCCATAAGATAGAAATGCAACATGGGAGCAAAAATCGCCATAAAATAAAAACTTTATATCATGCGAATTGATTTTTTTTCTTCTCTTCTTCTCGGGTATCAGTGGATCGACCAATGAGACCAGTCGATCGACCGCCCTCTATAGTACAGCACGCATCTTTTTTTTTTCTTTCTTTTCCGAATCATTTTTTTTTCTCTTTTTTTTTTCTATTTTTTTCTCTTCTTCATTCCTTTTTCATCTTCCCAGTCATCATCTGAAAATGAGCAAATGCCACCAAAAACGTAGTAACAATCCCAAGAACATAAACTACTAGCTTGACGAGGGCAGGCTAAATGTAGGATGTAGTAACGGGACAAAAAGGCTATTTTTGGCAGTGTGGAGCTTATGGGCAAAAAGAACAAAGGGGTGACCTCTTCCACATGTGTCAACAAACCACAAACCGAATGCATACAGGTATTAAGCAGATTAAGTTCATATTTATGCAAATTTATGTAACATGTCTCATAAGGAGTAACTAGTCACAATCCTAGATAAATTGGTCATGAATGTCACCTGTTATAAGCTCTAAACCTCAGAATATGATGTAGCTTGCCAAAAATCTAAGTCAAGTCTCAAGCTCATCAAATAATTTAACGAAAACTCGTAGATTATGCATATATGATCCTACTAATAACATGTCAATTAGCAAGGCTTAGGCAAAAACAGATGCAAATGCAATGTCGTCATTGAAATACTACCGTTCCGACTCGACCTAAATGCTAAAATAAACGTGCATTTTTTTGAAATTTTTGAAATTTTTGAAATTTTACAAATTATTTTTTTGAAATTTTCTGTATATATAAGGTAAAATAAACAATGCAAGACAAAAAATGTAAACGTGAATGCAAGCAAATGAAATGCAACGCAAAACCCTTCCCCAAACCAAATCGCACAATGTCCCCATTGTGCAAAATCATATAATGAAATAAAAGAAAAACAGGAATTTGCGTAAATTAACTATATAAGGTATGAAGTAAGAACTCGGAAACTCACAAGACTTTAAGCGCAACAAAAGGAAACCTCCCCAAACCAGCGTGAGCTAGGAGGTTTCAGTAGCCAGCAGTGCTACCGATAAGTACCTGAAAAGACAAACAATACCACGCATAAAACCGAGAAAACAATTATTGAAACGCAAAATTATGTGTAAAATGAGAAAAACAGAAGAAAACGGAAATGAGTCGGAGAATAAGGTGGAGAAAAGACTCCCTCAACTCCGCAAATCGATCAAACACAGCAGGGGAATGATCGAAAACAGTCTGAAAAGAAATACAGAGGCGGTCAATCGACCACATCACCCGGTCGATCGACCGGGGTGAACAGAATGAAGCTCCTGAATCGTAGCGGTCAGTCGATCGACCACTCAGGCCAGTCGATCGACTGAGTAACCTGTTGTAAGTTCTGATTTCTTCGAATTAGCTCAGTAAATTAAGCTATCAAGGTCTATAAACCTGCAAATACACATAATAACGCGCCTAAAATTGCGCAAAACCCAAAACAATAGTCTAAAGTGTATAAAATCCTAAGCAAACTTATTAAAAATGCGAAGTCTCGCGCACAGAAAAGCAATAAAAAGAGTTTAACGAAAGCAATAAAATGTTCGTAAAGTCTTTGATCAACTAGTAGTTGATCAAGAACGGCCACGGAATGGCCCACTTAGTCGGCTTCTGGCTACAAGAAGTAGCCTCTACAGTGCTCATCTCCTCAGCTGCACTCTTCTCAACTCCTACATCCGCAGAACTCAACGGATCAACAACTTCAACATCTTCCCAATCAATAACCTCATCTGGCTCATCAAAGTCCAAGTCAGACTCCCTTACTTTGACTGGCTCATCGTCAAGCTCCTCATCAGTGCCATAGCTAAGACATCCTAAGCCGCCTCTTGAAACGACTGGCTCCCTCACAGCTGGAGCAACATGCAGCTCTTCCTTCCCCAAACCAGCTCCTGCAACATCCAAAACAGAATAATCTTCCTCTAATTTGCTCCCAATCTGGGGCGGAGGTGTTACAGCAGGAACAGTAGTAGAGACAGGCATATCAGGAAGCACAAAATAAGATTTCTTTTCAGAAACCGTATTACAAGTTATTGGCCACATGGGGTCTTTCTTCTTAGCTGTCTGGGCAAAGACAATGGAATGCTTTCCTACTTTAAAGGTCAAAGTCCCTGAACCAACATCTATAAATGCACCAGCAGTGTGCAGAAATGGTCTACCCAATATGATAGGAATGTGGGCATCCTCGGGTATATCTAGTACAACGAAGTTAACAGGAGAAAAAAACTTTCCTATTTGCACATGAATGTCCTCTAAGACTCCTATAGGCTGGACCGCAGATCGGTCAGCCATCTGTACCGTCATGTTGGTAACTGCAAACCTAGTCAATTTGAGCTTCCTAGCAAGACTCAAGGGCATAACGCTAATACTGGCTCCTAGGTCACATAAGGCCTTCTCAATAGAAAAGGTGCCAATACTACATGGAACGGAAAAGCTACCTGGGTCTTCTAGATTATGGGGTACAGTGTGGGTCAAATAAGAGCACGACTCCTCGGTTAGTGCGATAGTATGCACAGTTTCAAGTGACTTTTTCTTAGACAATAGTTGCTTCATAAATTTCATGTAAGCAGGCACTTGATTGACTAACTCAAGAAAAGGAACTTGTACGTTTAAGCTACGAATAAAATTTTCAAATTTATTAAACGATACCTGTTCCTTTGTCGGCACCAGTCTCTCTGGATAAGGGGCTGTAAGAAGTAACTTAGCCCTCTCCTCTAAATCTCTTATGCCGGCGTCAGTGGACTTAGGCTGAAAGTCCACAACCTTCTCCTTGTTGTAGCTTGACCCTTCTTCAAACCGCCTCAAATATGAACCATTAATCGACATCGGGTCGTACTTCGGAACTGGAACTGACCCATCAGCATTTGGGTCTTGCCTCAATATTTTCGGAGCAGTCGTCCCCCGAAACAAGTGGTCCCTCAGGTTATCGGGCATTGTAGGGCGAAAAGACTCACCATCAGCAGCGTGGTCAGTCGATCGACCAGGTTGGTCAGTCGATCGACTGACTTCTACAGGACCAGAAGCTACTGTATGTCGCGAAGCGGTCGATCGACTGGGTATATCAGTCGATCGACTGATGTACCTGGTAATCATCTTTTTCTTTCCACTGTTCGTTCCAGCTTTCTTCTGACTCGATTCCGCCTCATCTTTTTCAGTAATGTCCTCGACCAAAGCGGGCCCATTAAAGGTAGACCCACTCCTCAAATTAATGGCATTAAGGGTCTCCTTTTGATCAGTCTGCGTCGGTAAATGTCCCGGAGCTCGAGTTGTATTCTTGCTAGCCAATTGAGCAATTTGGCTCTCTAACATCTTCATCCCGGCCTCTCTAGCTTGAGACTCTTTCAGCAACAAATTCTTCAATTCGGCAAATTTTGAACCTTGGGATTGCTGCTGCTGCTGAGGGACATACGGAGGCTTTTGGAACTGTTGTTGCTTATGAGGGGGCACATAATTCTGCTGCTGCTGCTGCTGCTGTGGAGGTGGAGTTGGATTTAGGACATTTTGGCTACTCCACCTCAAGTTCGGATGGGTATTCGGCTCAAAATAAGTGTTTGTCTACCTATAATGTTGAAAGGCAGCACAAGACTCAAAGGGGTTAGGACAGTTGTCTGAAACATGTCCCTCAACTCCACATCTTTTACAGACGAAAGGACCGTCTGACACAGCATTCACATGATAGATCCCTCCTTTCGAAACTCCTCCCAACTCGTACTTATCAAATCTCGCCGTGAGGGCCTCTAATGCAGCTACAGAAGGAGATTCAGCAGCTCTCCTTTGATTTCCCCTGGAATTTCCATACTCAGCTTTATGGGTGGCCAAGTCATCAATGATTTTCCACCCCTTAGTTTCCCCCATATTCTCCTGGAATCTGCCGCTAGCTGCCGCATCCAGGATAGCTCTCTGATTCCATAAGCTCCATTTCTCGAACCCATGATGCGGAATAGTTCGCACCAGCTTCTTGAAACGCACCCACGCCTCATGAAAATTCTCATCAGGACCCTGTTTAAAGCTCGTGATTTGAGCTCTAATGGCATTCGTCTTCGAGGCAGAGAAGTACTTCTTGTAGAATGCTAGGGCCAAAGAATTCCAGTCAGTGATCCCATTAGCAGCTCGATCCAGGTCTCTGTACCACTCCCTTGCAGCATCACAGAGTGAGAATATAAACATAGTCTCCTTTACCTGGTCCTGGGTCACACCGGTTGGTGGGGGTATAGACCAGCAATAATCAATAAATATCTCCATATGCTTGGCTGCATCTTCATTTGCAGCTCCCCCGAATTGGTTCCTCTGAACCAAGTTGATGTAAGAAGGCTTCGGTTCGAATTTTCTATCTGCTCCCGGTAATTCGAATCCCTTATATAGATTCGCAGCTGTCGGCTCAGAGTGACTTGCTATACTTGCTTCTTCAGCCATTTCTAGAAAATCTGGAGAAGTGACGGTCTCAGCTGATGAAGTGGAAATAGGAGATGAATGTGGATCCTCCTCAAACAGCTCGTTCTCGTAGTAACTAGACAGAGTACTCAGCTCTTCCTCTGTCAGCAATATCCTAGATGATTGTCTCAACTCGCGCAAAGTCTTCTCAATCTCAGGATTGAACGGTAGTAATTCACCACCCTGTGACCTACGCATAAGAAGAAACTACAAAAAGAATATGAGAATAGTTTAAGGAACGAATGTCCCTTAAACTAAGCAACAGACTAAAATAAAACAACTAAAAATTAGAACAATTGCCTCCCCGGCAACGGCACCAAAATTTGATACCCGTCGTAAGGTGTCAAAAATAATATTTATAAATCCAACTACAACTATAGATAGCGGTAGCAGGGTCGAACCACAAAGAGGCAAATGTAATTATTAGTTGTCTAAATTCAGTCCAAGGTAACAATGATGTGGGGGTTTGATTTGATTTGATCTATAACTAAGGGCAGTAAATGAAATATAAACTAAAAAGACGGATGAAAACAAATATAAAAAGGGTGCTAAGATGGTCGGTTCACTGTAGTTTCGGCGGCAGCATACTAGTTAGGTCTGAAATAAATCACGCGAGACGGGAAAATAAGAAGTCCTCTCGGTCCAGTCTTAACAAGTAGCATCTTTCGATCTCGCTACAGGTCCCTAATATCACTAGTACTGACTCTCGTCCTGAAAAGTGACTAAAAGCCTAAACTTTACCTATCTTTGGATCTTAGCATAGTTTAGTCATTTTAATTGGTAGTCTAACAACTTTCCCTATCTTTCGATCTAATGGGTCAGTCATTTCCTAAGCATTCAACTAGTCGCGTGCACTCGATTCGTCAAATATAGAATTTAAACCAATTAAAACGAAGACAATCTCAGTGTGGCCAGTCGATCGACCAGGGAACCCAGTCGATCGACCGGCGTGCGATTTCAGGTCATACTAATTTTAATGCCGCCTAACCTACAGATTCCCTACATCCTAGCACGAATAATTTAGCACTCATGACTATTACGAAAACAACAACAAGATTAATGAAATAAACTACTGAATTCATGCTTGAAATAATTAAACAAACAAATAACATAAACGATAATTTTGGCTTCGGGAAACTAACTAGCAATTCTATACTACAACGAAATAAAGCGATTAAACTGAAATAAGAGCAGGAGTATACCAAACGGAATTGCAGAGAAAAGATCCAAAAGACCCAATGCGAAAGTAACTTTCTTAATGAAAGAACAATAATCTCAAGAACCCTAATTGTTTTATGATCTCCATCTCATAAAAACTGAATGAATCAATGCTTCATGTCAGGTTACGTTATATAAGAATATAACGCAACATTATTCCTTAACCTAATATACATTGGGCTTTATTATTCTCTTATCTTTTTTATTTGCGTCAGATTAGCGGCTTGGTCGATCGACCACTGGGACCGGTCGATCGACTAAGGTATGCTGAACAGGAGTTCCTGTAAGTCAGGCTCTGGTCGATCCACCATAGGGTCCAGTCGATCGACTAGAGTAGCTGATAATCCGCTTTTAATTCTTCATAAAATTATCTTTCAGGCCTCGAAATGCGCACCAAGCTCGTTCCTTGAGTAAATACTTCACGTCAAATGCAATGCAAGGTACTCGGGGACGGATTTAGCTTGATTTCCGCTGGATTCGTCACATTTCTGCAATAATGTACAAAAACACGAAAGTAGACGGAAATAGGGAGAATAGTAGCATAAACTACATAAATGAGCTCTGAAATGCGTGTAAAATGAGGTGTAAAACATCATATAAATGACACGCATCAGGTAACGTATACCTTCTCTGCGTGCCTAAAATTTATCTCATCAGCTAACTGAGCTATTTGAGACTCCAGCTCATTGAATTGAGCTTCCTTATATCTATCATCTTCTTGTAGTTTAAGTGCAAGTGTCTTAATCAAAGATTTCAACTCAGCAATCGCTTCTCTCTGTTTATCAAGAGGAGGAGCTTATTGTTGCGGTGGCCAAACAAATGGAGGGTTTTGATAGCCTCATTGATGAAGCGGATGTGGTGGCACAATTGCAAAAGGTTGACTAGCTTGTCTATGCTGCCTAAACGAATAGACTTCATCGCTCCCTGTCAAAAAAACAATGGCATTGTGCCCAACAGCACCACATCTCTCACAGTAAACCACCTGTTGCACCATAGGATGGAACATAGGTGGAAGATCAAAGGTACGCAAGCCTTCCCTTTGAAGATCTTTTACCTAGAATTGTCTAGGTAGGACCTATCAAAACAGCACTAGAGAAAAAGATGAGAACTGCCTCAAGGAATAAATCCCTTGAGGCTGAAGACAGACAAAAATAAACAAGCAAATAAAATGGTTGCCTCCCCGGCAACGGTGCCAAAATTTGATACCGTCGTTAGGTACCAAAAATAAATACCTAAGTACAACTAACAGAAGTCAGCGATAAGTAGGGTCGATCTCCACGGGGAGGCGGTCACTATCAACTTGCAATTCAGTCTGTCTACGGTCACAATATGGGGGGTTTGAATTGTTTGAACTAAACTAAATGAGATTTAAGCGAGAGAAAAGAATAAGAGGGATTAACAATAGAGAGAAAGAACTAGGATTGTCGGGTCATCAATGAATGTCAGATAGTTGCAGCTAAGGTCACAGATCGTCGCGTGTATCGGTCTAAGGGGCAACAAATATCTCCTTCCGGTTTCAATTCACTTTAAAACACTATTAGCTTAGCTTCCGCCCTCACTAAAGCATCCTATTGTTCACTGCAGGTCTCACCCCTTCCAACCTTCCGGTCTAGGTTAAGGCTTACTAAATTAATTAGCTAAATGCATCGATTCAAGCAGCTAATTACAATTAATTGCAGTGATTAACAAGAAAGACATGATAACGACGAAAGATCTGTAAACCTAATTAGCAACTAACCATAATTCATCGAATCCCCTAAATCCTAGCGGGGGAATTAGCTAAACATAACGAAGAGTAAAACAAGAGTGAAATATAAAGGAACAATAAACATCGCAAATTAAAGAGAGAGTAAAGAGAGAATTACAGATTCTGATTCGGAAAGTAGAGTAACAGTAACGCCCAACAATAAGAAAAGGAAAAATGATGTTTGTTCCCCCCTAAACTAATTACCTTTCTCCTATTTATAGGAGACGGATTTGTTATTTGACCTAAGACACGTTATTAAGTAAAAATCCCATGTCCAAAAGCTAATCACTCGATCGCGCCATTCATAAATGCTCGATCGAACATAATCCAGCAAAAACCACTCGATCGAGTAACAAAAGGGCTCGATCGAAGAAACCCTAAATAACACATTTCGATCGAACAATGAATTCATCCGATCGAGGACTTCTCCTCTCCAAAATACTCGATCGAGCAATAAAATCTTTCGATCGAGGGACTTTAACTTGTCCAGCTCATTAGTCGTTAGTTTCAACTATGATTTGCTTGATTTAGCTTCCGAAATGACTTCACACGTCCCATAACGTAGTATTTCCGCTCCAAATCCAATCATCCTCTAAATGCAAGCAAAAAGGACAATAAAAGGCTCGATTCCACTACATTTAGGTCCATTCCTACAAATAAAGCAAAACAAACCAAAGTAGATTATTCGGGGTATTTCATAGCATAGAACCACGAGAATCGCATAGAATACGTGCATAAAAGGCTTATAAAGACTATATAAAATGCACGTATCATCTAAAGTTATAGCTAATGAAGGTATAACCTCAGACTTGAAACTCAACATTAAGCATCTTCAAGCCAAAGTTACAGCTAGTGAAGCTATAACATTGGAATTGAGGAAAGTCAAAGAGCTTCTTGAGTCAAAGGCTATGGTTAGAGAAGTCGTGATCTCAGATCAAAATATGGACATTGAATCTCTAATTCAGCAATTAAAGGAATCTAAAACCGTTCTATCAAATACTAAAAGAACGCATACCGAGATGGTACGAGTTCTCATTGACAGATTCTAAAACTTTCGTGACAAATATGAAGAGACTCATCTTCCCAAGGTCGTAGAGATAGACCATTCAAAATTCAACAATGAGATACAGTCCTTAAAAGAATTACTTTTCCATGCTAGAAAGGGTCACGAGAAATGAGAAGGTAGCACACGTGTTCTAAATTTCCTAACTGAGCAATCAGATAATAACATGAAAATGGGATTAGGACACGAGTGCTATGGTCGTAGAGATCACTCTAAATGAAAATCAAACCCTTCCGAAAGAGATTTCAGAAGAAGAAAATATTCAAATCTACCAGAATATTTGATATGTAATTACTGTGGTCATACTGAACATATCCAAGAAAACTGTGTCAAATATGCTCAGGATTTAAGAAAAGTAATCAACTTTGTTAAAGCTTCTGACACCGTTTTTGAGGATAGTGAACCTACCCCATCTGAACCAAGTACTAACGAAGAACGCAGTAATGATTATCGTTGGTTCTATGATATGAGCTTTGATTTTAAGAAGGCTACCAAATCAGAACAAACACCCAAATCTAAAAGGCCCTTCAAAACCAAAGCTCCCCCAAAATAACCTGAAAGACCACGACATGAGAAACCCATAACTCAACTCAAGACGGTTCCCAAACAAACTCTTTCGCTTCCGAAACGTAAGGTTTTAAAAAAAGGTTTGAGTTAGAAAAGATTTAGTTTTTAGAGTGACTAACGTCAAAGGACCTAACCTAGCTTGGGTACCTAGAAACTGTATCTAATTATTTTGCAGGTTGTAGTGAAAGAGAATAACTTATGGTACCTTGATAGTGGATGCTCAAGGCACATGACTGTAGATATAAATTTATTCCTTTCGCTTGAGCCCTTCGATGGAGGTAAGGTCACATTTGGTGATAATAAGAAGGGCAAGGTTATCGGTGTATGTAAAGTCGGAATATCCTCTTCTCATGATATTAGTTATGTTTATCTCGTTAGTGGTCTCAAGCACAATTTACTGAGTATCTCTCAATTATGCGACAAAGGAAATAAAGTTGATTTTTATTCAGATTCTTGTCGAATAATAATTGAAGGAACAAGTAGTGTTGTGCTTGAAGGACATCGTAGAAGGAATGTTTATATGATTGATCTAAATGATATTCCTACTAATTCATTCACTTGCATGAAAGTAACAACGGATGATCCGTGTCTCTGGCACAAAAGATTTGCTCACATAAATTCAACAACGTTGAATAAGCTAAAGAGATGTGAATTGGTTGAAGGACTTCCCTCAATCAAATTCGATTAAGAAACATTATGTGACTCGTGTGATCGTTGCAAACATGTGAGATCATCATTCAAACATAAGAGAATGATAAGCACCAATGAACCACTAGAACTCGTGCATATGGATCTGTGTGGCCCAATGAAGGTAAAAAGTAGAGGCGGATCCAGGTATGTTTTCGTTCTAGTTGATGACTACTCTAGATATGTTTGGCCAATTTTTCTCAATTCAAAGGATGAAACTTTCGAAGAGTTTGTAGTTCTAATGAAGCTTGCCCAAAATAAGTGCAAATCAAAATTAGTTTCCATTCGTACATATCATGGCACCGAATTTGATAACCATGCTTTTATAGAATATTGTAGGGAGAATGGTGTTGAGCATAACTTATGAGCACCACAAACCCCACAATATAACGGTGTTGTTGAACGTATGAATAGGACGTTAGAGGATATGGCACGCAATATGTTATTGTGTAGTGGACTACCTCGCAATTTTTGGGCTGAAGCTGTTAGCACTGCATGCTATGTTCATAATCGAGCTTTGATTAGACCCATTCTCAAGAAGACTCCTTATGAGCTTCTTAGGGGACGTAAACCCAACATATCACATCTACGTTGCTTCAGGAGTAAATGTTTTGTCCATAATAATGGTAAAATAGATTAAGTAAATTCGATCCCAGAAGTGACGAAGCTGTGTTTATTGGTTATTCTAATCATAGTAAAGCATATAAGGTTTTTAATAAGAGAACCTTATGCATCGAAGAAAGTATTCATGTTATTTTTTATGAGAATAATATGTTTGATAAAGCTGAACATGACGAAGAAGAAGATTTGAACGAACCTGATTTTCGACTACCCAGAGATGATCTTCCAGAGTTGGATGAGGTAGATAAAGAAATTAAGGGCACAAATGATGAACAAGGAAGCCCTTAGAATGATAAAGGAAAGAGAACTGAGAATATAGTTGATGATACTATAACCTCTTCTCAATCCGAGCAATTGGAAGCTGAAGTTATAGCTGATGATGCTATAACATTAAATCCAAATTAAAAAAACAAGATCCAATGTTATAACTGATTTTGTTATAATCCCAGGATTGGATTCAGGGGGAACAAGGCTTGAACCCCAATCATTCGAAGAAGGTGAGACTAGTTCAGATGAAGATGTGTCTCCTGTTTCTAAGAAATGGAGATATAAGGACTCTCATCCAATGGAAACCATCCTAGGGAAGTCTGAATTAGGGTGTTCGAACTCGTAGAAGATTTGACAACTTTTGCTCGTTCTACTCGTTTCTCTCAACCATTGAGGCAACAAATATTAAAGAAGCACTTGCAGAACCAGATTGGATCGTTGCTATGCAAGAAGAGCTTCAACAGTTCGAATGGAACAAAGTTTGGCATTTGGTTCCAAGAGCTAATGATCATACGGTTATTGGTACTAGATGGGTTTTTAGAAATAAGCTGGACGATACATGAGTTATTGTACGAAATAAAGCTAGATTGGTTGTACAAGGGTACAATCAACAAGAAGGAATTGACTATGATGTAACCTTCGCTCCTATAGCCAGACTTGAGGCTATTAAACTATTGATAACATTTGCTGTTCATAAAGGAATTAAACTGTATCAAATGGACGTTAAGACAACTTTTCTTAACGGTTATTTGAATGAGGAGGTTTTTGTTGAACAACCTCCAGGATTTCTCAATAGCAAGTTTCAAAACCACGTTTTTAAATTGGATAATTCCCTGTATGGTTTGAAACAAGCTCTGAGGTCGTGGTACGACAGATGTCAAAATATCTTCTTGAAAGTGGCTTTAAAAGAGGATCTGTCGACAAAACCATATTCCTGAAAACTGAGAATTCCGATTTATTAGTTGTACAAATTTACGTTGACAATATTATTTTTGGTTCGACTAATGATCGTTTATGTAAGTATTTTTCAGAATTAATGACCTCAGAATTGAGATGAGCATGATGGGAGAACTCAAGTTCTTCCTTGGACTCCAAATTCAACAAACTACTGAAGGAATAATGATACACCAACAGAAATACATCAAGGAGATAATCATGAAATTCGGTATGGAATATTCTAATTCTAAGCCAACTCCTATGGGTACATATAAGAAGTTGACTTTGGATGAAAACGGTAAGACTGTCGATGAGATGACTTATCGAGGTATGATTGGCTCACTTCTTTATTTAACTGCAAGTCGTCCCGATATAATGTTTAGTGTATGCGTTTGTGCTCGATTTCAATCGCGCCCTAAAGAATCGCATATGGTTGCAGTTAAGAGAAAAAATATATAATTGGTACATCTAAACTATATTTATGGTATCCTCTTGAGAGTAATTTCGATCTCATTGGGTATTCAGATGCAGATTATGCAGGTTGTTCACTTGACAGAAAAAGTACTTCCGGCATAGCCACGTTTGTTGGACCGTGTATTATTACATGGGGTCAAAGAAGCAAAATTCCGTTGCATTATCTACCGATAAAGCCGAATAGATTGCCGCTGGGTTGGTATGTTCTCAACTTTTATGGCTTAAGCAACAGTTATGTGATTACGGTGTTAATGTTGGATGTATACCTATATTATGCGATAACACGAGTTCTATATTATATCTAAGAACCCTGCGCATCATTCACGAACTAAGCATATAGACATCAGACACCATTTTCTACGTGACCATGTAGATAAGGGTAACATAAGACTGGAATTTTGTAGTACAGAAAAACAATGGGCTGACATTTTTACCAAAGAAGTGGCTAGAGAACGTTTTGAGATTTTATGGTTGGAAATTGGTTTAATTGGTGGCAACTAAACTTGTCACAAATATTTTATTTTCCGTATGATTGACTAGATTCGACGTGATTGTATGACTGTGTCCGCTTTCGTTGCAAGTTTATTTGTGTTAAATGTTTTATTATATTACGAGAATATTTCGTCTGCTAGTCATATATATCTTATGTTTTATTACGAACCATAAAATCGGTAACAAATTATTCCTTCATATCTTTTACCGAAATTCCTTACTATATTTCTATCTTTTGTCAAAAATTTATCCTATACTATCGCACAAAAGATTTACCCTAAATAATATTTCCTACACTTTATATATAATATGGTAAGTAAACAAAATAAAAAAAATCCTACAAAATCTACTTACCTAATCCTACACGCCACCCTACTCCTTTTCCTAATCCCACACAAACTCAACTTGCCATAATTTACCTTAATTACACCCACAAAACCCCACCTCCATCCGTCCCCATCAACACACAACTCCCTAAAAATTATCTCTCAAAATATTTCACACTCAACCTCCAAAAAAAAAATAATTACCATCATGATCACACCTCCTTCAACCCGCCTTCACTCACCCTCAACTCGGTCCACAACTCGGACCGGGTCCTCTAAACCTCCATGCAACAAATCCTTTACTCATATCAAAACTCCCTCACCTCAACCAAACCATAAACCTTTCAATCCCGATCATAACTGGGTTGATCCTAACCTAGAGGGGAAACGACAAAAGCTTAACAAGGGTAAAAAGAAGGTTGTAGGTCTTGAGGGTTCGGTTGAAGAAACTGTGGTAGTAGTCAATCAAGAAGGTGCTCAAAGGGCTATGTTTCGTGAATACATGCCGAATGCAACATTGACGGGTCTTGATAAGGATATACTTACCGCGGATGAAAGAACTCGGGTAAACCGTGTTATGCAGTATGATATTCATGGAGGATGATCCTATTCCGAGAAGTGGTATGGAGAAATTGAAGCTTTACAATTTTTCAAGGATTTTTTAACCTATCAAGAATGGAAAAAGGTTTGTTCGTTTGTTGGTCCCGTATATCCGATTGAGGTAATTCAATTTTACTCTTCCGTTTTTGTGAGGAATAACATGTTGCATGGTCAATGAGTCCGAAATCACCATCTCCCTTGACGATTTTAGTACTCTATTTTCGGTCCTTGATGATGGGATCGAAATTAACCCGAGTGCGGAATGGGGATATGTGACCAGGAAGAAAAGCTTCAAATTAAGATGTCTTTTGATGATGGTGCTACGGGGTCGAGTAATATGTTAGCGGACTCCTTTACTCCAAAGTTGAAATTCTTTTTAAATTTTTTTTGGAATACGGTTGTCCCGAGGAGAGGTGGTCATGATAAGTTGTCGAGTTATGAAATGGTGTTGGTCTCAAAGTGGCTTGAAGGGACTAAGGTTAGTCTTCCTCGTCTTGTTTTTCATCGGATTATTCAGACAAGTATTTCCGTCACCGAGGAAAAATTGTATACTACCTTGGACTTGCTGTTTGGGATGTGGATTTCTCGACTATTGGAAAGAAAAGGGGTAGTTGGTCCTACTAGCTACGGTGTAATGCTTAAAGATGAGATGTGTGACACTTATCTAAAGTTCATGAAACTTGGAGGGATTGGACCCGACTTGGTGTTCTTGGCTAAGGGTAATATGGTGGAGAAGTCTTCGGATGTGGTTTAGGTTGTGGAACAAAAATTAAACTTGTTTATGACAAGTGTTTGTGAAAAATTAGAGGTTCAAAACAAGTTGATTGCGGAGTTGGTCTCGGGTTTGGGTAAGGAGAAGGATGGGCCTTCAGTTTCGAAGGGTTCGAGTAATTCCGAGGTCTTATCTTATTTGCATGGGTTGGAAGCTCGTGTTCATGCTATGGCTCGTGATGCGGCTAGAGCAGCTAAGGAGTGCGTTCATCATTCCGGGTCATTGGCTAATTTGGCTAGTCAAAGAGGGGCGATTTGGCGAGAAGGGAAGGCAATGCATGGGATATGGGGGTCATTTACGAGGTTACTAAAGCCTTGTCCTTGAAGGTTCTCAATTTCGAAACGTGCCTCACAGCACAAGCTAACCATGTCCGGTCGTGCTTTGATCGTCTTCACTCTCTTGAGTTTAGGACTCGTCCCGGTTATGTGAACCTGAATGTCGTGAAACGCGACTATCCTTAAACCCGCCATAATCCTTTCCTTGCTTTCTTTTTATTAGACTTTATATTTTGGATTTATGTCTAATTCGGCCCATTTTGGCTTATACTTCTATTCGGCCCATTAGGCTTTATAAATTGTTAATCAATTCGGCCCATTGGCATTAGACTACTTGGTTTGTAGTAGACATATGCTATATTTTGCATGCTTATCGTAGATTATTTTCTCGTGTTATAATCTATCTTTGCATGATTAATATGTGTCTCGATCTATATTATTCTAGTTGTTTCATGTCTTTTCTCGTCTTTTCGATGATGTCAAAAGGGGGAAGAAAATGATCGTGACTTAAGTATTTGCCTAAGCTTGCTGCTTGTTAGAACCTTTAATCTCTTAAGGTCCTTAGATGCTATACTTTATATATAAGTGGGTTGTTCTTGCGTTCAAATGACTATGACTTTATCGTATTATGTTGAGAGGGAACTTACACTTAGTCACAAATCGTAAGAGACTTGTCATCATCAAAAAGGGGGGATTTGTTGGACCATATGGATATATGTTTAAGTTTTGATAACGACAAGTGTGTGCTTCGTTTTATATATACTCTTGTTCGTAATCGTTTGTTTAGTCTTAATAGATTGACTTAAATTTACAAGTTTAGCAAGTAATGTTATAGAATCCTTGGTTATAACATTGAAGATTTGTGAAGCATTGTTCAAGTAATGTTATAACAGCTTGAGCTATAACATTGAAGATTCCTAAAGCGTCATAGTAACTGTAACAAGTTTCAAGTATGATGATCACTCAAGCAAAAGGCTAGATCAAGTCTATAACAAGCTCAAGATGAAGGGCTTGTGATCAAGATGAAGAGAAGATCCTATTACTGAAGATCTCTGGGAAGATTAGCTAGTATAGGTCTTCATCTAATAACGGTACTTTAAGAATAGATATTGGGAAGATAAAGTTATAGCCATTTCACCTATAACTTTATCTACCAAGCTTGAGGTTATAACTGTTTCTACTATAACTTTGAGTAGCAATTTTATAGCACGATTTTAATAGTTTTTAAAATCATTTTCAAAAAATAAAATTCTTCAAATGTGTTTCAAAATTGTGTGTGTATATGATAGAGATGAAATATGGGTTGTTATATTGAATAATTTGCATTTCTCTATTGGTTAGTAAAACGGCTTATGGATCGTCATGCTACCTAGGGTTTGCTATATTATTTGACCTAACCCTAATCCAAGGAATGGATTTTCGACCTAGCTGGACACGGCCAAAGGTTCGGCCACACGGCCTTGAGCCGTCTTGGTTTCATAAGTCCACTATTACAAGTAATCTATCTAATAAATTTAATAATATTTTTACAAGATATTTTCATATCTTAAATATATTTGATTTAATTTGTTTACTTATCTAAAAATCATAGAGATTAGATTAAGATCAGATACGATTTACTTTTATCTTATTTACCTAATTAAGTTATCCCTTCGATTAGTTTAAGGAAAAGATAGGATTTGTTTCTTGCGAAATAGACTACCTATCTCACGGCATCTATTAGGGTTTCGATCCAAAACCCTAATCTTCCTCTCTACTATAAATGCACATGATAGTTTGTCATTGAAAAGTTGCTTTTCGAAATACATAATTTCTTGCAAACAATATTGAGTTTATTTTTAATCAGTTATTTTTATTGTCTTGCATTTGAAAATCTCTACGGAAAGTCGTGCTCTTTAAAATTGGTTATTATTTTTAAGGTTCTGTTATAATATAATAGTACTTCATATTGTTTCTTACTCGTTCAATTGTGTGAACACTTAGAAGAACAATCAAGTGCTTTCTTAGTAACTTAAGATAGTCAAATCGAATATCTAGTGATATTAAAATTGAGTTATAACTAGAGTTAGTTATACGAGTAGGGTTGATAATTTTGTAATCCAGAGAAAGGTATTAAAATTATTAATCGAGAATAGTGGACGTAGGCTTCGACGTGTGAAGCTGAACCACTTCAAAACCGTGTGTCTTTGCAACTTTCGTTTTCGTTCATTCCATTAAGTTCATAATCACTTAGTTAATTAGTTAAAATTTAATTAATAAACTTCAAGTAATTATTTGTTTTGATATAAAATAAAAAGTGGGCATAAGTTTTTAAATACTCAATTCACCCCCCCCCCCCCCCCTCTTTCTGAGTATTTCGACTGTGGTAGACTCTTCAAAGATGCCTCTCAACAAATGCTGGCTCTAGTTGTAAGTGCCAAGTATGTGGAATGGTACAAGTCAAATCCCAAAACAAAGGAGCTCCGTCATGTTTTCATGTCTCATTCGGAAGCCGTAAAGTTAATTCGTGCTTATCCCCATGTAGTACTCATTGATTTGACCAATAAGACCAACGTTTAAAATGTTGCACTTGTTAGGCTTGTTGGTGTCACACCATGTGGTTCTTCTTTCTTAATTGCTAGTGTGGTGCTTCCTTCCGAGTCAGAAAAAGATTACGCATGGATGCTAGAGAGATTAGGGGAGCTCCGCGAGTGTATGAATGCATCTGTTTCAGCCTTTGTCACTGATCGTGACTTGGGTATGTAATTCCGTTAAGTATGTTTTTAAAATTTGTGTAATTCTCACCGAAATGCATATGAAATTCCGTTAAGTATGTGTGGACATAGGTCGCCCGCGCGCCAATCTGTGGACACGCGATGGTCCGAGTGCCACGCTCAGGGACGTAAATATGCTCTCGACCAGATTGCTTTAGATCGGTCGGTTTCGTCTCGATGAAGATCTCGAAAATGATGCAGAGATGTTCAGAGTCGCCACCAAGCAATTATGAGATGCCTGAAAACCGTTCGAATCTACTTTATACCTCGGTCAAATGAAACAGGAAGAAATGCTTGACATCTTAT
The DNA here is from genome assembly GCF_048544455.1 of Silene latifolia. Lineage (NCBI taxonomy): Eukaryota > Viridiplantae > Streptophyta > Magnoliopsida > Caryophyllales > Caryophyllaceae > Silene > Silene latifolia. Next base: position 34,925,716 of record NC_133536.1, read on the forward strand.
ATATATATATATATATATATATATATATATATATATATATATATATATATATATATATATATATATATATATATATAAATCAATGGCTAGGATTAAATCTGAAAAAGCAAAGGTCTATATAAAACCCAAAGAACCCTAATTCTATTCATTTTACCACCTTCTACTTCTCTCTCTTCCTCCCTTTCTCTCTCCGTCCATCTCTCTCTACCTCCCACAACCACCGCCGCTCTGCCTCATCACCCCTACCACACCCATCTTGCCGCTTGTGCTCTTGCCACATCCCCTGCCTCGCCGCCTCCACGCCAACACTGCCGCCACCATCAACGCTCCCTTGCCGCCACCAACAACTCACCTTATTTCTCCTTTCTCTCACCTTCGGCCACCACCTCCTAAAAACCACGAACCACCGCCCTCTCTCCCTTCTCCGTTCTCTTTTTTTTTTTCAGATCTGAGTGGTGGTGAGTTTTTTTATTTTTTTTTCTTTTTTTTTTCGGCTGTGGTGGCTGTGTTACAGCGTGGTGGTGAGTTACATTTTTTTCGGCTGTGATGGTGGTTACGGCGGGTAGGGAAGGGAGATCGCGGGTCAGAGTTTTTTTTGGTGAGACTTTAGGGTTTAGGGTGGTGGTTGACGGTCGTGGGGGCGGGGTTGTTTTTGGTGTTGGCGTCGAGGGGGCGGTGCTGGGTCTGTTTTTTTTTTTTTTAATAATTTTATGGTTGGTGGTTGTTGTTGTGGTGGTTGTCGTCGACCTCTCCCTCTCCTCAGTCGCCCCTCCTTCCCTTTTTTTGTTTCCTGTTTTTTTCCAGATCTGGTGAGTGCGTGGTGATTATCGGCGTCGATGGCGGTGGATTGATTAAAGTTACACATATCGTCTATTAAAGTGACATCGTTGAAGACTTAAAGTTTCGCCTTCAAATGACATCGTTAAAGACTTACAGTTTCGCCTAAAAACTATATAGATTAAAGTTACACTCATGTAGCATTAAAGTTTCACTCTTGGACCATCAAAGTTACAATCGTTTATTAGAGAAATTACATAAATTTTAGTCACAAATACATTACCTTTAAAAACATAAAGTTTCGCTCCTTATCATTAAAGTTTCATTCGTTTAACATTAAAGTTTTATTCATAAACCAGTGAAATTTAAATTTTTTTTTATTAAAAATGACCTAATAAAATTAAAGTTACACTCGTAAACTATTAAAGTTTTGCTCCTAAATCAGCCAAGTTAAATAAATTTTAGTCACAATTATATTAACGGAAAATTCACTTGGTACCCTCGAACTTTTCCATTTTGCACGTGGTACCCAACTTTTTAACTTTGTGCACTTGATATCCTTGAGATTTGATTTTCAAGCACAACGTGCCCTTTTTATCGTTATTAAAAATTTCAATTGATCATAAATCATAGACCAGAAATGGAAATTGACTAATTTTTTTTTTCAAATTGATTACCTCTTTGAGATCTATAAATTGATAAAATGAAAAATGATCATTCAGAAATTTAATATCGAAGATATGGTTGTTTTGAGAGTTTCCGGTTAAAAAAAACCCTATAAAATGTCAAACGACGATTTTTTTTCTTAAATCATAGATTATGATGAAATAATCATTTGGGGGAAAAAAATTGGGTGATTCTAAATTCCGGTCTAGGAGTTATGCGCAATTGATTTTTTTTATAGCGACAAAAAGGGTATGTTGTGCATGAAAATCAAACATGGAGTTTATCATGTACACAAACTTAAAAAGTTGGGTACCACATGCAAAATGGCAAAATTCGAGGGTATCACGTGAATTTTCCTTTATATTAATAGATAAATTTAAAAAAAATTATTAGAAATGGTAAAAAAAGATTAAAGTTTTAATTTTTAGCGTTAAAGTTTCACTCGTAAAACATTAAAGTTACATTTATAAATCAGTAAAATTAAATAAATTTAAATTTTTATATTAGAAATTGTTTAAAAAAATTAAAGTTTCAATTTTTAGCATTAAAATTTCACTCGTAAAACATTAAAATTACATTCAAAAATCAATTTTATATATTTAATATAAAATTTTATAACATAAATTTTAATTTTTATTTATAAAATGACTTTAAATATTCAAGTTATAATTGTAAAGAATTAAAGTTAAACTCATAAACTAAAGTTTCGTTTATAAAACATTACAGTTTTCATCTTAAAATTTTAAAATCTAAACCATCAATCTTATAAGATCAATGGCTAGGATTAGGACTTAATGGACTCACCATTTTAGGTGGACTCATTTGAACTTGAGTGTATATATATATATATATATATATATATATATATATAGAGAGAGAGAGAGAGAGAGAGAGAGAGAGAGAATCAGGATCCTATACGAACCAAATTATTGTGCGAACCGTACGAACTGAATAAGAACCACTAGATACAACTTAGACCATAAACTCTCTCCCTCACGCAAACTCAACCTAACCTGACATTCAATGAAACCCATAATCTTTCATCCATTTCCGTTTACTCTCCCTTCACTTATCCCAACCACCAATGTCGGCCAACTTGACGGAACTCCGACAACGACAACCTTGCCTCAACTCCGACGCCGGCCTCCTTGCTTTTAGGCCTTCCCCATTATTATTCTGTTATTTCTCACTGTGCTCCGTTCGTCCTTTATCCTCTCCGGCGAAGTGTTCGACTCATTCGCCGTCGAGCATCACTTAGAATGCCGACATTCGCTCCGACCTACCATACGACGGCGTCGGGCACCTGACTTCCATTTTACCCCGTTTTTCACCCATCGCCGTCGTACGACAACCACATATATAAAAAAATTGATTCTCAATTTCCAGATCTACCAAAAATGGTGTATAATTGATAAAAAATAAGGACGTTATAGATCTTGTCGGAACATTTTAAATCAAAAAAGGTATTGTTCAGTCGGAAATTTGTTCGTTGGTGTTATTGGTGGTGTCGGACCTTGGGTGTGCTGGTCTGCGATGGTGGTGGTTCAGGTGAACTAACGTGGTCGGCGGCGGATGGCGAGGTTGGTGGGCAATGGAGTGGTGTTGGGCTGGACGTGTGTCCGGTGTTGGTCGTGAGTGCTTCTTCGTCTTTAAACTCATCTCTATAATCAGAGGAAATTCGGGCGAAATTGTGTTGTCTGGGTGATAGATCCAGGTTGTATGGGGTTATTGTTGGTGAATGTGGGTTGATCTACTAAAAAGAAATCAAATTTGCAAGAAATGAATTATGTTAACGATTTATTCATAAGATTTCGAGTCGAGAAATGTTCTCGTTGGGCAAGTCTGACATTATCGTCGGTAAGCAATGATTCACTCGGTGTCAAAGGTGGTGGATCTTAGGCGACTATGACGGATTTCACGATTTTCAGGTGGTTTTGAGGCGATTCATGGTGGTTTAGATGGTCAGCTGTTGGTGGTGGTGATTTCAGGTGGCGGTGGTGGTAATATGGCGGTGATAGGTTGACGGCGCTGGTGGTGGTGACGGCAGTGGTGGTGGTGGTGCTGATGGCAGTGGTGTTACTAGTTAGTGGTAGTGGTGGTGATGGGGGGGTGGTGGTGGTCGCGTTGGATACACAAAATACAGCGCCAGATACGCATTGTAATACCACCGGCTACACATGGTATTTCTAGTGGATACATGTGTATCTAATTTTTAGTATTGTAGATACACAAGTCAATGCTTTTGGATACATGTGTATCTGGTGGAGGGGGTGATAGGGATGGTGGGGGTGGTGGCAGTAGGTGGTGGTCGGCTGTGGTAGTATGGTAGAAGTGTGAATACACAAAATACCACCCTAGATACACACGGTATTAATACGAGATACATGTGTATCCGGCAATATAACCATGTGTATCTGGTATTAATATGATGCGTATCCGGAAGCATAAACTTGTGTATCCAGAAATATTAAAATGTGTATCTGGCTTTAATGTCATGTGTATCCGCAAAAAATATAAAATGTATCCGTAAAAAAATTAGTTTAAAAAAGTGTATAAGTGCATCTATAATTTTAGTGTTGAAAAATTTGTATTTACATATGTAATAAAATGTATCTAATGAGAAGTGTATGTAGTAAAGAAATAAAGTGTATCTGAAAAGGAAAAAAAAAAAGGTCAAAATAAGCTAGTTTGTACGGTTCGTATGTTAAGGCAGTTCGTACCTGAACCCGCCCCTATATATATATATATATATATATATATAAATATATATATATATATATAGAAATAGGATCCTGTGCGAAACTAATGTTCGGTGCGAACTGTGCGAACTAAACATATACCATTAGATACAATTAATCAACGACCACGATTGAAAGATCTCTCACTCACACAAACACAACCCCCGACATTCAGCCCATAACCCATTCTCTGTCATCTCCACCCACTACCCTTCCTCCACCTCCCACAACCACACCCTTTGACGCCGGCCAACTCGACTGAACACCAACGACGGGTATTCTAGCCCCGACGCCAACGACTCTGCTTTTTTTTCTTCTCCATTATTGTTTTATTTCTCTTTGTGGTATCACTTGCGCATCGCTTTTGCTCCCGCCACCATTTCCTTTCCCCGACAACTTACTCCATCAATCTATCACCGTCCATTTGTCGATTAGTCAGCGCATCTCCGTTATCCAACGACTTGGTTATTTTAAATCCTAAAAAAATACGAATTTTAATTAAAAATATACGGCAAACAACGTAGATATTCGAGAAAAAAAGTTTTAATTGTGGCTTTATCAGAACGTTTATACTCAGGAAATATCTTCATCAGCCAATTATGAGTCCGCTGGGGTTGGCGAACGGAGAACGACGATGATGATGTGTTTGCGTGTGGTAAGGAGTGGTGAGGGTCGAATTGGCGGATCTGGTAGCTGGTTGTGACGGTGCTTGGGGTCGAGTGGTGTGCTTGTGTTTGGGTCGACGGAAATAAAATAGTAGCTCTGATGTTCCGGTGCTAGTATTGGGTCGACAGTTTATTAGTAATCACAGTGATGTTACGATCGTCACAAGAGTCGACTAGACTTGCCGGAGTATTCGTCTGAGATGGATCGGTGATGTCACTATTGGCGGTGGTGGTGGGCTCATGGTTGAGGGTCGAAATGTTGGATACACAAATTACCACCCCGGATACATATGGTATTACTAGCAGATATACAAATTGATACATGTGTATCCGAGGTAGAATATGGGTAGTATAATACACAAATCAGGATCTTGTGTGAATTACTACCGCTTCTTCTCTTCCCTTATCGACTAGCATTACTACTGACTGTTGGAATATGTGTCCTCCGACAATAATGCGATCACGACTGTTGATCATAATGATCACATGTTTAAGTCTCATTAAAAATGAATACAATTGGGAAGTAATATTGTTACTGTCAACTGGTCAACATATATCGGTAATGATTGGCTTACTAGAGTTTGACATTACTGTCGTGTGACGGTGGTGATCAGTTGACCCCCTAGGTCATACCTAAAGGGCGACACTCTTAATTGATTATTTAATTAATCGTATAATGTTACGAGTTAATTAAATTACTTGAAAATTGACGGACGATTTTGGAAGTACAATTTACGTATCAAATTGAAATGTGATTAAATGAGATACGGTCTGAGTAATCAAATTGTATAATTACTCGGATGAAATAAATTGTTTAATGTAACAATTAAATTTGAATGAATTATTATAAATGCAATCCGTTGTAATTTATAAATGGTAAAATGTTTTTGGTACAAGTAATTATGAGATTACTAAGTCGATTTTGTATGTGACGTATTTTTATTAATACGTTGATTTTTAATATGTTAAAAATACATAACAATTTATGTCACATATGACATGTGACATATTGACAATTGACAAAAATAATATGGATTCCATATTATCATTTGTACCGAAATTATGGGGTAATTAGGTTAATATTGTGTTGATTAATTTATTGAGTAAACACAATGATTACCTATATCCTAGCCATGCAACTCTAATTTTCTTGTGAAGATAAAAATGTTCATGCATTGGCTCCCCTAAAAAGTCCCCCTTCCACCCGGTTTTTTATGTGAAAAACCATCATTGGTTTTTCATATAATTTTACCTATTATTACACTAAATTAGTTTAGTGATATTCATATTTATTCCATCATCAAATAAGAGATTTTTAGTGAGATAAAAAGCTCTCTTCTCCTCCCTCTCAAAACCGAAAATACTTAAGTGTTTATAAATATTTTTGGTTCAATTTTCTACTATAATTAATATTATACTAGTTTTGTAATATTAATTTAATTAAGAGGAGCCTTGGGTATTATATTTAGGGAGAGATCTTACTCTTAGATCTTTGTTCTTCCATTGGAATAAGCTCAAGAACAAGAAGAGAAAGGTGATCTCTCTTGTGCCCAAATAGCCGAAATTTACCATGTAAGGACATGTTTTCTCCTCTATTCATTTTAATGTTTGCATGCATAAGATCCATTTTATTTTATGACAAATTAATTAAACATATATGAGTATGTTAACATGTATAAAGATCTACATTTCCTTCAATCGGTATCAAGAGCCACGGTTGTTTGCATGCAAATTGGTTAAAAGTTTTTCCGAGTTATATGAATAACAAAATAAAACTTGTAAAATTTGTGCTATTATGATATATCACGAAATAATTACATGCATGTTAATATTTCTGGTCCTAAAGTGTTTTAGGATTTTTTGGTTATTTTTTCGGATTTTTATTGTTCATATTTAATAATAATGACATTTAAATGTGATTTTATGAGTAAAAATGTCATTTTTGGTCGAAAATTAGCTATACTTCGAATTTTCACTTGGTTTTTGGATATGTTGTTACATATATTATTTTGAGATAACCTGTAAATTTTCATAATTTTTGCACTTGTTATGCTCGAAAAATGAATTTTTCATTATTAAATTCGGATTTAAGAGAAAAATAGGTTAATATGAGTTAAATTTCGAATCTGGTCATAGAAAATTTATATGTTGTCACATGCAATTTTACAAGATGTGTGTAAAATAATTGGCTATAAAGAAGTCTTTTAGCATGATTTATGAATTTTTGAAGAAAAATGGCATAAATAGTGACATTATTAGTGAAAATTAATAAAATATAATCTATGACTTAGGAAAAACGTATAATGTTGCATTTTATTATATTTTTCAGATCTAAAATTGAAAAGTTAGTGAAAATAATTTTTCCATGTTTTTATGATTATTTTATTATATATCGATAAACCGCAACATTGTTTTTCCGGAAAAATTTTCGAAATTTTTAACCTAAGATTTTGAACATTATGAGTGTCATGGAATTTTTCCAGAATGTTCATGAATTTAAATTTCAAATTTTGAATTTATTTGAAATTTTTGGATTTATTTGAAGTTTAATAGCTTATTTTTGTAATTTTGGTCCATTTATGAACAATTTTTGTAAATAAAAGTTAATTATGGTCAAATTACTAGTGGAAACTATATTTTGAGTCCTAAGAGGTTAGGGTAATTAACTTATGCATAAATATGAGTTTATGTATTTTTGTGATTATAAAACGTTGAAATCACGCAAATCCGTAAAAACCGAGTAATATATGATATTGGCTATTTAAAGGCGATTTAGCATAAAAATTGAGCATGTTCATACATATTATAATGCTGCATTTTCTTTATGATTGTCATAATTTTAATTTATGTAATTTTGAATTATGTAATTTTACTTAGTATGGCCTTAGATTTTAATTGGTATTTCCCGAAATGTATGGGAATATCGATTCGGTTGTAATTTTTATTGTGATCTCGTATCACCGTTTTGTAATATTTAATAGATTTATTTTATTTTAGTTACAAATGTATAATAGGAAATTATGTAATTTATTATGTAATTTTATTCATTCCGGAGTTCCAAAAGACGGATTTCTTCAAGAATGGCGATACATAAAGACGGTGTTACCTCGAGATGTGTGCCACAACCGAAGTTCAAGGGACCAATGGAGTTGGTTTCCGAATATGTAATAGATTAATAGTTTTTCTATTTTAGGAAAGGCCATACTAGGATTTATTTACTTTTATGCTTGCATTTTATTTTATGTCACATGCATCGCTAAATCGCCATAACTAAACATGCATTGTCTTTTATCGAGTTTATCGACCGTGTCAATTAGAATTATCGTAGTTCACCGCTTTAGTTCACTTAAAACGTGATAGATAATAAATTGACATGACCTCTCGCTAAAACTATCAATTGAGACATAGCCTTACCAAATAGTAGAAACCATGAAAACCTATTTCGTGAGGGAGTGCACTCGGCCACACCGGGGTACAAACCTTGTTACGTAGGGGAAGTGGGTGATGAATGTTAATCCACCGAATTCATGTTGATGAGGGATGTATCGGCCCCACCGTGCCCAAGTTAATGTGGGTTTGGATCATGGACACATTTATTCGAAATTTGGATTGAACTCAACAAAAGTATTTGATAAGGGATGTATCGGCCCCACCGTGCCCTTGTCGATGTGTTTTGGGCTATAGATAATTGTTAATGTAATATTATCGACCAAGAGTTCTAAAAGTAGAATCGATTAAACGTTAATCCACCGAGTTATATTGATGAAGGATGTATCGGCCCCACCGTGCCTAAATCGATATGAATTTGGGTCTTGGAATCATTTATCTAGTTGGGTAGAGGTCACTAGAAAAATGCTTATAACTTGTTTAAATCATACATTTTTACGAGTATAATTAAAACGACATTTGTTTTACTCCTTATATTTTGTTTTGTAGACCACTTCTTATTCATAACAAATGGCAACACCAACTCCTAATGCTACACCACTCGCTACTTCATCATGGCTCCGATCCTTTATGGATCGATGTAAACTTGAAAAGAATGGGTCAAATTTCTCCGAGTGGGATGCCCAACTCAAATTAGCCGCCGAAGGTGACGACAAGCTTCGTTACCTTACCGAGGCCTCTCCACCCGAGCCCACCACTAGGTCCACCGCGGCCACTAGGGAAGCCTATGAGGCTTACCAAAAGGAGTCCGCCGCAATGAAAAATGTCTTAATATTTGCGATGGAGGCGGAACTCCAAAGGAGAGCCTTCAAAATGGGCAATGCTAATGAGATTTACTCCAAACTTGTGACCATGTTTTCACAAACTCCGCGGATCGTCCAATATGAGGCGGCGCGGCATTCTTTGATCTCGACTTCAAAGAGGGCCAAAAGGTTAGCCCTCATGTGCTCAAACTCATGGAGCTTGTCGAGACCTTGAAAATTCAAAAGGTTGAAATCCCAAAGAACTCATCGTAGATAGGATTCTACACTCCTTGTCTAAGGTTAAGGCATATGTGCAATTCCGGGTGAATTTCAATATGCAAGACAAGGATGTGTCTCTTGAGGAGTTGCACAAGTTACTTGTGCAAGCCGAGAGGGACATGGGGTTAAATGTGAACCCTCCCAAGGATGTGCTTAACATAAGCACAAAGAGTAAGGGGAAGTTCAAGAAGAATGGGAGAAAGGGTAAGAAGCAAGCTCCCACATTCACCAAAGCTAAGTCTTGTGAAGCTAGCACCTCCAAAGTCAAGAAGGGTCCTCTTGACAAATGCCATTATTGTAATGGCATGGGACATTGGAAGAGGAATTGTTCCAAATACCTTGGTGATATCAAAGCTGGAAAGATCACTCCAGTAGGTAAATGACTAACCTTCTTTTATGTTTCTAATACAACTATGGTAATATGATGCAAAGTTGTGATAATGTATCTCCCTTTTTATTGTAAATAGGGCCTCCACCAAGCAAAGACAAAGGAAAAGAAAAGCAAGCATAAGAAACCATGAAGAAGCTAAGGATAGCTTTTATGGAGCTTTGTTTTTCATTGTCTTATTTTAAGTTATGTTTTGAATTTTAGAACTTTAAGTTTCCGTGTTCGACATGGAAAGGTATTTTGGATAATGATTTGTATTTTGGATGATAGTGACTTGGTTTGCAACCCAAGTCACCCGTTTTATCATTAATCCTTTATGTTCTAAAAATTTCATCTTTAAATGCTTGCGTTTTGAAACATAAGATTATTCACTAAAAGTGATCTAATAGACAATTATAATGACGGGTTTCATTATATGTCCACATGCTTAAGGCTTGTGTATGATCATTTATAAAGTGACTTTGAGTCTATGAACTCTCTTAAAGGTATGTCAACCACCAAGTACACATATGAAATCTATAACAATTAGTCAACCTATGAGGTAGTCCTCCTTATACTTCAACATCATTAATTTGTGTCTCATATGCTATCTTTGAATGTTTAGTGTATTCATTCTAAAGATAGAGTGGGAGAAAAATGAGGACACAACACACAAGGCAAGATAATTGTGTACTTGTGTAAATGAAGATCTACGCAAGAGAGAATGTTTTGAATGAAGGTATATCTATTTACATAGTATACCAAATAGATGAGATCTATAGTCTCAAGTTAGTTCTAAATGACTTAAGAGACCAAGTGAAGTAATCATAAGAGTTTATTCTCAAGATAACTACACGAGGAGACCAAAAGAAGTTTTGGAAGTAAAAAGACTAATGTAAAGTCTTAACAAGCTTTTGACTAAGGTTATGAATCATTTGACCAAATAGGTTCAATCATGAGTTTTACTTAAGAGCCTAAATGAATCATAGTAACATACTAGTTATGATCAAGTTGCAAAGATTGATATTCCGATATCTTCAATAGCCAACGTTTTAACCACGCAAATGTCATTGTTTAACCTCGCTATGAAATGGTTAAACCTCCTTCCGAAAGGGTATTCCGAAGGACCTATTCTAAATATTATTTGTATTTGAATAATGACATTGCTACACATCATTATGACATGAGTGTGTTAGAGATTTAAAATCTCTTTCCGTAAGGTTGAGATGAGACCACTTCAAAATAGGCATTTTGAAAGGATATGATGGGAACATATATGGTTTTATCCAAGTGACTTGGCAAGGCAATTGATATTTATATTCTTGACAAATTTTGACCGAGAAGTCAATTTCAAAATATGTTGAATTGAGTGGGAGTTAGGAAATTCTCATGTGAAGACATGGAATTTAGTGGGAGCTATCATCCTTGAATGTATAAAACTCATTACTCATTAAAGAATGACGAGCCAATGCTTTCTTTCATAAAGAAGCTTTTGAGTTTTCAATTCTGGATGAAAATGGACAATGATGAATCCAATTACATCAGGGATGTTGGATTAGTATTAAGAGATACACATCACATCAACATACACATAGGTTATTCATTTGAATGAAAATGGGATTACCATTAGCAGTCATGGTAGTTCATTGAACCTGAGAACGGTTGATCTCATGATTATTAGTAACTAATGTTTCCGCCATTAGAATAATCATGTACATGTCCAATTTTGAATCATATGCATAAGAGCATGATGATTGGTTGGTGAGCCATAATAGAAACGTCATGAATTCTCGAGAAGAATTCGATGAGCGAATCGATGGTTGACGGAATGTTCCATTGTGTGTTAAGAGGTTGCACATATTGTAGAAAATCCGAGCACATATGAGGATTTATGAGAATCCCAAATCTTTCAAGTCCAGAAAGAGAAATGAGAAGTTTTGGAAAGATATTTGGTTAAGTAAGAGTTTATTCAAAACAATCTTTCCTAATAAAGTTAGGACTTGTGAGAAGTACTAAGCTAATAATCTTGTCAATTGTTGCAAGATTCTACAAAAACATATACCTAGTGCATTGTGTGTGGATGAAATACTTGATCGGTACAAGTTATATTATTCATCGCAAATTCGTTCATTATGAGATGAGCAATGAGAAAGTTCTTTCAAGTTAAAGAACCAAAATCAAGGTCAAGAACCTTGATGTGTACTTGGTAAGATTCATGCTATGAGAACATGAATGAGAAGGAAATTGCAAGTGTAAGAAGTTTGAACACATGGACACATGGGATGTTAAACTTCTATTGCAATCGATAAGTGTTTACACTTATGATAAACATCACAAGGTTGTAATTTGATATTGACTACCCGAGTGTGATGTCGACATTTGTCGTTTGAGTTATTATTAACTCACTTGGTACATTGTTATATCCAAACGGGTTGTGGAGACAATTGAACCCCGTTAAAGTGAACATGGATTAACATTGTTTTTGCCCATAGTTACTTATATGAGGTGACGTCTCGAAGTGACTAGAGTGTGATGCGATTGATGGCAAGTTCAAGTGCCATAGAGTCATGTGGGATGACTAGTCGATCACATAGGCGGCATATTAGGAACATTTTGTCGGGCCTAATGACCGCTTATAGAGTTCTGGCAAATTTATATAGCCTGGTCGTGGCGAGAGCTACTATAGTATTCAAATGAGTCGATTCTTTTGACTAAAGACTATTCGCCTAAGATGGCACGATTTGATTAACTTTGATTTGTGTTACTACGACCTTCGTAAATGGGGTCAAATGGGCATATTTTGGGTTATGATGGCTGTGGCTAGTCAAAGGGAATGAGTGCGATAGGAATTGTCCACCCCTTGTCAGGGTTATAACAATATCTCAGGGCCACTCGAGGAGTAATGAACTGGAAATGCGTGGCCACGCTCGGAAGATATCCAGAGTGGATAAATCCGGTCAATCAGTTATTCTCCAGATCGAGGAAACCACTCTCGATATGATCACTTGCAAGCACGACCTGAAAGACACCTTGCATTGAGTGGGAGATAGTAATAGGACAAGAGAATTGGTGACGCACACTTGTCGAGGACAAGTGGGAGATTGTTGGAATATGTGTCCTCCGACAATAATGCGATCACGACTGTTGATCATAATGATCACATGTTTAAGTCTCATTAAAAATGAATACAATTGGGAAGTAATATTGTTACTGTCAACTGGTCAACATATATCGGTAATGATTGGCTTACTAGAGTTTGACATTACTGTCGTGTGACGGTGGTGATCAGTTGACCCCCTAGGTCATACCTAAAGGGCGACACTCTTAATTGATTATTTAATTAATCGTATAATGTTACGAGTTAATTAAATTACTTGAAAATTGACGGACGATTTTGGAAGTACAATTTACGTATCAAATTGAAATGTGATTAAATGAGATACGGTCTGAGTAATCAAATTGTATAATTACTCGGATGAAATAAATTGTTTAATGTAACAATTAAATTTGAATGAATTATTATAAATGCAATCCGTTGTAATTTATAAATGGTAAAATGTTTTTGGTACAAGTAATTATGAGATTACTAAGTCGATTTTGTATGTGACGTATTTTTATTAATACGTTGATTTTTAATATGTTAAAAATACATAACAATTTATGTCACATATGACATGTGACATATTGACAATTGACAAAAATAATATGGATTCCATATTATCATTTGTACCGAAATTATGGGGTAATTAGGTTAATATTGTGTTGATTAATTTATTGAGTAAACACAATGATTACCTATATCCTAGCCATGCAACTCTAATTTTCTTGTGAAGATAAAAATGTTCATGCATTGGCTCCCCTAAAAGTCCCCCTTCCACCCGGTTTTTATGTGAAAAACCATCATTGGTTTTTCATATAATTTTACCTATTATTACACTAAATTAGTTTAGTGATATTCATATTTATTCCATCATCAAATAAGAGATTTTTAGTGAGATAAAAAGCTCTCTTCTCCTCCCTCTCAAAACCGAAAATACTTAAGTGTTTATAAATATTTTTGGTTCAATTTTCTACTATAATTAATATTATACTAGTTTTGTAATATTAATTTAATTAAGAGGAGCCTTGGGTATTATATTTAGGGAGAGATCTTACTCTTAGATCTTTGTTCTTCCATTGGAATAAGCTCAAGAACAAGAAGAGAAAGGTGATCTCTCTTGTGCCCAAATAGCCGAAATTTACCATGTAAGGACATGTTTTCTCCTCTATTCATTTTAATGTTTGCATGCATAAGATCCATTTTATTTTATGACAAATTAATTAAACATATATGAGTATGTTAACATGTATAAAGATCTACATTTCCTTCACTGACGCCACTCAAAAACTGATCTGTAGTGTTCCATAAGTTGAGTTGGTTCCTTGGGTATCAGTGAGGACTAGACCATCATCAGCTGTATTTTTTATTTTGTATTTTGTTTCACTTTAGTAGGACGATGGAAGCAATCAGTAGTTGAATAAATGGGCTAATTCAATAAAATAGGTAGAGGGCTCTTGTATTTCGTTTTAATTCTGATTATGTTTATGATTATGATATTGGGCTAATCTCTTACTGACCCGTCCTATGCTATATATGACGGTCCTATTTATTATTAGTTCAAAAGAGCTGACTCGTCCTATGCTATATATATGACGGTCCTATTGAGTCGTCCCATGCTGTATTTTGTATTTTGTTTCACTTTATTAGTATTTTGTTTTAATTCTTTTGCCTTGTAGATACACTCCTTTGACAAGCTAGATACACTCATTTACCTTGTTAGATACACATATTTGACAAGCTAGATACACTTTTTTACTTTGATATATACACTCATTTGACAAGCTAGATACACTCTTTTACCTTGCTAGATACACAACTTTGCCAAGCTAGATGCAGTCCTTTACCTTACTAGATACACTTCTTCTTTACCTTGTTAGACACGCATCTTAGGCAAGCTGGATACACTCCTTTATCAAAACTAGATACGCTTCTTTACTTTGCTAAATACACTCATGTACCTTGCTAAATACGCATCTTAGGCAAAGCTAGATACACTCTTTTATCAAACTAGATACACTCCTTTACTTTGCTAAATACACTCGTGTACCTTGCTAGATACACACATCTGACAAGCTAGATACATTTGACTCACCTACAAAATCATTGCTTATTATTGTAGGTTTAATACGAATGGTATAGAATACTTCGTATTTTAGAGCGAGACATTATGACCAAAATGGAATACTCAGTTGTACCAAAATGGATCCTCTCTATTTCTTCCTCTCCATTTCCACTCTTAAACTCATATAATAATATTTTTCCCAACAAATCTCATTATCCCTTTATTTTTACCCATTAATTTTGAGTCGTTTGATGATGCCAGAATACGATATGAACCGCCGAAAGAAAATGGCCTCTCCATTTCCTTTTACCCTCCTCTAGTTGTACCCCTCTTGAAATTGGTTTTCTATACTAGAAGGATATTTCTTACCTTTATGAGATTTAATCCATACTAGAAGGATATTTCTTACATTTATGAGGTTTAAAACTACTCTTGAAATTGATTTTCTCTAAGTCGCTATAATCATCTCTACTTGGATTTCTATGTCCTTGTAACTAAGAAAACTTTCCTCGCGAGATAAAAGTTGCGGATGATCCCGGAGCTAGAAAGATGATCAAGATTTCAGAAAAGTAAAGATAGATAACGACATATCACATAGCCACTGAAATATGTCAATTAAACATGGTTATTGTCTTACCCTTTAAGAAAGTTAATTTAAAAGAGCGTATCCAACAAGGTAAAGGTATGTATCTAGTAATTTAAAAGAACGTATCCAACAAGCAAAATGTATATATCTAGAACGTATCCAACAAGCAAAATGTATATATCTAGTAACTTAAACGAGTGTATCTAAAAAGTTAAAGGTATGTGCCTAGGAATTTAAATTAGTGTATCTAGCAAATTAAAGGTGTGTATCTAGTACTTTAAATGTGTGTATCTAGCAAGTTAAAGGTATGTATCTAGTAATTTAAAGAAATGTATCTAGCAAGCTAAATATATGTATCTAATAGCTTAAAAAGTGTAACTAGCAAGTTAAAGGTATGTATCTAGTAATTTAAAAGAGTATATCCACCAAGCTAAAGGCATATATCTAGTAACTTAAAAAAAGTGTATCTTGCAAGTTAAAGGTATGTATCTAGTAATTTTATTTATTGTATCTATCAAACTAAAGGTATGTATTTAACAAGTTAAAGATATCTATTTAGTAATTTAAATGACTGTAAGAGGCAAGCTGAATATAACTATTTTCAAGAGCAACCAAGCAAATAGAAATATTTCAAAAGCCATGTAGCAATGTTGTGACTTAAAAGTCTGACGTTTGATTGTATTCTCGGGATTTGATGGCTTAATTGGGTTAATTTTTGTTGATGCACCATTCAATCAACTATATTGATTTATACAACTCATTAAGTAGCAGGCATGGCACAAGCTGATACACAATAAGAACAAGCTCCTACCCTCCTATACCTCAGAGCTTAAATATAAAAGGATCGATTGTCAGTGGTTTCTTGCTATAGTCAACAGTCAACTGAATTACTTGACCATCTCCCACTCCTGCTTTGCTCACCACCATCTCCTCACTGAAATTTGCAAATGCCGTCGTCTTGACAATTCCGTCAAATTTCCCAGCTAATAGGCGCCATGGAGTTCCCCTTGTGCTTGAAGCTAGGGTTTCCCCAAGACCAAGAGCAATCTCGGCCTCAACCACATCTTTATTATTGTCAGTTAGTGAAAGGGTGTGCAGTACAAATGAGATCTCTGAAGAAAGCAGTTCTTGGACCAAGACCGCCAATTGGGCCTCCTTTTGGGACACTCCTGCTGCCCGGTGACTAAGGACTACTCGTCGGGTGTATAATGAGGCCCATACCCTGCTTACTGCATTTCCAAAGACACACGGGTTGGATGGGCTTACATTTGGGATGGATTCATAGAGCCCGGCGGCTGACATTCCAGCCAAGTCCTCGACATTAGCACTAGATCGAACGATTAAACGAGGGGAGCTGGGAAAAACTTGTAAACATACTGAGAACTTTACAAGACAGTTTTCAAGTCTACTCTTGTTGTAGGCTTTTTCCACAAAAGATAACTTCATTCTACTCTTCTGATGCCATCTCTTGGATGTTCAAGTCAGATATCATCTCCTTCTCGAAGATGGTGAATCCAATTGTTATCTGGAGTAGTGCAAGTAATTCAGAATTATGATTTATGACCGTGGAAAAATTTAGTTTAATTTGTCTCAACATGCAATATTTATAAGCTAAGCAACAAGAATCACGCACGAAATCCTCTCTTGTACTCTATGGCATATGACCGTAACATGTAAAAGCAACTTACTTTAAATTTACAAAAGAGGCCCTAATTAATGATTCAGTTTCAGTAGTAGGCCTCATTGCGTCAACTATGTAGCTACAAAATACGAATGATGAAAACCAAGGTTAAGATGTAAATGTGCTGCCCCATCCCAATCACATTATCCTCATCTCAAATTAATTGTCGTCTTCCCAATTACAGTAAATCAAATTGTGAAGATCTTATACTATTACCTATTTAATCATCACATTATATAAAATCCAATCATTTAGTCAAAGCACAAAAAAAAGTGAAGTAATGGTCGTTACCCCGTAGAAGTGTTGGCAGTGATAAGTATTGGATCACGGTACTGATGAAAAGCAATAGATAGAATCCAAAAGACCTGAAGGAAAGCAAATATAGTAAGGTATTAGAGTTAGTCTTGCTTAAGATGGTCTTTAAGGTTACGAGCATATAACATTGAAAGAAGTGGTAATAAGCTTAAGACGGTCTCAAATGAGAAAACAGCATACCAGGGGTGATTAGTAGCACTATCGAAGAGATGGTGAGGGTTGACCAGAAAGATGATGGAAAATTAGAGGGCATGAATGGTGACCAGCAAGAGCTTTACCCACAATCCAGCAGATGCACTGATTGGAGATCATTTAAGAAAAGAAAGACTGGCAGTTGAGGAAAGGTAGATAGTATATGTGCTTGGTGCTCCTTAATGACTTCAAGCATTCTCTACAATGTAATGACATTCAAACTAATCCTTAACTTTCAGGAAACTGAAAAGGCTCAAGACTGATCAATTATAAGTATCGAATCCTAAATTATCACTGGTCACTGGTCACTAGTAAGTACTTCCTCCATCCTAGTCATTTGTTTACCTTTTACTCCCTACGTCCCAATCATTTGTTTACCTTGAGTAAATTCTTTGTGAGGAGTATTTTTCGAAGGTAAAAAACTAAGTGGGGGTATAAGGAGTAACGAACATACTGACATGAATCTCCTAATAATACAGACCGACGGCATTAACCAAGCGAACTATATCTATATTTCCACCAGTTCCAGCTCTCTTGAATAACACACATCCAAATCACAGAAAATAAATAAATAAAAAGAATACGCAACTCTCTAACATTTGCATCGTTTTTAAGGATTGTCGAGACAGTAGCTCATTCAATTAGTTTGACGGTCAGAATAACTAAAACTCTTGACAACAAAACAAACTACTTTTAAGTCAATCATCACATAAACTTAAGCATATGAGCAATTGGGGAAAAAAAATTAAGAAATTAGGGTTTGGAGAAATTGGGGGAAAAATTGAGGGGACTTACGTGATACGCTTGTAGTGCTGATGAAGGCTCGTCACTCGTCGTCGGCAAATAGCACCACCTCCGACGTGTGGTGGTGGTGGTACTGGATGAGGGAGAGGGAAGTCAGGTGTGGTGGTAGTAGCGTATAAGAAATGAGAAAGAAGGAAGTCACGGTTGAGTTTGGTTTTATGCGATACACGGGTGTTTTTTAGTGAGTTCGTAGTGATCTTTAGTTCGTACGTGACCCCGACCCTATATATATAGGGTCAGGATCCTGTGAGAACCACTAAACTAATGAGAACTGTTACTAAATCATCATCAATTCTTGTTCTGAAAGTTTTGATGGATCATTTACCTTTTGTTTAGTTTATTCAAACACATTTTTAATATAGGTAAACAATTTTTTTTTATTAACAAAATATAAACTTAGTGTACGAAAGTACAACTACGTATACTAAATAGCTATAGATGCTTGAAAACGAATACTAGGTGCATGAAAATTGTTACATGCATGAAAATAATTACTAGGTGCATGAAAATATCAGGCTCTAGGTGCACGAAAACGAGTTCTAGGTGCATGAAAATTGTTAGATACATGAAAATGAGTAGTAGGTGCATGAAAATTAATAAAATATCTCTTGTCTCGATTTCCGTCAATAATTTATACTTTTTGGACCAAGAAATATGTTATCTAGCCATAAAATTCTATGCCGAATCCAAATATGTCATTATTTTTTAGAAAAAATATCCGTAAGGTGGAGTTCTCACGGTTCTCATTATGTTGCTGGTTCTCACTGGATCCCATATATATATCTTTTGAGTCCCTAAGTCTTCATATGAGCCTTTGGATGAAGGAGATGGAGGGAGGAGATTGCATCTCAATGGAGGGCTAGGAATGAATCTATCTAATTTCCCTCCCTAATCATTCCTAAACACCTCCTAATTCTAATTGTGGACAAGGCCCTCGGGAACTGCGTCCGAGGGATCCACACCTGACATAATCGACTCGAGGTTCTTTCGAATCGAATTAAGACAAATTAGAGTCGCCACCAAGTTTTTTGGGAACTTGGAACCGTTCAAGTCAACTTTACACCTTTCATCGAAAAGCATAAAGCCAATCGACTACGAGTGATTAAAGATAAAGACTTGTACCCTATATCACTCGATTTGAATGACTCTCGTAATCCAATGGTATTTAGACGGATCCACAGACCATAGATCTTGAGTAAGGGGTGAGGGTACGTGTTGGGAAGCCCATAAGGACACCCAACCCCGCCCGTCGATAACGGCCTCTACTAAGTCAAGTGTCGGATTTCAAACAAGGTCATAGCTACTGCGATGTATGTAATGCAAACGTTGTATTAACCCTATCATGTGACAACAATTTCTATGTCGTTTTAGATGCAACTAAACTAACTTTGTCAAAGTTGTAATTTAGCATGTGGGTTGATTAATCTAAACAACATACAAACAAAGCAAACAAGGCTTAAGGGGAATGGGGGAGCCGTTGGGATCTACCTATTACAAACCAGGCATTTCATGCCGACACAACAATAAATAAATTACAACTCGATCTAATTACAATTGCTACAAACGAAACAATACACGACACAAAACACACGGCCAATTGGCCTTGAAAACCGTGCACATGAGGGTGGCCCACGGCTCACATGACCCACGGTCCTTGGGTCATCCTCGTATTGCGTGCTCGCGCTTAATCTCATCGAATTAGACATAGGGCTACGCACCAAAGCATGCATTAGCATAAACCGGGCCATGTTGCTTTAGACAACACGCGGTTTACTACGCCTCTACAAGCATTGGGAACAACCGTCTAATCAAACAAGACTAAGGTTTTTAGAAATCATTTGACTCGATAAAAGAAAACAAACTTGAAATATTACAACTCGATAAACCAACAATAAATTACAAACAATGAAACAACGAGAAAACAAACGGCATAAAACAAAACGAGAAAGGTACAGAAAACGGCCACCACACGGCCCTAACCAACGGCCAAGATAAGGTTAACCTAGTTCCTAAGTTAGATTCATTGATCAGATCGAATGATTGCGAAAAGGGATCGAAAACAAGTTAGAAAACGAGTAAAAACACGATGTCGATTGATTGTCGCGCAAGGGTGCATTCTACACGGCCTAAAGGGTCCAATTTAGGTTAAATTCGCTAATTAATTTAACTCATCGAGTGTCAATAAGAAGGTGCTAATCACGCACTCTTATACTAGCGAGAAATTAGGTGAAAGAGATAGATGCATTCAATTATTTACAGAAATCGTCGATTGATTTTATAACTTACGTCGAAGCCACCTAAAGTGTCTAATTAGATTATTAAATTGATTTAAAGTCATCTAATTACGTCATAGATTAACAATCAGAAGTTAAACTAACATGCAACGGGTCCTAAGGTCCATCGATTTGGCCGAAACAGTAAGAGGGTCGAAAGCGAAGATCGAGGTTAGATAACTTGTTTTATTTATGCCCTACCTTGAACACGAGGATATGTAAATGAGACGGGGGTGTACGACCGACAGAAGGAGCGGTTTCTTTTCCCATCTCAAGTCAACGCGGGTGTTCATGGTGGTACTTTAACTCATACTCGGACTAACTAGTTTCATAGTTAATTTAAAACAATCGAAAAACAAACCAAAACAAACGAAAAAAACAAACTAAAAAAAAGCATAAAAAGAAACGAAATAAAAAAGGAAAGAGAAGGGGATTTGATGCACCCTCAACCTACATGTATCGTTGACACCGTCTTGGGTCGTAATCGAAGGTAGATTTTATCTCGAGAGGCCGTCGTCGACGAAGAACAAAGCACACGCGCGTTTTGGAAAGTTTCTGGACAGCAATTTTAAAACAGTGATATCTCCCTCGTTTCACGACGAAAATTCGATCCGAAAGATGTTTTGGAAACTAGAAAGAGAGGAGAACAGGGATCTTAAAGCAACCCCTGCTCGTTTTGGGTCATTGGGCACGAAAAACGAGCACAAACAGAACTGGACAGACAAGGAAAAACCGCGAAAACAGAGTGTTATTTCACTCTGTTTTTCGAGGAATTTCGTGTACTCTCAAGGGCAATTTGGCTCGTAATTCTTTATCTAATGTGTATATGGATGTTATATGGTCAATTAGGAACAAGAAACTCGAATTTTTATGGTGATTTGATGGAGGAACGAAAGGGTTTTCGAAGGAGACACACAAACAGTTTCAGTTTGTGTGTCGGTTTTGTTTAGGGTTTTTGGAGGATGTTTAGGGTTTGTTTCTGAGGTTTAAAGCTTCTATGTGATGGTTGGATGTATGGAGAACTTATAGGAATGAATGTATGGTGAAGGGGTGGTATTTATAAGGGTTTAAAATAGGTTAAAAGGGAGTAAGGAAGCAGCCGGGCTCAATGAACATAGCTGCTGTCCATCGGTTTTGGGAGGGGTTTCTAGGGTTCGTTTTGGAGGATTTCTTGGTGATTAAGCTAGGATAATATGGGTAGGATACTAGGGTATGGGTTAGGGTTAATGGGTACGGGTCTTGGTAGTGTTTGGAGCGGGTTTGGGCTCGGGAATTGGCTCGCAAAACAGGGGACTGTTTGCGGTTTTATGCGGGCTGCTTGGGGTTGGTTTTGAACGAGAATTTGGGCTGCTTGTGAGGGGGTTCGAACATGGGTTGATGGGTATTGGTATAGGTGGGTTAGTGTACTCGAGATTCGTGCCAATTCGCAAAGGAAACGGGCTTAAAAACCGAGCTAAAATTGAGCTCAAAACACACGATGCAAAACGAGTTCCTCGCTTTAAAAAACGATTTTTCAAATCAATTAACCCATTAAAATAAATGACTTTTCAAATCAAATATATTCATAAAATGATTTTTCAAATCAAATATTTATTTTATTTTCAATAAAATAAACTTGGGAAAATAAATTCAAAATAAGATAAATTAAATTGAAATCACCTTAAAAAAGACTATAATTTAAATATCATTTAAATTAATAAAATGAACTTACTAAAAAACATTAACTTAAATATCATTTAAATTAATAAATTACTTCATCGACGACGCCCATTCTACCTCGTAAAACGAGCTCCAAATAATGACAGTGACAACTAAAGAATACATGCGTCCTATCATCATCGGGTGTTTGTCGGGTTCTCTATAAATTCCAATATCGACGGATACGGGTATCTACAGAGCCCCCACTTTGACTGAGGCTTGGACAAGGCGAAAGTCAAAGTATACCCCAGGTCCCTTTCGACCTGAGGATTCTTCGGGTCGTTTATAGTCCATTAGACTTGCGTATGTAAGCTCGCCAGCCATAAGAAGAGATCATACCTGAAACTTCGTTGGGGATTGACTCTTGCTTCTGTTGTGTCAAATTATCGTCATTGGTCGTCGACCCATAAATTGCATAAATGGTGGATTGAGCCTTATCCTTAGGCGCCTACGTATCCGTTTCTGACGGAATCAAACCCGCGTCGTAGTTCGGCAGCTGCTGACACATGCCCAAAGTTTATCATCTGCTGGCATTTGTCCAAAATTCGTCATCTGCTGACATTTGCCCAAAATTTATCATCTGCTGGCACTTGTCCGAAATTCATCTGTTGACACTTGCCCAAAGCTTATCATCTGCTGGCAGGTGTCCAAATGGGACGGGACTTTCCGAGGAGGTTGCCGCCGCTTTCATCATTTGCTTTCAGCTACGGAATTCTTCCATTTCATACTCTTGTATTGAATTGGATTCTTGGTGGATATCATCCTTTACATCTTGATAATGGTCTCTGAAGCCAACGGCTTCGAGCCCCCAGTTTGCAATGGCTCTAAAGTCGAAGACTTTAGAACCCCGATTGAAGCATATCCTGCTACATTTGAAACACAAAAACGTACTAGCAATAATCATCACATAAGCACATTTGGATCATCGATCCTAAAATTGGATTATTTGAAAGATTGGGTCATCGACCCGAAAATTGAATTTGAAAATTTTGAATAATTGGGCCCTCGACCCGAAGTTTGAAATTGACATCACTTGGAATGTTCGGCCATCGGCCCAAAATTTGAGTTTGAAAGACTGGGTCATCGACCCGAAATTTGAACATGTTGAAAATTTTGAATAATTGGGCTATCGACCCAAATTTTGAATTTGAAATGAATTACTTGGATGTTGGGTCGTCGACCCAAAATTTGATTTTGAACTTTGAGATTTGAACCTTGACTTGGATCATCTATCCATAATTCGCAAAAAGTTTTTGAAATTCGCAAAAAGTTTTTGAAATTTCGGAATTCTGAAATCTTTGGCATTTTGAAATCGAACCTTGACGGGTGAGCAGGAAATACGACTCAGACACTCTGTATGACCCGCAAACAACGTGGGCGTAGCCCGCTACCGTAAAACAAAAAAGGAAAATAAAACCGCAAGTGTGCACGGGTTTTAATTCAATTATTGACTTGTTGGGGGTAGAAATGTAAATTGGCCACTCTGGCGCCAAAAGATGGCAAATGGGAATCACAAGGTCGTCGAACTTGGGACGGAGATATCGTATGACATGGGCGTGCTCCCGAGGGCACATGGGAATCAAGATCACTTGGCATTGACAAGGTGGATTAAACTCACGGAGCAACAACGTTGGCTTCGCCCAGACACTAAACACAAACTGGTTTTATGAAAGCACTTAGACATCACACATCACTCTTGTTGGGAACATCCTGTCACTGTTCTCCTCGCCTCCTTTCTTTTCAGCGAGTTTCATCATTTCTTGCCACCGCCTTCTTTCTTTTCAGCGGGCTTTTACTATTTTTCTTCCACGCCTTCATTCTTTTCAGCGGGTTTTTACTAATTTTCTTCCACGCCTTCTTTCTTTTCAGCGGGTTTTTCATATTTTATGTTCCCAACACAAACCCACATCTATATGACTCAGCATCTTTGCCTACACCGTTAGATAAAGCTTATTCTGAGACTCGGTACTATTCATCCGAACCTATATCCTCATCCTAGTCTACATCGAGTGCTAAGACCGACTCAAACAAAGGTGGCTTCATTTGGACTTGGTTAAGACCCGTAAGAAACCGACAAGATGACAACTTGGTTGATGGGTGGATTGAATCCCTTATTCTGAAGGACTGCCTACGTATTCGCGTGGAGCGAAATCAAATCCGACGTAGTTCGATCATGGTGCATAAACATGGCATTTTGATTGTGTGTACACACTCGAAGGTTTCACCTAAGGTATCATGTCGTATCCCATTCTAGCCTGTAAGGTACCGTTAAATCCCGTGTCTGGGGTTAAGGTGTAAAAGGCTTGGATCTTTTGGGATGTGGAGCTTGGTAATAAAAAGTTGGAATGGTTAACCATCATTCTGAAGGTTTGTTTTGTGGTGCTAAGGCCAAGGGCTATGGCTGCTGATGTGGTTGGAATGGGTGTCTCGGGTTTGATGAACCACGAGTGCAAGTGGGTTGGAAAACAATGTGGGTTCAAATTTCCATGTCTGGACCCTAAAGGCTGGGTGTAACAACACAAGCGGAATGATCCTCAAAATTCCCGACTATCCCCTTGTAACTGCCTCAGGAAGGACTTAGGGGGTAAAGAGGTTATTACTTACGCTTTTGGGCTTCGCCCATTGAACCTCAACTATGGGTACTTGACTTGAATTCTGGCTTCCGTAACTTCGACATCCAACCAAAAAGCATTCCGCAAGAACTTCAACATCTTTTTTTTTTTTCTTTTTCTTTCATCTTTTTTCATTTTTCTTTTTTTTTCATTTTTTTTCATTTTTCATTCTTTTTCATTTTTTTTCTCTCTTTGAAAATGATCTTCTATTCATTCTCTTAGTCATGAATGGATACACCTTGAAAACAGGGCTTCGCCAACTAATTTGGGTAAGAACTAACTATTCCTTGTTAGAACGGGTTGATGTCTTCTCTCTTCGAGATGGGGTGATTTTGTTGGGGAAAAGGCTTGCCTTCCATCATCGATAGGGGAAACAAGGAGCTAGTCCGGGTTTGTCATAGAATCATCTAAAAGCTTGTCACAAACATTGGTTCAGATGGAGGTTTTCTACCACCAGACATGGAATAGGTAAATGAATCAAACACGGGATCCTGGTGTACCTTACATTTTGAAACAGGACATATTTCTTCCCCAGGGATGCCTTTGAGTGTGTTGTGCATTTTATCATGTTTTGGAATGATTGAGGATTGGAAACAAGACAATATTTGGAAACGAAACTGCAACTTTTATTGGGATGACAAATGCTTAAAAGACTCGAAGGAACGATTCCTAGGACACACCCTAGGTCATCGCGGAACAAACGACTCAACGTGAAGAAAAGAAATTCCTAGACTCGACTCGACTAAGATAAGAAAACAGATCCGACTCATAATTTTCAAATCTGGTCTTGAGCTTTCCCTTGTTCAGCTGTCAGCTTAGATGCTCGGCTCTGGTCCTTGATCCCTTTGATGGTCTGCCTCCATCCTGAGGTAGTCCTCTGAGGATCTACGCCAGTGATGGAGGTTGGTGAATCGAATTGTCTTTTATTAACTTCGTTAACGAGAGGAGTACATTCTAGAGCAAGACTCCCGACTTGAATTTCATTCTTCGGGTTTGGCAAGAATTCAAAGCAATCCACAAATATTTTCCCGATAAACACCCCTTTCAAGTGACATGGGCGGATAAGATGGGAGTAATCGACATTGTCTTCGACAGAAACAACGTTGGCGTGATCGCCAAATGGATTGGTGATGTTATTAGGTTTAACAGCTGGGATCGGGAGCGTTCCGTTCTCAATCATGTCTTGAATTTCGTGCTTCAGTCGATAGCACCTTTCAGTATCATGGCCTTTCCCTTGATGAAAGGCACGAGGGCATTTGGTTTATACCATTTACCTTGTTGATCAGCGGGAGGGTCCGGAGTTGGACCAATAGGCTTCAGCTTTCCTTGGGCTATGAGCCTTTGGAGAGCGTATGTATAAGTGCATCCGATATCGGTGAATGCCCTAGGTGTTTGGCGCTGCGACTTCTTCGATTGCCCTTCTAAGAGATTGATGCCTTCATCTAAATGGGTCGTTGCTGGGGCCTTACCCTTAGACGATGACGCCCCTTGGTACCCTTTCGGCTTTTCAGCCTCTGCCCTTATGACATCATCTTCTACCTTTATCCCGATTCTTATCAATTCTTTGAAAGAACCAAAATTCTGGTATTTTAGAGCACTACGGTAAACAGGTCGTAAATTCTTCACGAACTTATCTACCATTTCAACTTCATCGGGCTTCTTAGCTAGTTTCACGCTTTCAAATAGCGCCATCTTGCGAGGAATTCAAGAAAGCCCTCTTTCTCTTTCTGTCATTACTTCCAAAGTCCTTATGTTGGTTTGAATCTCGACGTTGTCGGATAGTGCTTGCGAACTCCACCGTGATATCTTCGAAAGTGGGGAAGTTCTTAAGGTCAAGATTGTAGAACCACGCCTTCGGGTGTTCTCCCGCAGAGATTGAGCGAAAATTTCGAGAGAGCATATCGCGGTACTCCCTTCAAAGCTAAGTACCCCTTATAGGCCTTGACATGGTGGATGGATCTTCGTGCCCTTAAACTTTGGGATATCGGTGAGTACCATGTTCGTGGGCAACTTATCCTGAATCGGGGCATAGGCCCTAGCATTCTCATAGTGGATGTTCTTCCCCTGTGAGAGCTTCAAACGGTCCTCGATGAACTTGAACCGTTTCTCCAAATCGATCGAGGTGGGGTAAATGGAGGGGAATCTTCACACAGCTTGGATTCGATTGCATCCATTCGGGTCATCATGAGGTTCACGGCCTCAGTGAGCTTGTTAACAGCATCTTCCATTGCTTGCCGTCGGGTTTTTGGCGGCCTTTCTACAAGAAAACCCCGTACTGAGTCAATATTTAAAGTAAGAGCCCCTGCACACTTAAGGACACGACCCCAACTTGACTCAAACAAAGACTCGACTTGAGATTGATTAACAAGGATTCGACTCACGGTTTGATTTAGACATCGGTTCATTTTAGACTCGACAAAACGACATGACTCGAACTGTCATAACTCGATTCTAAACTGGACTTGGTGTGACTAAACCCGTGATTGGGCTAACATAGCCCATGGGTTCGAGTGAAAACGTCCTAAAGGGCCTAGCTTGGACGTTTTTTTTGTGGACTACTCTAGACCAAAAGGTCGACCAACATGACTCAAAGCCCAAGAGGTGAGCTTGGGTGACCTAACAAGGTCGTGTTCTAGACTCTTGAAACAAACCCGGCCTAACACGGCCATGACCTGGACACGACTCGACGCATTTCATGCTTGGTTGAGGTTCGAGAAACATTTTGGATTGATTTTGAAAAAAAGAAGGATTGATTTGAAAATGAGATTTGAAATGGGCAGCATGCCGGCTATAAAAGCTTGTTTTGGGCCGAAATTTCTAGTCCTATTTGGGCAGCGTTCCGCGTTTTTAAAACCATGCTATTTTGAAAATAAGTTGTTCAAAAGTTCGGTTTTGAAAAGGACATGGGAATTTTCGAAAATAAAGACTCGGGAAAACATATTGCACATTGTCATTCTCATGTTATAAGGATGTATGCTCCTAGACATCTCTAAGTCTCGGCAAGTCTTCTACAAGAAGGTCTATGCCCTCCATCCTTTTGCGGTCTTATAGAGCAAGGTGTCTTAAGGTAAAGTACCTAGAAGATCGTCCCCACTCCCAAGAACCACGCGAGGCGAAGTGGAAGCGAGCAATGTGCGCTTCCCGGCATAGTGGGACGTCGCCCCCACGCATCACGAAGAAACGCTGGGACGGCCCGGCAAGTCCTTAAGGGTTTATGCATGAATCGTAGCACTATGAGTAATGTTTTACTTTCCAACACTTTCTTTTCGAGTTTCACCTCGGAGGAAAAGACCCTAGAAACACAAAGTGTAACTAGTCCTCTTTTCCCCCGTGAGTCGCCAAATCAGGACAAGGCCCTCGGGAACTGCGTCCGAGGGATCCACACCTGACATAATCGACTCGAGGTTCTTTCGAATCGAATTAAGACAAATTAGAGTCGCCACCAAGTTTTTTGGGAACTTGGAACCGTTCAAGTCAACTTTACACCTTTCATCGAAAAGCATAAAGCCAATCGACTACGAGTGATTAAAGATAAAGACTTGTACCCTATATCACTCGATTTGAATGACTCTCGTAATCCAATGGTATTTAGACGGATCCACAGACCATAGATCTTGAGTAAGGGGTGAGGGTACGTGTTGGGAAGCCCATAAGGACACCCAACCCCGCCCGTCGATAACGGCCTCTACTAAGTCAAGTGTCGGATTTCAAACAAGGTCATAGCTACTGCGATGTATGTAATGCAAACGTTGTTTTAACCCTATCATGTGACAACAATTTCTATGTCGTTTTAGATGCAACTAAACTAACTTTGTCAAAGTTGTAATTTAGCATGTGGGTTGATTAATCTAAACAACATACAAACAAAGCAAACAAGGCTTAAGGGGGAATGGGGGAGCCGTTGGGATCTACCAATTACAAACCAGGCATTTCATGCCGACACAACAATAAATAAATTACAACTCGATCTAATTACAATTGCTACAAACGAAACAATACACGACACAAAACACACGGCCAATTGGCCTTGAAAACCGTGCACATGAGGGTGGCCCACGGCTCACATGACCCACGGTCCTTGGGTCATCCTCGTATTGCGTGCTCGCGCTTAATCTCATCGAATTAGACATAGGGCTACGCACCAAAGCATGCATTAGCATAAACCGGGCCATGTTGCTTTAGACAACACGCGGTTTACTACGCCTCTACAAGCATTGGGAACAACCGTCTAATCAAACAAGACTAAGGTTTTTAGAAATCATTTGACTCGATAAAAGAAAACAAACTTGAAATATTACAACTCGATAAACCAACAATAAATTACAAACAATGAAACAACGAGAAAACAAACGGCATAAAACAAAACGAGAAAGGTACAGAAAACGGCCACCACACGGCCCTAACCAACGGCCAAGATAAGGTTAACCTAGTTCCTAAGTTAGATTCATTGATCAGATCGAATGATTGCGAAAAGGGATCGAAAACAAGTTAGAAAACGAGTAAAAACACGATGTCGATTGATTGTCGCGCAAGGGTGCATTCTACACGGCCTAAAGGGTCCAATTTAGGTTAAATTCGCTAATTAATTTAACTCATCGAGTGTCAATAAGAAGGTGCTAATCACGCACTCTTATACTAGCGAGAAATTAGGTGAAAGAGATAGATGCATTCAATTATTTACGGAAATCGTCGATTGATTTTATAACTTACGTCGAAGCCACCTAAAGTGTCTAATTAGATTATTAAATTGATTTAAAGTCATCTAATTACGTCATAGATTAACAATCAGAAGTTAAACTAACATGCAACGGGTCCTAAGGTCCATCGATTTGGCCGAAACAGTAAGAGGGTCGAAAGCGAAGATCGAGGTTAGATAACTTGTTTTATTTATGCCCTACCTTGAACACGAGGATATGTAAATGAGACGGGGGTGTACGACCGACAGAAGGAGCGGTTTCTTTTCCCATCTCAAGTCAACGCGGGTGTTCATGGTGGTACTTTAACTCATACTCGGACTAACTAGTTTCATAGTTAATTTAAAACAATCGAAAAACAAACCAAAACAAACGAAAAAACAAACTAAAAAAAGCATAAAAAGAAACGAAATAAAAAAGGAAAGAGAAGGGGATTTGATGCACCCTCAACCTACATGTATCGTTGACACCGTCTTGGGTCGTAATCGAAGGTAGATTTTATCTCGAGAGGCCGTCGTCGACGAAGAACAAAGCACACGCGCGTTTTGGAAAGTTTCTGGACAGCAATTTTAAAACAGTGATATCTCCCTCGTTTCACGACGAAAATTCGATCCGAAAGATGTTTTGGAAACTAGAAAGAGAGGAGAACAGGGATCTTAAAGCAACCCCTGCTCGTTTTGGGTCATTGGGCACGAAAAACGAGCACAAACAGAACTGGACAGACAAGGAAAAACCGCGAAAACAGAGTGTTATTTCACTCTGTTTTTCGAGGAATTTCGTGTACTCTCAAGGGCAATTTGGCTCGTAATTCTTTATCTAATGTGTATATGGATGTTATATGGTCAATTAGGAACAAGAAACTCGAATTTTTATGGTGATTTGATGGAGGAACGAAAGGGTTTTCGAAGGAGACACACAAACAGTTTCAGTTTGTGTGTCGGTTTTGTTTAGGGTTTTTGGAGGATGTTTAGGGTTTGTTTCTGAGGTTTAAAGCTTCTATGTGATGGTTGGATGTATGGAGAACTTATAGGAATGAATGTATGGTGAAGGGGTGGTATTTATAAGGGTTTAAAATAGGTTAAAAGGGAGTAAGGAAGCAGCCGGGCTCAATGAACATAGCTGCTGTCCATCGGTTTTGGGAGGGGTTTCTAGGGTTCGTTTTGGAGGATTTCTTGGTGATTAAGCTAGGATAATATGGGTAGGATACTAGGGTATGGGTTAGGGTTAATGGGTACGGGTCTTGGTAGTGTTTGGAGCGGGTTTGGGCTCGGGAATTGGGTCGCAAAACAGGGGACTGTTTGCGGTTTTATGCGGGCTGCTTGGGGTTGGTTTTGAACGAGAATTTGGGCTGCTTGTGAGGGGGTTCGAACATGGGTTGATGGGTATTGGTATAGGTGGGTTAGTGTACTCGAGATTCGTGCCAATTCGCAAAGGAAACGGGCTTAAAAACCGAGCTAAAATTGAGCTCAAAACACACGATGCAAAACGAGTTCCTCGCTTTAAAAAACGATTTTTCAAATCAATTAACCCATTAAAATAAATGACTTTTCAAATCAAATATATTCATAAAATGATTTTTCAAATCAAATATTTATTTTATTTTCAATAAAATAAACTTGGGAAAATAAATTCAAAATAAGATAAATTAAATTGAAATCACCTTAAAAAAGACTATAATTTAAATATCATTTAAATTAATAAAATGAACTTACTAAAAAACATTAACTTAAATATCATTTAAATTAATAAATTACTTCATCGACGACGCCCATTCTACCTCGTAAAACGAGCTCCAAATAATGACAGTGACAACTAAAGAATACATGCGTCCTATCATCATCGGGTGTTTGTCGGGTTCTCTATAAATTCCAATATCGACGGATACGGGTATCTACACTAATCCTCTCTCTTTACCCACTCTCTCTTCCCCTCACTAATCATTCAATTTCATACATTTCATTTCCTCTCATTCTCTCTCAATAACAAACCAAACCAAAAAAAAACCAAAACAAAAAAAACCCAAACAAAACCAAAATAAAATCCCCTCATCCCCTCACTCACCACAAACCCAACACCCACCATCAACCCTCCTAACCACCGTCCCGTTGCCCACACAACCCCTCCTTCCTCTGGCGACCCAACCACCGCAGCCCCTCCTTCCTCCGTCGTCGTTCCCTTCCCCTTACCCGCCACTGACCTCGCACCACCACCCGACACTACCGTCGTTCTCCTTACCCGCCGTCGTTCCCAAGACCGCCGTTCACACCCACCCGACACTCCCACCACGACTTGATTCAACCGCCATTCACACCCACCCGACACTGTCCTTCTGCCGCTATTCACCACCACCACTCCTTTCGTCCGCCATTCACCACAACCACTCCTTCCGTCCCTCCTCTCACACCACAAAAAACCATGACCTGCTTCAGATCTCGGTTTCACCTCTGTTTCATTGTTTTTTCTTCAGATCTCGGTTTCACTACCACCACTCCTTTTGTTTTTTTTTTCAGATTGAATTTCAGTTTGTGTAACAAAAAAGATGGTTTTATTATTGAATTTCAGCTGGGTTTGAATTTCAGATATCGGTTTCATATTTTGATTTCAGATGGGTTTGAATTTCAGCATTCGTTTTTTTTGTGCATTTTTTAATTTCGGTTTTTTTTGTGTCGGTTTCATATTTTGATTTCGGTTTTTTGATATCCTTGTTGTGTATTTTCCCTTTGAATTACTAATTTTTTATTTTGTATATCTATTTGGTTTTATTTTTTCAGATTTGTTGGTTTTTATTTTTTATATCTAATTATTTTTTATTTTTTATATCTATTTACTTGTGAATTTTTAATCTCGCCTTGTTAATATCCGTCTTGTTATATATATTTGCCAATTTTCGTATTTAAAAATTTGTCTTGTTATTGTGTGATTTAGGATCTATTAAAATTACACTTTTTTCTGTTAAAATTACACTTGTTTCTGTTAAAATTATACTTTTTTTTGTTAAAATTACTGTTCTTTTAAAATTACACTTTTTTCTGTTAAAATTACACTTTTTTTTGTTAAGATTACATTTTTTTTGTTAAAATTACACTTTCTTCTATAAAAATTACACTTTTTTCTGTTAAAATTACATTTTTCTACTGCTGAAATTACACTTTTTTTCTTTTGAAATTACACTTTTTTTGTTGAAATTACACTTTCTTCTACTAAAATTACACTTTTTTCTGTTAAAATTACAATTTTTTACTGCTGAAATTACACTTTTTTTCTTTTGAAATTACACTTTTTTTTGTTGAAATTACATTTTTTTTGTTATAATTACACTTTTTTTTGATAAAATTATACTTTTGTTTGATTAAAATTACACTTTTTTCTGTTAAAATTACACATTTTCATGTTAAAATTACACTTTTTTCTGGACTAACTAATTTGGACAATTTGGACAATATGGACTAACTAATATGGACGATATGGAGTAACTAATTTGGACAATTTGGACAATATGGACTAACTAATATGGACTAATATGGACTAACTAATTTGGACAGTATAGACTAACTAATATGGACTAACTAATATGGACTAACTAAAGGAGTTATTTACGACTAAATTTGGACTAAAAATACACTATTTACGACTAAATTTGGACTACAAATACAATTTTGGACTGAAAATACACTATTTCCGAATAAATTTGAACTAATAATACACTATTTACGACTAAATTTAGAGTAAAAATCCACATTTTGGACTAAAGTTACACAATTCATTTATTTTGAGTCATTGAGATTGTGCAATTTCAATCATTGTCCACTAAAGTGTAACTTTAGTAAATTGATAGTGTGTATCTTATATCACTTAATTTTAGTCCATAAAAAGTGTAATTTTAGTCCATAAAAGTGTAATTTTAGTCCACCAAAAGTGTAATTTTAGTCCACCAAAAGTGTAATTTTAGTTAACAAAAGAGTAATTTTAGTTAACAAAAGAGTAATTTTAGTCCACAAAATTGTAATTTCAGTCCAAAATTGTGTAATTTTAGTCCACAAAAGTGTAATTTTAGTCCAAATTATGTAATTTCAGTCCAAATTGGTGTAATTTTAGTCCAAATTATGTAATTTCA
Organism: Silene latifolia; assembly: GCF_048544455.1. NCBI lineage: Eukaryota > Viridiplantae > Streptophyta > Magnoliopsida > Caryophyllales > Caryophyllaceae > Silene > Silene latifolia. The sequence goes on from NC_133536.1 coordinate 34,959,529, forward strand.
GTCCATTAGTCAGTCCAAATAGTCCAAATTAGTCGAAATTAGTTAGTCCAAATTAGTCTAACTTTAGTCTAAGAGTGTAACTTTAGTCATTGAGAGAATAACCTTTAACAGAAAAAAGTGTAATTTTAACGGAAAAAAGTGTAATTTTAACAGAAAAAGTAATTTTAATCGATCCTAACAATAACAAAAAAGTGTAATTTTAACAAAAAAAAGTGTAATTTTAACGGAAAAAAGTGTACTTTTCACAGGAAAAAAACTGTGATTTTAACCAAAAAAAGTGTAATTTTAACGGAAAAAAGTGTAATTTTAACGGTAAAAAGTGAAATTTTAATCGAAAAAGTGTAATTTTAACCGAAAAAGTGTGATTTTAACGGAAAAGAGTGTAATTTTAACCGATAAAGTAATTTTAATAGATCCTAAATCACACAATACCAAAAGAAAATTTTAAATACGAAATTTGGCAAATATATATAACAAGACGGATATTAACAAAGTGATATCAACAAGAAAAAAGTAAAAAATGAGATTTCATAACTAATAGATTTAGTACTAAAATCAAACTATAATTTGTAAGAATGTCAATAACCGGAAAAAAAGACCAAAACCTGAAAATTGAAAAAAAAAAAAAACAAAACGGAAATGAAAAAAAAAATGGGTCAATGAAAATTGATCTATTTTAGTAGATCTAAGATTAAAATAAAAAAAAACTCACAAATCTGAAACAATATTATATAGCAAGACGATATAAGGAGAAAAAAAAAAACAACAAAAAAAATAAAAAGAACGCCCAAACATCAAGTTTTTTTTTTAGAAAAAAAAAAAAATGACGTCGGGGCGGCGGCGGTGGCGGTTACCGACTATGGTGGTTTCCGGTGGGTGGTGGTAGGTGGATGGTGAATGAGGAAAAGATGAGTAAATGATTTATTTGGATTTTTTGGGTTTTTTATTTGTTTGGTTTTTTGGGTTTTTTTTTCTTGGTTTTTTTTGGAGAGAATATGGAGAAGTGAGATATAGAGAGAGAATAAGGAGATGTGATAATGAGTTGATGAATGAAAGATGAGAAAGATTAATGTAGTTAATGAGAAAATTAGAGGAAGATGGCAAAATTAGAGCATTAACCTTAATTTTTTTGTTCTCATCTTAGCCCTCCATTTCCAAGATCCAATGGCCCATAATGGGACTTATGGACTCACATGTAAGAGGATGACTCATTTGATCTTATTACTATATATATATATATATATATATATATATATATATATATATATATATATATATATATATATATATATATATATATATATATATATAGAGAGAGAGAGAGAGAGAGGAGTTCAAATGAGGCCACCTAAAATGGTGAGTCCACTAAGTCCTAATCCTAGCCATTGATCAACTAAGATGGATGGTTGAGATTTTAAAATTTTAAAATGAAAACTTTAATGTTTTATAAATGAAACTTTAATTTACGAGTGAAACTTTAATGCTAAAAATTGAAACTTTAATTTTTTTAAACAATTTTTAATATAAAAATTTGAATTTATTTAATTTTACTGATTTTTAAATATAACTTTAATGTTTTACGAGTGAAACTTTAATGCTAAAAATTGAAACTTTAATTTTTTTTAAACAATTTTTAATATAAAAATTTCAATTTATTTCAATTTATTGATTTTCAAATATAACTTTAATGTTTTACGAGTGAAACTTTAATGCTAAAAATTGAAACTTTAATTTTTTTAAACAATTTTTAATTTAAAAATTGAATTTATTTAATTTTAACGATTTTTAAATATAACTTTAATGTTTTACGAGTAAAACTTTAACGCTAAAAATTCTATGTAAATATTATAATTTGATGAATGTAACTTTAATATTTTACGACTGTAACTTTAATCATAATTTTTGAAACTTTATATTTTTTTAGGATTATTTTCACTAATTTATAAATTCTATGTAAATATCATAATTTGATGAATGTAACTTTAATGTTTTACGATTGTAACTTTAGTCATAATTTTTGAAACTTTATATTTTTTCAGGATTATAACTTTACAGTAATTTGAATTTATGTCCTTGGCAACTATAACTAATCGGCGTAACTTCAGTCCATATAAATGTAACTTCAGTCCATATAAATGTAACTTTAGTCCATATGCGTTGTAACTTTAATCCATGCCGCTAAAACTTTATATTAAAAACCACCCACAACCACCACTGCTTTCACCAACCACCATGACGTCACTCTGCAACCGCCTCCACCCCGAGGAACCATACGACGGAAAAAAAAAAAAAAAAAAGATCTGAAAACGAAAAGGAAAAAAAAACAAAGAGGCGGAGGGATAGAGGCGGCTACAGCCGCGACAAACAACCCCACGCGACAAACAACACCCCACACGACAAACAACACCCACCATAGATCTGAAAATGTAAAGAGAAAAAAAAGCAACTACAACCGCGCAAACAACCCCACACGACCCACCCAAACACCACGACAATCACCAATTAAATCTGAAAAAAAAAAAGAGAAAGGGGGAGGGATAGAGGCGGCGGCAGTCACAACCACCAGCGCGGCTGCCACGACCTACCTCGAACAACAGCCGGCAGCCGCACATGACGCACCAAAACAACAAAACCACGACGCCATTAATCAGATCTGGAAAAAACCAAAAAAAAAAAAAAAAAGAGAGAGAGGGGCGGCGAATGGCGGTAGAGAAGCAGGGGTGGTCTTTGGTGGTGGCCGAGGGAGGCAGAAGAGCGGCGGAGAAGAAAAAAGGCAGAGGCGGTGGCGGGTTGTGGCAGTGGAGGACGATTAAAGGAGGTGGCGGATTGTGGTGTGGCAGTCGGTTAGAGAGAGATGGGAGGAAGAGAGAGAAGTGAGTTTGGTGAGGGAGTGAAATGAGAAAATATGAGGATAAATTAGGGTTTGTAGTCTTTTATAGGTCAGCATTTTATTTGACTTTAATCCTAACCATTCATTTTTTTTTAGATCCAATGGCTTATATTAGGACTCATGGGACTCACCAATACTAAGGGACTCACTTGATCCCATTTATATATATATATATATATATATATATATATATATATATATATATATATATATATATATATATATATATATATATATATATATATATATATATATAGAATTGGGATCCCGTGAGAACCACCAAGATAATGAGAACCGTGAGAACTCCGCCTTACTGATACTTTTTAAAAAAAACAACGACATCTTTGGATTCGGCATAGAACTTTATGGTTAGATAACATATTTCTTGGTCCAAAAAGTATAAACTATTGACGGAAATCGAAGCGACTTTCATTTTATTAATTTTCATGCATCTGCTACTCATTTTCATTTAACTAACAATATTCATGCACCTAGAACTCGATTTCGTGCATCTAGCGCTCGTTATTTTCATGCACCTAGTACTAATTTTCATGCATGTAACAATTTTCATGCACCTAATATTCGTTTTAGTGCATCGATAGCCTTTTTAGTATACTTAATTGTATTTTTTTACATTAAGTTTATTTATTGTTAATAAAATCGATAAATTTTGTTTAGGTATGCTGAAAAAATGTGTTTGAATAAACTAAACTAAGGGTAAATGATCCATCAAAACTTTCGGAACAAGATTTGATGATGATTTAGTAAGGGTTCTCACGGTTCTCAACCCTATATATATATATATATATATATATATATATATATATATATATATATATATATATATATATATATATATATATATATATGGGATCCTAGTGAGAACCACCAACATAATGAGAACCATGGGAACTCCACCTTATGGAATTAAATTTAAAACAATGATAACATATTTGGATTCGGCATAGAATTTTATGGCTAGATAACATATTTCTTGGTCTAAAAAGTATAAACTAGTGACGAAAATCGAGGCGAGATACATTTTATTAATTTTCATCCACCGACTACTCATTTTCATGTATCCGACAATTTTCGCGCACCTAAAACTCGTTTTCGTGCACCTAGAGCATGTTATTTTCATGCACCTAATAATCATTTTCATACATGTAACAATTTTCATGCACCTAGTATTGGTTTTCGTGCATCTATAGCCGTTTTAGTATACCTAATTGTATTTGTGTACATTAAGTTTATATTTTGTTCATAAAATAAATAAATTTTATTTAGTTATACTTAAAAATGTGTTTGAATAAACTAAACTAATGGTAAATGATCCATCAAAACTTTCGGAACAAGATTTGATGATGATTTAGTAAGGGTTCTCACGGTTCTCATTATGTTAGTGGTTCTCACCGGATCCTAACTCTCTCTCTCTCTCTCTCTCTCTCTCTCTCTCTCTCTCTCTCTCTCTCTCTCTCTCTCTCTCTCTCATTATGCAAGTTCAAATGAGTCCACCTAAATTGGTGAGTCCACTAATTCCTAATCCTAGCCATTGATCTTCTAAGATTAATGGTTGAGATTTTAAAATTTTAAAATGAAAACTTTAATGTTTTATAAATAAAACTTTAATTTATAAGTGCAACTTTAATTCTTTACAATTATAACTTTAATATTTAAGGTCATTTTATAAATAAAAATGTAAATTTATGTTATAAAATTTTATTTTAAATATATAAAATTGATTTTTGAGTGTAACTTTAATATTTTACGAGTAAAACTTTAATTCTAAAAATTGAAACTTTAATTTTTTAAGACAATTTTTAATATAAAAATTTGAATTTATTTGATTTTACTGATTTTTAAATATAACTTTAATGTATTACGAGTGAAACTTAAATGCTAAAAATTGAAACATTAATTTTTTAGAAAATTTTTAATATAAAATTTTTAAAAATTTGAATTTATTTAATTTTACTGATTTTTAAATATAACTTTATGTTTTACGAGTGAAACTTTAATACTAAAAATTGAAACTTTAATTTTTTTTTCCAATTTCTAATATAAAAATTTAAATTTATTTAATTTTACGATTTTATAAATGTAACTTTAATGTTTTACGAGTGAAACTTTAATGCTAAAAATTTAAACTTTAATGTTTTTTTTTATACAATTTTAATATAAAAATTTGAATTTAATTAATTTTACTGATTTATAAATTTTATGTAATATTTTAATTTATGAACGTAACTTTACTTTTTTTAAGGATTGGAACTTTATACTAATTTGAATTTCATGCAATGTAATTTAAACGGTTTTTGAAACTTTATTCTCTTAAGAAGGTAATTTTAGTTACATCAGGTGAAACTTTAGTCAATGTCATGTGAAAATTGAGTCCATGTCATATGTCATGTGAAACTTCAGTCAATGTCAGTGAAACTTCAGTCCGTATGTTTGAAACTTTAATACATATCACCAGGAATCCAGGATGGATCTGAAAAAAATGAAAAAACAAAAAGGAAAAGGATAAGGGAGAGGCTGCAGCCCTCACCAACCTAACCCACCACCAACGACGACCACCGACCTGGCCCACCAACAACACCCTTACCCACGACAAATCTGGAAAAAAAAAGGGAAATGAAAAGGGCAGCGGAAGACCCCACGACCACCCAACCCACACCCACGACCTTCACCATTGCACACCATCACCACCAACCAAAAAAAAGCAAACCTAAAAAAACTACATCACCCTGAGTCATCACAACCGCATCAACAACCACGACAAAAAACCAATCCACCACTCTCCCCGCGGCCAGATCTGAAAAAAAAAAAATAACACAACCACCAACCACACGACAGACCAACTTCAACACCCCACCACCACCACGGTTTCCTGCTTACCTCCACCACCAACCCCCAAAGAAAAAACAAATCTAAAAAAGACCACAACCACCATGACCAAAAACCACTCCACCACCCTCCCCCGCGGCCAGATCTGAAAACGAACAAACAAAAATACCCACAACAACAACAACCGGTTACATTCTCATATTTTTAAAAAAAAAAGAGAAAAAGAATAGGCGTGATGGCGTGGGAGAAGGGGGAAACCGAGTGAAGGAGAGGGAGCAGGCGGCAAGTGGCGGTGGTGGGTGAAATGGAGGCGACGGGGCGGATCTGGTGTGGAGGGAGTTGTCAGCGGGTGGAGGGAGTGAGGAGAGGGCGGAGGTGCGCTGCTTATGGCGGTTGTTGGTGGGTCGCCGGCGAGGAATAGCGGCGATTGGAGGAAAGGGTTGTAGAGAGGGATGAGGATTGCTTAGAGAGAGATTGAGAGGATTTAGTGAGAGGATATGGAAATGAGAGTGAGTATGTAGGATTAGGGTTTGTTCCTTTTATATCTCAGTCTTTTATTTTGTTTTAATCTCAGCCCTTCATTGTTTTTGATCTAAAGGTCTAGAATAGGACTCATGGACTTATCATTCTAAGGTGGACTCTCTTGAACCTAATTATATATATATATATATATATATATATATATATATATATATATATATATATATATATATATATATATATATATATATATTAGGATCCTATGAGAAATCGCTTATCATGAGAACCATGAGAACCATTCTCTACCATCAGATCAAACAATCTAACGGCACACAACTAACGCGCACACTTGTTATTTTAAGTTTGGTATTTTCGCCTGCTTTGTTATTCACTCCCGCCTTCTTCAGTACTCATATTCTACAGTTGCCTATGCTAATATGATTCCATGCATGTGCTCTGTCATTTTATCGATACTCTCTCCAATTTGTCTCCTTTCAAATCATATCATTAAGGAGTAAATCATTTAGTTCGTTTTGTTTTATCATTAAGGTCTTAATAATTCAATTTATTTTTGTTTAAGTTATTTCGTGCTCTTTTTCCTTGGTGTCAAATAAAATGCAATAAATGTTTGTTTTGTTCACTTGTAAAATGGCTGAACCTTTTATACGAAAGCTTTGAACTCGAGGTATAAAAGTTCTGAACCTTTGGCATAAAAGTTATGAACCTTTGATACAAAGGTTCCGAATCCGAGGTTCTCATGGGAAATAGGTTCTCATAGGATCTCAACCCAATATATATATGTGTGTGTGTGTGTGTGTGTGTGTGTGTGTGTGTGTGTGTGTGTGTGTGTGTGTGTGTGTGTGTGTGTGTGTAACTGGGTTGAATCATTGTGGATGCGCCACATATCAACCTAACATTAAATACAAGTATTAATTACAGTTGGACAATAAATAAAAACATAATAAATGCTACATAAATGTCAGCAATGTATTAGTTATATTTTAATAAATGTATTATAAAACTAAAAGTAACAATTACGCTGATTTATTTTAAATTTATATAATTTTATTTTTTTATAAAAATTCTAAAATGTAAATCATTACCTTTATTGCAAAAAATGCTTTAAATTGAGTCTACTTTCCATTATATTTATTAAAATATTTTGATATGTATAGATGATTAAGTGAGTGTCTCACAATGCGTTATATTTACTTAGAGAAAAATATTTTGAGAAAGTTAAAATACTTAGATCAATTATGTAACACCCCCAAATTTCCGACTTGATCAAAAATAGTATTTTAAATCTTCACTTTTCATAGGAAACTTTTCGTCCAGACCTTGATAATTTACGATTTTGTTTCTAATTGATATGAATTTTACGGTCAGACTGGTCGAAAGTACTTTAATTCTGGACAGCTTGTATTAATCTTCACTTTTCATATATTTATAAAAATAATTAAACCCAATCTTGCTAGGGCATAAAATAGAAAGGTTAATATGACTATCAATGATAGCCACCTTGTGGACATGGGCCACGGGGCGCTTGGGACAAGCGTTTGCATTTGTGGAGTCGCCACCAATTTTTATGGGAAATTGGAACCGTTCGAATACCTCATGTCATGTCAAGACACAAAGTAGTGACATGAACACTAAGAACTCGTTACCCTTAGCATTCTATGTCTAGAATGACTCTCGTGGATGCCAATGAACACGGATGTTCACAGAGATCTAGAGTAAGGAGCGAGGGTACGTATTAGGAAGCTCTTTAATCAAACACCTAATCCTGCCCGCCTCGATAGCGGCCTCTACTAATGATTAGAGAAATCGTTCCTATTTGATATGTTGTCGATTATATGCATGCAATTCAACATCCAACACTTACTGTCAAAACAACCGTATCGGTGCGTAGATGACGATCATGGTGTAGACACAAGTATTTGAGCTATCAGTTGACGATAAACTTACGGACTGTCATAAATCGTTCCGCGTACCAAACAAGAGACCCAATCATCACTGGGTTGTTGGCGGGAGGTGCAGAAATGAGGTATCTACACACCTTGAAAGTTTACAATATTTGGAGTATATAAATAATAAAACAAACCGGGTTATATGCTGAAAGTTTTTAGAAGTTTCTGTTTTGACTTGATAAATAAACCCCTTTTAAATATTTTAGTATCATCGTTATTCTTTTCAAGAGTAACAAGTAACACCTCTATTCTTCCGGCATTTTCCCCAAAAATGGAATTTTAAATCAAGTCGGAAATTTGGGGGTGTTACAAATTAAATCCATCAAGAAAAATATATTTGGAAGAGTCATTGTATTTATTAAAAACAAAATTTAAAGATAAATACTAAGAGGTAAGTTTTTATGATGTGATAATGAAAAAAATATATTGGACAAGTGATATGTGATAAAAAGTGAGATATTTGAAAAAATTATGAAAACCTAAATGAAAATACATTTGTGTTTTAAGAGGTTTTAAATAATGTGATAACGAGTGAAGATTTGTACTTGAGTTATGGCTTTTTGGACTTTTTCGACTAGGTTAAGATGAGGTTTTAAGGCTATTTGAAACCTATCGTAGAAAAAAGTTAATATTTTGATACTGATTTCTAATTATTGATTATGTTGATACTAATTATGAAAAATGGTCATTATATTGCTATTGTTTATCATTTAACCCTTTTTATATTTAGTTGTTTCAAAAAACAAAAGGTGCAAATTTCTTATAAATATGTTGTTTGACACATAACATATGCAAGACATACACAACCAAAACATTCAAATAAATTGAGCTTTGACCCTATATGTTTGATATATAAACATCGCACGTTATACATTAAAAATTGAAAAAAGCATCAAATTATATTCACATCATTTTGAGCAAATATTAATTGACTTGGAACATAACATATCGTGAAATGATCTAACTTAAGAACTTAATGTTGAATGGTGCATTATTCGAATACATTTATTTTAATTAAAATGATATTTGATAAGTCACAAAATTATTTATATAATGTTTATCATGAATAACTAATTATCACTTATTAGTTATAATTAAAAATGTATGTATTTTATTTTAAAATATTGAAATTAAACCTAAGAAAATAAGAGTTGAGAAATTTAATTTATTTTAAGTAAATATATTAATGTCATATATGAATTATATTATTTTTCTTCAATTATAATAATAAAAGTTTCAAACAGGCCGCACGAAGCGCGAGATACTACCTAGTTGGTACTATAGATAAGGACTCGTCCTTCTTTTAGACTCATATCGCTAGAATGACTCTCGTACACCCCGGATAAGGTCATCCACTATCATACATTCTGAGTATGAGGTGAGGGTACGTATTGGGAAGCTCTTTAATCGAACACCCAATCCCGCCCGCGGTATCGACCTTACTGAACGATCTTGGTTGGTTAAGTGTAAAAGTTGATAAAACGGGTTTAATGGATGAATGCGCATCCACAAGTTTAAACCTAACATGTAAGATTTTTTATACCGGTTATTTATCCAAGTATCAAGTAATTGATGTCGAATTGGTTTAAAACTAGATTTGCATGCAGAGACGAAAATTAAACATCCATTTACCAAGTTAGGCTTACGATGCTTAACACGGTCCATTTGTCTTAGAAAAATGCTTAAAAATGATAAAATATAAAATATGAACTCGTCAATCTAATTTGTCATGTATCCATTTTAACGAAAATCAAGATTGTCCTAGATAAGTGATGGAAACGAAACAAGAGCAATGACAGGCAGCCGTTAAGGTGCGAGCGTATAGACGATTCAAAAGGGCTCCCCCTGGTTTTGTAAAATGTGAAGAACATAAGGGCATTGGGGCGCGTGTCAGACGGTAGCCCAAGTGAGCCTTATGGACTTGTAAGAGGTTGTTAAGATCATTTTAAAAGGTTGTTAAAACCGCTTTTGCTGAAAAGGTCGTTAAGTCCGCTTTTGTGTTAAAGTGTAGAATATGACTCGGAATATTCACCATTATGTTGATAATACTCGTCGTCGGGTTTGAATTTGTAAGCTTGACATGAATAGTTTTGTAAATAAACATGTAAAATGTATTTGCTCAACTGTTTCATCACCGTACCCGAATTAAATCGACATGACATGTAATGCCCCGTATTTATAATTATACATTTTATATTATTTCTACGAATTATGCATGAGACGGAATAATAATAAAATAATAATAATTATTATTATTATTATAAAATGGTAGTTATAATAATAATAATAATAATAATAATAATATACGATATATATATATATATATATATATATATATATATATATATATATATATATATATATATATATATATATATAAATTGAATCATGTGAGGCACCCTTCTTAGGATAAGGCCGCTGTACCCATCCTAAATCGTTGGATCTAAAAATTATGGACTCATCAGATGATGCCACATCCCCCCGTATTATCCTAACTAACGTACACAGTATTCTTGCGCTTTCTCTCTCTTCTATCTCATCGTCATTGAGTTCCATCTTCAGCTCTGTCTTCACTGAGCTTTTCGACCGCCATTATCACTGAGCTTCTCCACCGCTATTATTATCCGGAAATTAGGTAATTTCGATCATCTATTTTTCATATCGATTACTTATTATCGTTGTTCATTACTTATTTAATTTGATAAATTACTGATTTAATTTGATAAGTTTTCACTAAACCACTTTCATTACTTATTATCATTGTTCTTATGCAGGTTTTGATCGTTTTCTGAGCATAATCGAGCACAATAGGAACTCATAAAATCAATTGAAGTCGATTTCTCGGCTTCTTCGTATGTTCCTTTCCCTTCTTAACTATTTACTACCTCGATATCGATTTTTGTTGGTTAATTTGTTATTAAATTACTTTAAAAATTGAGTTTCGCTCTTGTTCTACTCTTTCTCTTCACTCGACTTCGGTAAGTTTATGCCTTCCTATTGTGCTCCTATTTTCGCACAATTTTCAGGTATTTATCTTTAAATTATAATCATTTCTTTAAATGTTCATAATATTGTACCGATTTCAATCATTTTTCTTCACTTTTTTTGTGTAATTCCTCTTCCTTTTGATTTCTCATCAGTTCTGATAATTTATTTTGATTTTAGGGCTTATGTTGAATGCATTATTATTTATTCAGAATTATTGTAAATTATATTGATTAGGATTGCATTTGTGAATTGTATTGCTACATAAATTGCTTGAAAGCATAAAGTATGTAAAGATTATAATCATTCTATGTTAATTTTGCTTAAATTTTGATTTTTCTTTGTTAATCGGATTAGAATTTAGTATACCTCGTCATTTTTCAATGAATAAGATCGTTTAGTATTTTATGCTAGATTATGATAACATTAGGTTCATCTAGGATGCGACGGGTGTCGAACCATGGAAAGAAGATTGACCATTGGTCCAAACACAAGCTCCCGCATTGTAATTTCTCTATGCTGCTGTGAAGGGTGCCTTTGACGAGTCTGTCTTGACTCAGCCACCTTGGGTTGCCCAGTCCTCGGCGTCCCATAGGCTCGAGTATGCTCTCATTGGTTGGTTGGGTATGGTACTCCTGCTGTTTTCATGTTCTTGAATTCTCTTACGGGTGTGCCGTCTACTGAAATTATGTATTCATGCAATGTTCGGGTCAAATTGATGTACTATCAATTTATCGAGTATGAAGGTCTTTGTTAAAATATCATTTTGGCCTTTTCAATCTGAAATCAGTTAGAAGAGTTTTTTAAAACGAGTCGTTATTGATTTCTTAGGTACGTTGCGATTTTTTGATAATACAGAGTAGTTTATAAGTGTTTTTTAAAATGTAAACTATTGGTTGAGACGAGAATATAACTATCTAATGAGTTACCATTTCATGTTTGGGAATGATTAGCACAAGCGATAGGGATACTGTTTGTCAGCCAATACTTGAGGTCAATTGGATCGGATTTCAGACATGGAGCAAACTAGGCAACAACATCATCCACGTACAGTGAGGCTGCCAAGAGTGCCAACTAGTTCCTTGTTTGTCACTGGTGTCAGCCCTTTCTCTCTTGATATTCATCTCAATCAAATGAAGGAATTACGATCTAAGGCCATTGAACTCCAATCTCACTCGGCTCACAATAATGGTAAGAGTCGGTTCGATCAAAATTTGCTTTACTATCGCTATTATTTTAACATTGATCAATGCGGATAGTTGCATACTATAAACTGTCAATTTCCTTCGTTATTGTTATTAATTACGACACTGAATGTTACTAATTAGACGTAAATTTTTTCCGTCTAGTATCAAACCCACTTCCTCCTGTAAGCATATTCGGCAAAGCCCTATACATTGGCCAAAATAACTTCGCCGGAAACTTAGCAGACCTCGGTATTAGTGGAGTGATGCAGTTCATTTTGGGAACTATATGGCATAGGAGGCAAAACATTTTGGGTGCTGAAGCTAGCACCAATCAGATTATAATTCGGTATACCACCTCATTTTCCAACAAATAAGATCATTTAATATTTTATGCTAGCTTAATCCAAATGAGAACATATTTAGTTAATAACACATAAAAGTTATCCTAAGGTTTTCCTAGGGTTTATGTCCTAGGGTCTTTGTTTTCTCCTTGGTCTCGGGGCTTTTTCTCTCGATTTTTATCGTGAGATTGTCTTTGCTTTTCCTTTTCTCTGTTTTCCTTTGTTCTTTGTGCAGGTGCTGATGACAAGTTTTACGAGGGGCCAATACCGGGAGGGGAAAAAGCCGATGGGATCAGAGGTCGAATATTTTGAATGGGAAGAGGACGGTAGTGGCACGGAGGGTAGTAGGACACTGATGATTATTGGTAAACTATGGGAATCAAGAGATATAAACGTGAAGGATGTGGTTGAAATGTTGATCAATCTTTGGAACCCGTCGACACCGATTCTGGGTAATGTAGTGGATGCGAAGGAGAAAACCTTTATTTTTCGGTTCGAATCAGATCGTGACAAAGCTAGGGTTTTGGGGGGGCAACCATGGTACTTCGACAAATTCAGTGGTGCTTCAATGAACCAAATTTATCGGGTAAACTGACTGATGTTACTCTCTTTCTTTTTCTAATTTGGTCTAGGGTGTACGATCTCCCAATCTCGGGCAGGTCGAGTTAATCTAATGCAAGGAGGATTGGTGATAGTCTGGGAACGTTTGTTAGTGCGGAATTTGGACCAAATGTGGAGCTGGATAGGGCGATACATATTCGGATTATCCATGATATTAGGAAGTCCCTAAAAGCATCTATCCCTATTACATTAAAGGGTGGACGTATGACCAACTTTGATGTTAAATATGAATGATTACCTACCTTCTGCTATGAGCGTGAGTGTATTGGCCACGGGGAGAAAGACTGTGACGATGGCCCTTATGAAGATGAAGATTTAAATTACGGGGAATGGTTACGTGTTTCACCATAGAAGGTCGTTAAAACGTCAAAAGAACGACCTGGGAAGGCTGCGAGGGATCCGAGGTCGAGTTTTGATGAGTCTCAACGGAAAGATTCGGAGGAGGCTATAACAAACATGATTAAAAAGCTTCAGACAATTGCTCTTGATCTTCGTAGCAAAAAAATGAGCAGCTTGAAGACAGGTCGAGTCCTACGACTAGGGTGGTGAATGAGACGATTCTGGGGAGCAGGGAAAAGGATGTGAGTACCGAGGGTTATTCAGGCTGCTTGGGGGTGTGGGATAAGGAGGGTGGATTCGATGGGGTTTGAATGTTTCAATACAGAGGGAAGGGGAAGGGTTGAGGTGTGCGACAGGAGGATCGATGGGAGGGGGAGTGATGGATGCTATGGATATGGGCATAGATATGAGGGGGCAGGATACACGGAGTGCTGGGGAGGAGGTGGTGATGGAGGGGTCCAGTGGGAAGGGGAGTGAGAGGAGCTAGACACGGTTGGCCAGCGGCGAGGGTGGAAATACAAGGGAAAGTGCGACTACTGGTGAGGGTGGGGCTTTACTGGGTTAGCGGGAAAGGGTGGATAATATGGGGAAAGAGGTTTCGAAGAAGTTGCAATATATTGCAGACGGGGGTGTCTTGATACCTGAGGTGGTGGTTGACGGAGGTCAACCCCGCCGAGCCCAATGGATATCCTAAGTATCAACTGTCGAGGCTTGGGCAACCTCGACATGGTTAATGCGCTCTGTGCCCTGGTACGGAGAGAGTCCCCAGCCATGCTATTTTTATGCGAGACGAAACTGTGTGGTCGTGAAATGAGGAGGGTGTGGGAGAGATTAGACGGTTACTTTGGTATGGAGGTTAATAGTGTTGGACGGTCTGGTGGCTTAGCCTTTTTGTGGAAGAAGGAGGTGGATTGTGTGTTTGTTTATGCATCAATCCATCATATGGATTTTACGGTGCATGGGGAGGGAGGGGAGTGGAGGATAACGGGCTTTTATAGGTGGCCGGCTGTGTCAGACCATCACATGTGCTGGGAGCTTTTACGCTTACTTAATGGGAAATCCTCGTTGCCTTGGATGTGTGTCGGAGATTATAACGAGGTGCTTTTTTCTACAGAAATAAAAGAGGGAATCCGACCACAATGGCAGATGAATAATTTCCAGGCTGCGGTCGATGAGTGTGGTCTTCTTGATGTTCCTTGGGAAGGCTACAACTTCTCATTTGATAATGGCCAAGCAGGTGAAGCGAATAGGCAAAGTATAATTGATATGGGTATGGGATTGCCAACATGGTTTGATTTATTCCCCTATGCCAGACTCATTTATCTGGATAGGGAATGGTCGGACCATGCGCCCCTCAAGTTGGTCCTTAACTACAGGGATCTTGTGGAGAAGAAACAGCGTCCGTTCCGCTTTGAGCAAGTAAGGGTAGGGGAGGATGGTTGCGGTGAGGTGAGAGGGAGAGGCTGGTTGGTGACTGTCTTAGAGTAGTGTGCAGAATTAGGAGCCTGGAAGGGGACCAATATTAACTAGATTAGACGTGACATTGAGAGGAAGAATAGGCATCTTAAGAGGCTAAATGAAGAGGGTAGACGGGCAGAAAATGTGGCTAAGAGAAATAAATTGGTTTATGAGCTCACGAAGCTCCGTAAGCATGAGGAACAATATTGGAGGCAAAGGTCGAGGGCTTTGTGGCTTAAGGATGGAGACCGAAAATATGAAATTTTTCCAAACTCGTACTGGGTAGAGGAAACGGAAGAATTATGTTGCAAATCTGATCGATGATGAAGGAGTGACTCGTGTAGGCGAGGAAGCAATTTCCAAGGTGGCGAATACTTATTTTGAGCATCTTTTAACATCTATGATCCCAACAGATATTGATGCCGTATTGCATGGGTTTGGAAGAAGAGTTACGAATGAGATGAACCTTGAGCTGACTCGTGACTATGGGGAGGAGGAAATTATCGAGGCCCTTAATCAGATGCATCCTCTGAAAGGTCCAGGACCCGACGGGATGAATGCCTTTTTCTATCAGACTTATTGGGGCGAGATTGGTCCAGCTGTGGTAAGTACGGTCCTTGCAATCTTAAAAGCGGATATGTCACCAAGAGACTTTAAGAAAACGAATATTGTCCTAATCCCGAAAAAGAAAGCTCCTGACAAAATTCGTGATTTTCGGCCGATTAGCCTTTGTAATGTTTCATATAAATTGGTAGCGAAGGTCCTCGCTAATCGCTTGAAGAAGTTTTTAGATGACATTGTCTTGGTGACACAGAGTGCCTTTACTTCGGGGAGGGTTTTTTCGGATAATATTATAATAGGTTTTGAGTTATTTCATTATATGAAAAATTCGAGATCAGCTGACGGATTTATGGCTCTTAAACTGGACATGGCGAAAGCGTATGATAGAGTGGAATGGGGTTTTTTTTATAGAAGGTGCTTGTTGTATTGGGTTTCGATGCAAAGTGAACTGACCGAGTTATGGAATGTGTGAGTACAGTGTCCTTCTCAGTTCTTATTAATGGTAATCCGTCACAGGAGTTTTGCCCATCGCGAGGACTACGGCAAGGGTATCCGATTTCTCCATATTTATTTATCCTCTGTGCAGAAGTTCTTTCCTTCCTCTTGCGAAGGGCCATGGAAACTGGGGCTCTTCATGGTATTCGAGTGGCAAATGGGGCTCCACCTATCTCTCAACTTTTGTTTGCGGATGACAGTCTATATTTTGCTAAGGCCACGGTGAAGGAAGCTGAGGTGATTTCGGATATTTTGCGTCGATATGAGGGTGTGTCAGGGCAGCTTGTTAGCCTTGAGAAGACCATGGTTTCTTTCCGTAAAGGAGTGTCGAGAGGAAGACGAGACGAGGTTGTGTCCAAACTGGGCATTGTTGAGGTGGAGGAGCAAGCACTATATCTAGGCCTCCCAACGATAAGTTAAGCAAGAGATTACAGGGTTGGCGCGGGAAATTATTGTCTAGGGATGGTAAGGAGGTTCTTTTAAAGGCCATGGCCAATTCACTCCATACCTATGTTATGAGTATGTTCAAAATTCCAGCGAGATTTTGCAATGACCTTAGAGCGTTGGTGTCACAATTTTGGTGGGGGCACGAGGAGAGGAAACGAGGTATTTATTGGGTGCCGTGGAGGAAGCTTACGCAGCCAAAGGCGATGGGAGGTATGGGGTTTCGTGATTTTGCGCTATTTAATCTCGCTTTGCTTGGTAAACAGGCCTGGAGACTTGTGACGAACCCAGAGAGTTTATGGGCTCATATTTTACGGACCAAATATTATCCGAATGGGGATTTCATGACAACAGGTTTGGGTTGTAACCCAAGTTACGCTTGGCAAGGGATTTTCAAGGCTAGGTCGGTCTTGGTGGGTGGGTTGCGAAGAAAGATTGGGGACGGGTTGTCTACTCGTGTGTGGACTGATGCGTGGATTCCCCACACACAATCAGGCCGTGTCTTATCTCCATGTAGTCCGGGACGTGAGAATATGCTTGTTGCGGAGTTGTTGATGGAGAGTGGTGGCGGATGGAAGAGTGACGAGCTGGCTGCTCTGTTTTTGCCCTTTGAACAGAGCCGTATTGCTAACATACGGGCGAGCCCGAATAGCTCACACGACGAGTGGTACTGGCAGCTGAAGAAGGATGGATCTTACACTGTCAAATCGGCACGTGCTTGTTGGGGAGTTGTTTGACATGAGTGGATTGTGGGACTGGGAGAGGGAGAAATGGCTTTGGAAACGGCTCTGGAATGTCTTGGTATGGCCCCGTGTGAAACGTTTCCTCTGGAAACTGTGCAGTGAAGATTTGGCAACAAGGGCGAACTATGCAACCCGAGTACGAGGTGAGAAATCCTTTTGTCCTTTTTGCAATTCTGTTTTTGAGTCCAGTTTACACTTGTTTAGAGATTGTTGGGTGACTCATATAGTGTGGGAGGGGCTGAGTGTGAATCATGAAGGGGAGGATAGAGGATGCGTGCGTGAATGGATTGAGGAGAGGTGGAGAGGTTTCGGGAATAGGGAACATGGCTTGTTCATGGTGGGGTGCTGGGCTTTATGGGAGCACCGTAACAAAGTAATCTTCGATGCAGTGAAGGTGGATCCTATGGCGGTGGTTAGAAGAGTGCGAGACATTGTAGATGAGATGGAAGGGGGTGGGTTTGTGCGAGTAAAAAGGAAGGGAAGTGAGGAATGCCATGGTGATGAGTCGGGAAATAGGGGATGGGCAGCTCTTGTCGCGGAGTATGTCAAAGTTAATATTGATGCGGGAGTGAAGGAGGGAGAAGGCGTGGGTCTAGGGGTGGTGTACCGGAGCGGGGATGGAAGGGTGTTGTGGGGTGTGTCGTTTGTGCAGGTACAAGAGTGGGAACCCCTGGTTGATGAGGGGGTCGCGGTTCTTGAAGTCGTCAAAGAAGCGATACAGAAGTGACATAGGAAGCTTGTTGTGGAGAGTGATTGCCTCCAAGTGATCGAAGCTCTGAAGAAGAAGAATAAAGGCAGAAGCGTGTTTTGTTTAGTCCTGGAAGACATTTTTTCTTTATGTACCTCTTTTGATTCAGTTTGTTGGCCTTTTACTCCTCGAGTTAATAACTCTGTTGCTCACATTTTAGCTCATTTTAGTCTTAGGAATGTTGGCAGGTTTGAATGGTCCGAAGTTCTTCCACCAGCTGCGAACGATGTTGTACTCTCTGATTTAGTTTTAATGAAGTAAGACCCTCGGGTTTTCCCCTAAGAAAAAATGTTTTATGCTAGCTTATGATGAGTATGTCGTCCTTTGTGGAGCAATAGTTATGTGTCGGATTATTCTACTGCTTCTATTCGTCCCATTTCAATACATTTGTCACAATATTTCAGGAAAACTTTGAATAAATGATTTAACCTATTGAAATGCAATGAATGGATGGAATATTGAATCGGCATATACTTCTTAGCTACTGGGGAAATTTTAGGCAATTTTGTGATTGTTGATCGCTAAACCCTTCTATTTTGTACTATGTTGTATGTGGATTTCGCTAAAAGTCTAATGCATGCCAATTCTTTAACGAAATGTGTACGTGAAGTAGAACTTAGTTTGTTACAATCATTTGAGTAATTGTGTTCGAATTAAGTATAATTAGAACTATTGTTCATGGTAATGAAATATGTGTGTTTTGTTAGGCAGTATAACACTATCGATACTAGTATTGAGCAATGAGCTAAAGGTTTAAGTGGATGTACTACAGAAGGAAATAGAATTCTACTACGGAAAAGGTTCACAAAATTAGGTCCAAGATTCACAACATCATATCCAAGGGTCACAAAATTAGGTCCTGAATTCAAGATTCACAAAATTAGCAGGTTCAACTTTATTTGTGATTATTTTTGTGTCTTGTGTTACTGTAAATGTTTAAAAAGTTATGTTTTCACATGTACATCAAATCACTAGTGTTTCGATAGGTTTGTTATTTGTTAATACATAAATCTTTTTTTGAGTTATATCATCTATTTGCTCAAAAGGTAGAGCATTGTGCTATAACGAAAGATTTGAGTTCGAATCTCATATAGATGAACAAACGTAAATATAGGATTTTCATATACTTCGTTAATGCCAATGTACGTCAACGTCACTCAATCGGTTCTTTGATTTACAAAATAAGGTTAAGGTTCATAAAATAAGGTCTAAATTTCACAAAAATAAGGTCTAAGTTTCACAAAATAAGGTCCGAGTTTCACAAATCAGGTCTAAACTCAGGTGAGACACAGTGCCTCGCCATAACTAACAGCGCTCTACCTGACTTCAACCATTTATAGCCAATTTTCACAAAATCAACTTCCAATTTTACAATATAAGCTAAAGGATTCACAAAACAACTAGGATTCACAAAATAAGAAAAAGAGCAAAATTGGTGATTTCAACCATTTATAACCAAGTTTCACAACATTATCTTCTAATTTCACAATATAAGGTATAAGATTCACAAAATAAGTATCTTGGAATTACAAAATAATAAAAACAGCAAAATTGGTGATTTATGACCAAATTTCTAAAAATCACCTTCTAGGTTCACAATATAATCTCTAGGATTCACGAAACAAAGTCTAGGATTCACAGAATAAATTATAAAAAAAAGGTCATTTAAACCATTATGACTACCACCACCACCACGTGGACCACGACCGCGTCCCTTGCCTCTGCCACCAGGACTGTAGTACTTATCTCCATCAGCTGGCTTCAAAAGCTCATTGATGCTGACAAACTCCAAATACACTCGAACAGTATAATTACAACCCTAAGCTTTTTTCGCACAAAAATTGAATGATTGATTATTGTACATGGGACCAATCCATCAGCTATAATTGTGTATAAATCGGTATTTAAGTAGGGTCTCATGTGATGTAAGATGGTCTAATACAAGACTCCAAGCATATCCCTAACCTGACAGAATGGAAAGGGAAAAATGATGCAAATGACACTAATAAAAGTTGCATATGTTGGACCTTTTAAATCACTCGCTCTTTACTTCGAGAAATTTACAGGTGAGGTTCGATAGCTGAATGAATCAAGTATTACCTGCGTTTGAACTGTAGTTCATATTTGAGCGGATGGTTTGATTTCCGGGTTAAGCCGCCACTGGAAAGAAAATTACTCGAAACTAATGGGAGTCCAAAAACAATATAGGCACAACCACCACGAGCTCGAAAAAAAATGTATTAAAATTAGATGGGTACCATCTCGAGACTGGAGTAGTGATTGTTACCCTCTCACAACTGATTTACACCTTATGTGAGCACATATTTTACCCATCCAAATTGACTATGCTCCTTATGAGAGCATAACACAAGAGACTGCAAGGCACTAAAAATAACGATTGGAAATGTAAAACTTTGCTTCCTTGAGATTGAACCTCGACAATGCACAAGTATTAGGAAACGATGCATTCATACATCATTTAGAGAGCTACAACTTCATAACCAACCCCCAGGTACATCAGAAATATACCTTCTTTGTTCTCTCCCTTTCAGAAGCCTCTTTTTTCTTATCCTTGTCAGAACCCTGAGATTAGCAAGAA
The DNA here is from genome assembly GCF_048544455.1 of Silene latifolia. Taxonomy (NCBI): domain Eukaryota; kingdom Viridiplantae; phylum Streptophyta; class Magnoliopsida; order Caryophyllales; family Caryophyllaceae; genus Silene; species Silene latifolia. The sequence continues at coordinate 34,980,234 of NC_133536.1, forward strand.
GTTCTACAGGTGAGGCAACTCCCAACAATTTCAGCAGTATAACCGTCAGTAGAAATGGCAGTAAGAGCCTTACCAATTTAATGAAAACGGACTCCTCATCCCTTCTGCTTGAAAGTTGTTGCGTAGATTTCATTCAACCACTTATGACCAAGTCTCACAAAATTAGCATATAAGTTCACAAAACAACTCTATGATTCACAAAATCACCTTCAAGGTTCACAATATCGAAACATATAATTCGCAAAATTGAGCACAAATTTTCACAAATTAAAACTGAAATAGAAAACAATAATTAGACCTTCAAAAAAAGGAAATACCTGTTTTAATAGCACTATTATCATCAACCATTGTGATATCTACAATCTTTATAGCAATTAGAGCTGCAAATCGTCGAAAATAATGTTGCCTTCTAGTTCCAAAATATAAGCTCTATAATTCACGATACAAGGTCTAGGATACACACAAAAAAAGGAGCAAAATAGGTGATTTCGACCACTTATGACCATGTTTCACAATATTGCCGTCTAGTTTCACAATTTAAGCTTCAAGATTCACTAAACAAGGTATATGATTCCCAAAATAAGAAAAAGAGCAAAATAGGTGATTTCGACCATTTTATGACCCAATTTCACAATATTGACTTTTAGTTTCACAAAACAAGTTTTAGGATTCACAAAATAAGGTATAAGATTCACAAAATAAGAAAAATGAGCAAAATAGGTGATTTTTTTTTTTTTTTTTTTTTGAGAAAAGATCATTATCATTAATAAAAAGTCATACGACATCTACAACATATGCCAAGCTCAATCGGATACAAATCGATTAACCATAGGAAATAAATTCTTGTTCAAAGAATGAAACACTGCAACAGAGTCTCTATCATCGATTCGCCGCAAAAGGCTTTCATCCATAAGAGGGTCTCCGAATCTTCCTTGACGAGTATCCATTTCTTCTGACGTGATTGATTGTAGCCATGAATCGGGCAAAATATGTAAAACCATATAACGATCTATAACAACGCTGATCTTCTGCTGACTTATTAGAAAACTGCAAACAAACCAGAAAACGAAAGCTCTCAAACTGAAAGAAGGACACCACCGATAGACGGGGACAGAGCCCTCAGAAAGAGAGACGAAACAAAAACGAAAGCGGAAATTAAACAAAAACATAAAGGAAACAAAGCGGAACACAGGAGAAAAAAACGGAAGCCACCGCCTCCCTACCAACCCACAACACCACCAGATCCAAGCACCACCCTGCCACACCACCTCAAAAAACTCGTCCGATAAGACCCGAACAGCCCACATACACGCAGACCGAGAGGAACGGGCAGACCCGTACGATCTAGAACCAGGTGTGGGTAAGAAAGGGGAGGAGGGTTAATCGGAAGAGAGGAGACGGGTCGCCGGAGAAAGGTCTTGAGAGACCCCATCCCCGGCGACATGGTAGGGGGTTGATGGGTGGCGGTGGGAGGAAGGAGGAGAACGGCGGCAGCAAAGGGGGAGGATTTAGGGTTTTGTTTTTTAGAGAGTAGGGGGAGAGAAAACTAGAGAGGGATTTTATAGGTGATTTTGATCATTTATAACCAAGTTTCAAAATATTGCCTTCTAGCTTCGCAAAACAAGCTTTAGGATTCATAAAATAGGACATAAGATTCACAAAATAAGAAAAGGAGCAAAATAGGTGATTTCGACCATTTATGACCAAGTTTCACAACATTGTCTTCTAACATTCACAATATAAGCTCTAAGATTCACAAAATAAGGACTAGGATTCACAAAATAAAAAATGATCAAATTTTGTACAATATTGTCTTCTAGCTTCATAAAACAAGCTCTAGGATTCATAAAACAGAGTCTAAGATTCACTAAATCAGGTCCTAAATTTCACAAAAGCTTGTCTAATTTTCAGAAAATCGGGCCTTAGATTCACAACTAAACAAAGATATATGCATCATAAAGTTTTCACCGTGACAGAGCGACTATTAAAAGGTTCATAAAATAAGGTCTAAGTTTCACAAAATAAAGTCCTAGATTCACATTTCATAACTAAACAGAATATATGCATCATATGATTAACCTTTCACCGTGATAGAGCGCCTATTTTAAGGTTTACAAAATAAGGTCTAAGTTTCACGAAATCAGGCGCTAGATTCACATTTCACAACAAAACAAACATATACACATAATACATTCTAATAGTCATAAAATTGTTCAGGATATCTACTTTCGCTATATTAACATCGTAACAAAATCACTAGCAGAATTATCATAATCATCACAATATCAAAATCGCGAGGTTAAGATCAGGAAATCGCTCAATTTTAATTTGATAAAATTTGAACCTTAAATTTAGGAAATCGCTCTAATTTGATCAATCGAGCCTTATATCATTAATTTATTAGTGAATTAACAAAATTAAATGAATATGCGCAATTTTGATCAAAATTATGAAATTTCTTGAATGACGTTGCTGTATGTTGTTTTGATAAAATGTATGAACAATTTTCCAGGAAATCGTTGCAATTGTTATTATTGATTCGAATTTTCCAGAAAACTGCAGAAATATATGAACAATTTTCCAGGAAAACGAGATATCATGACGTTGTGTTCGTTGTTATATTTTGAGAGAGAGAGAGAGAGAGAGAGAGAGAGAGAGAGAGAGAGAGGGGTAAGTATTTGGGTTGTTAGCATGTGATTGTTTATTTTAGATAGAGAAAATATTTGGATCAAATGAAAAGTTAGGAATGAACCCAAATTTTAAGCCCAAATTAAATCTGTCCGCCCAAGTTAGGAAGAATCAGTCCGCCCCAAGTTTACTGAAGGAATTTGGTGAGGCCAGCCGCCTCGCCATAATTAACGGCCTCACCGGATCCGGCCTCTCTCTCTCTCTCTCTCTCTCTCTATATATATATATATATATAAAGAGAGAGAGAGTATATATATATATATATATAGAGAGAGAGAGAGAGAGAGAAAAGAGATCAACTAAGGCCAACATTTATGTCCATAAGTTCTATTATGAGCCATTGGATGGAGGGAGATGGAGGGATGAGATCAACCCCAAAAAAGTGTGTTTATAAGCTAATCTCACCATCTCTCTCCTCCTTCACTAATCCACTCTAATTAATCACTAATTTACTATATATTTGTTTTCCACTCATCCATTTCTCTTTCATCTTACACATTTCATTTCTCTCTTCTCTCAAACTCTAAAAAAAAAACCCAAATAAATAAAAAAAAAACCCAAAAATCCAAATAAATAAAAAACCCAAAAAATCCAAATAAATAAAAAAACTCAAATAAATCATTCATTCCTCTCTTCCTCATTCACCACCACCCACCACCACCCTACCCGACACCAAATAACCACCCACCACCCCCGCCGCCACCCCACCGCCGCAGAATCTTTTTTTTTTTTCAACTCGGTTTTGGTTTTTTTTTTTTTCGTTTTGTGTTAATTTGTATGTTTTGAGTTGTTTTTTCCATTCATTATTTATTTTGTCTTTTATTTTATTTTAGTTGTCTTTTATTTTGTTAGTTCTCATTTTTTATTCATTTTCTTAAATCTCTTCTTGTTATACGTTTTTTTTAAGATTTCGTGTTTTAAATCTCGTTTTTTTTTTGTGAGATACTTTTTTTTTTCATCTAAGACAAAAATGGACTAAAGTTATAAAAAAAATGAACCAAAGTTATACAAAAATAGACCAAAGTTATACAAAAAAAGACTAAAGTTATACAAAAATTGGACTAAAGTTATACAAAAAATTGGACTAAAGTTATACAAAAATGAACCAAAGTTATACAAAAATGAACCAAAGTTATACAAAAATAAACCAAAGTTATACAAAAATGGACTAAAGTTATACAAACATGAACCAAAGTTATACAAAAATAGACCAAAGTTATACAAAAAAAGATTAAAGTTATACAAAAATTGGACTAAAGTTATACAAAAAATTGGACTAAAGTTATACAAAAATGAACCGAACCAAAGTTATACAAAAATGAACCAAAGTTACACAAAAATGGACTAAAGTTATACAAATATGGATTAAAGTTATGCAAATATGGACTAACTTTTGTCCATTTTTGTATAACTTTGGTTCATTTTTGTATAACTTTGGTTCATCTTTGTATAACGTTAGTCCAATTTTTGTATAACTTTAGTCCTATTTTTTGTATAACTTTAGTCCATTTTTTGTATAACTTTGGTGCATTTTTGTATAACTCTGGTCTATTTTTATATAACTTTGGTTAATTTTTGTATAACTTTGGTTCATTTTTGTATAACTTTAGTCCAATTTTTTGTATAACTTTAGTCCATTTTTGTATAACTTTGGTTATTTTTGTATAACTTTGGTTCATTTTTGTATAACTTTAGTCCATTGTTGTATGACTTTAGTCCAATCTTTGTATAACTTTAGTCTTTTTTTGTATAACTTTGGTCTATTTTTGTATAACTTCAGTCCTTTTTTGTATAACTTTAGTCCATTTTTGTATAACTTTAGTCCTTATTTGAATAACTTTTGTCCTTATTTGTATAACTTCAGTCCAATTTTTTGTATAACTTTAATCCTTATTTGTATAACTTCAGTCATTTTTTGTATAACTTTAGTCCAAATTTGTATAACTTTAGAACTATAAATTCAAATTTGAAACAACACATAAGAAGATGATATTAAAAAAACCAATAAGTCAAAAAAGTACAATAAAAAAACTTCAATAACAATAATAAAAAATTAACCAATAATTAAAAAAAACAAATAACAAAAAAAAAATCAAATAACAAAAAAAAACCAAAACCAAACCAAACAAAAAAACCAACAAAACCAAAAACAATATATACAAAATGTGAAATAAATGATCACTGAAATTGCACATAAGGGCATTGAAGTTGTACACAATGACCACTAAAGTTGTACGAAATATGAAATAACAAAAAAAATTATATATCGTGTGTATAACTTTAATGCACACAGTGTATAACTTTAATAGACAAGATGTAGAACTTTAGTTCAAAATTTGTGTAACTTCAATTTATACAATGTATAACTTTTAGACATTAACAGTATAACTCTATTTTGATTATTGTATAACTTTAGCCCAAAATTTGAAATTTAAAAAAAAACTTGAAAAATAAGAAATAAGAAATTCAAAACGACAAAGACCAAAAATTTAGGAAATACAATACAATACAATAACAATAATTGAAATAAAAAAACGTCAGTGAACAATAACAACCAAATAACAATAACCAAATATCTAAAAATTTAAATGTCGAGTGTATAACTTTAATGCACGCAGTGTATAACTTTAATAGACAAGATGTATAACTTTAGTCCAAAAAATCAAATAACAATAACAATAACAAAATAAAAAAAATAACAAAAACAAAGATCTGAAGAATGAAGTTATACAAAAATAACAATAACAACCAAAATTACAAAAATAACAATAACAACCAAAATTACAAAAATAACCAAAAAAAAAAATGAAGAACAAAAAAATGAAGAACAAAAAAGAAAAAAGAAAAAGTGAATCTGAAAAAGTGAATCTGAAAAAAACAAATGAAGAACAACAAACAAATAACAAAAACAAATGAAGAACAAAGAACAAATAACAAAAAAAAAAAGTGAATCTGAAAAAATGAAGAACAAGAAAATGAAGAACAGTGGTGGTGGCGAAATGAGGGTGAGGCGTGAATGGTGAGGCGTGATGGTGGCGGCGGGGTTTTTGTCGTGGGTTTTAGTCGTGGTGGCGGAATGAGGGTGAGGCGTGAATGGTGGCGGCGGGGTTGTTGTCGTGGGTTTTTGTCGTGGTTTTGTCGTGGGATGGTGGTGGTGTGATGCGGTGGAGGTAGGCGGGAGTGGTGGTGGCGGAATAATGTTGTTAGTAATTTAGACCAAATTAATACTCATCTTATGATATTAAAATTACAAATTAATTCAAAGTGGTCTAAATCTACATGCATGCAAATAAAAAGTACAAAAGATGGTATTAAACCATCTTAAGACAAAATTTCCTTACATTGCTATAAGGCAAAATGGGCACAACTGAAGGACTCCTTCCTTGATGTTGTTCTTGAGCTAATGTAATAAGGATGATCCTCTAACAACACCAATTACCAAAATAGGTAATCTCCAAAGGTTGCACCCAAGAATCAACCCAAAAACTACTATATTACTAACTAGGTAAAATTAGTAGTAATCCTTGTTTGTAATGTATTTGATGTACTAATAAATATTATTACTATGATAATATTATTACTTGGTTTATATGTGTTTTAAGGATGATAAGATGATGAACAAAATTAGAACAAAGTTTGGTCACTTCCTTGATGTTAAAACACACGTCCAAAGCACCATATATAAGACTAAAGATTCTTCAAATTTTTTCACCTAATTCTTCCACCCAAAAGTTAGTGGAAAAATATGGGTATTAAATGGCAATTATGGAAGACAATATGAGTGGCAAAATGCCACATATTGGACAATTGTTGTCCTCTCATAAGACCAAATTTAAGTGGACCAAATGGCTCCATTTTGGTTTACGATATTTGCCCCACAAATGCTTATAAGTCTTATATTTAATTATCTTACATAATTAAATATTAATTTAATTATTTAACCCTTAAATAATATAAATTAACTACCAATGACTACTTAACTATTAAGTAATCATAAGACCATATTATCAACATACAATGTGTCAATATTAACCCATTTAGCTAATTTTACAACCTCTTGTAAAATATAAATAGCTAATAAATTCCACCTCAACCAATATACACATATCGTATAAAATTAATTAATTAATAAATTCTAATCATTTATTATTTAAATATCTCATAATTAAATAATAAATCTCATTGTCTCGAGTTCGTAACCCGTCATCAAATAATACATTTATGTGACTAACCAAGAGTCAAATAATACAAGGAATTAATTATCTCGTATCTCATACAAATAATTAATTAATTCTATTTGGGCGTCATCCTATAGGTGTGACATAAAGGGATCAGCTGATCACCGCCGTCAAACGACAGTAATGTCAAACTCTAGTCAGCCAATCATTACCGATTAACGATGACCAGCTGACAAATAAATAAATAAATCCCTGATATTCCTTTTACGAGATTTAATATGTAAACACACTCATTGTGGAGGACACTACTCCAACAATCTCCCACTTGTCTGACACAAGTGTGCGTTACCAATTCTCTTGTCCAATAATATCTCCCACTCAATACAAGATGTCTTTCAGGTCGTTCTTGCACGTGATCATATCATAAAGTGGTTTCCTCGATCAGGAGAATGACTGTCTGACCGGATAATCTACTATAGATCTCATCCGAGCGTGGCCACGCATTCACAGTCATCTCTCCTCGAGTGGCCTTGAGATAAAATATGACTTATAAGGACAATCCCGTTGACCTATTTTCTTCATTCGATCTGAGATCACAATGACCCGAAGAAATGCTCATCGGCCTCCTTTTACGGTGCGACCTAGAACAAAAACCAAAGCCACCGGAAAACCATACCAACTCAGACAAATAGTCACCAGTCTAAAGAATTGACTCGAAGGAATAAAAAGAAGTCCTCGCCACGACCTAGCAACAAAAGGACTCTATAAACGGTCACTGTCCGACAAATTGTCTCACAATATGCCTATGTAATCGACCAGTCATCATTATGACCATATAACAGTCGAACCTGTCATCTATCGCCTTACAATCTAGTCACTCCGAGACGTCACCTCATTAAGTAACTAGGGACAAAATACAATGTTAATCCAGTTCACTTAATAGGGTTCGACATTGTCTTTACAACCTATTTGGAGAAAAACAAAGTATATAAATTCGGACATAAAATCGGAATATAACGATAAATGCAACTTATCACATATGAAATAATAAATACAATATTTGATTATTACATATCAAATAATTTACAATAGTTCTGGCATTCGTCTCAACCCCATCGAAACTACATGACTATCATGTTTAGCTTGAGACAATGGCTTGGTTAAAGGATCAGCGATGTTGTCAGTTGTCCCAACCTTACAAACTGTAATTTCTTTCCTTTCGATTAAATCTCTAATAACATGAAATTTCCTAAGCACATGTCTAGACTTGTTACTAGACTTGGGCTCTTTTGCTTGAAAAATAGCCCCACTGTTATCACAATACAAAGTGATAGGATCCTCGCGATAGGGACTACTTTCGATCCCTCTAAAAATTGTCTAATCCAAACGACTTCCTTTGCGGCTTCGGAGAGGTCAGTAATGTACTCGGCTTCCGTTGTAGAATCGCGATCACGGACTCTTTGAAACTTCTCCAAAAACCACCCCTCCGTTCAACAAAAAGACAAAACCACTGGGATTTCAAATCATCCCTATCGGTTTGAAACCGGCATCCGTATAACCTCTTATACGTAATTCCGATTCTCCTCCAAACACTAAGAATGAATCTTTAGTCCTTCTCAAGTACTTCAGAATATTCTTGATGGCTATCCAGTGACTCTCACCGGCGTTTTAAAAACGACTCGTCATACTCAAAGCATACGAGACGTCAGGACGAGAACACATCATAGCATACATGATCGATCCAACAGCGGAAGCATAGGGAATCGATTTCATGCGTTCAATATCCTTAGGCTCAGTAGGACACTGTGACTTACTCAAAGTGATCCCACTACCCATAGGTAGAAAACCTCTCTTGGAGTTTTTCATATTGAATCGGTCAAGAATCTTATCGATATAGGCTTCTTGACTCAATGCTAATATCCTTTTGGGTCTATCTCTATAGATCCGGATACCCAAGATGCGCTGAGCTTCTCCCAAATCTTTCATTTGGAAGTGATTTCCCAACCACTTCTTAACAGAATCAAGCATATCAACATCATTCCCAATGAGTAATATGTCGTCCACATAAAGAAGTAAGAAAACAACTTTACTCCCACTAAACTTCATGTATAAACATGGTTCCTCAACACTTCGAGAAAAACCATTCTGTTTAATAACATGATCAAAACGATGATTCCAACTCCTTGACGCTTGCTTAAGACCATAAATGGATCTCTTAAGTTTGCATACTTTGTTAGGATTTTTAGGATTCACAAAACCCTCGGGTTGTGTCATGAACACTTCCTCTTCCGTAAAACCCGTTCAGAAAGCGGTTTTGACATCCATTTGCCATATCTCATAATCATGAAATGCAGCAATCGCTAACATTATCCGAACAGATCTAAGCATAGCAACTGGTGCAAAAGTTTCATCATAGTGTAAACCATGAACTTGAGTGAAACCTTTTGCAACCAATCTAGCTTTGTAGACATCTTTATGTCCATCCATGCCGATTTTAATCTTGAATATCCACTTACACTGAAGAGGTCGAACATCTTTAGGTAAGTCAACCAGGTCCCATACCTGATTATCGCACATGGAATCCATTTCGGATTGCATGGCCTCGAGCCATAGCTTAGAGTCAGAACTCATAATAGCTGCTTTATAGGTCTTGGGTTCATCACTTTCTAAAAGTAAAACTTCATAGTCACCATCTTCCTCGATAATACCAAGGTATCTATCAGGCTGGCGACTAACCCTTTCTGACCTCCTAGATTCAGAAGGAACAATAACCGATTCAGACGTCGAAGGAACATCTTTCTGTATTGTCATATCAGTTTGTGGCTCTTGAACTTCGTCAAGTTCAAATTTTCTCCCACTCTGTCTTCTAGAAATAAACTCTTTTTCTAGAAAGACAGTTTCACGAGCCACAAACACTTTGTTCTCGTTACTATTGTAGAAGTAATATCCACAAGTTTCCTTAGGGTAGCCTACAAAAATACACTTTTCAGAACGAGGTGCAAGCTTATCGTCAAACTTGCTCTTAACATAAGCATCACAACCCCATACTTTCATGTATCGCAGATTCGGGACTTTCCCTTTCCATATCTCATATGGAGTTTTGTCAGTTGCTTTAGTGGGACTTTTATTAAGTGATTTTACAGCAGATAAAATGGCAAAACCCCAGAATGACTTTGGTAACTCTGTTTGACTCATCATCGATCGAACCATATCTAATAAAGTTCGATTCCTCCTTTCAGCCACACCATTTAATTGTGGTGTGCCAGGAGGAGTTAACTGAGATACAATATCGCAGTTTATAAGGTGATCTTTAAAGTCATTGCTTAAATATTCCCCACCACGATCTGATCGTAATGCTTTAATCTTCTTATTTAATTGGTTTTCTACTTCATTCTGAAACTCTTTGAACTTATCAAAAGCTTCACTTTTATACCTCATTAAGTAGATATACCCATATCTACTCATGTCATCGGTAAAAGTAATGAAATAGTCATAATTACCTCTAGCAGTGACTGTCATTGGACCACACACATCAGTGTGTATTAAACCCAATAACTCACTAGCTCGAGATCCTTTTCCTAGAAAAGGTGAACGAGTCATCTTGCCAAGAAGACAAGATTCGCATGTACCAAATGATTCGAAATCAAAAGGTTTAATTACACCAGTCGACACTAGTCTTTTAATGCGCTTCTCGTTAATGTGTCCTAATCGACAATGCCATAAATAAGATTGATCGGGATCACCTGTTTTGAGTCTTTTATTATCTAAATGATAAACATCATTGCAAGTATCTAGAATATAAATACCATTGATTGAAATAGCTTGACTATATACAATCTCATTAAGGGAAAAAGTACAACACTTGTCTTTAATTACAAAGGAAAACCCTTCTGTGTCTAACACAGATACGGATATTATATTTCTAGATAGCGTTGGTACAAAATAACAATTATTAAGATGCAACTCCAACCCCGAAGCTAAACTAAGTACATAAGTTCCTACTGAGACGGCAGCTACTTTAGACCCGTTTCCCATTCGGAGATCGACATCACCCTTATTTAGCTTTCTTATGCTTTTTAGGCCCTGCAAATGATTGCACAAGTGAGAACCACAACCAGTATCTAATACCCAAGTTGTTTTTGAAGCATAATTTATGTCTATCATAAAAGATTCAGTTGAGAAATTACATGTTGGCTTCACAATGCCAGCTTTTATGTCATCCAGGTACTTAGTACAATTACGCCTCCAATGTCCCTTGTTATTACAGTAATTACAAGTATCTTTAAGAGGATTACCCTTTAAAAGTTTAGGCTTGGTAGAGCAATTCGCAATTGCTTTACCTTTGCCCTCTACCTGAATGGGCTTCTTACCTGCATTCCTCTTAAACTGCTTCTTCCCCTTCACATTAATCGCAAGCACATCTTTCCTTGTACTCCCACTCAATCCCATGTCCTTCTCTGCTTGCACAAGCAGAGAATGGAGCTCATGTAAACTCTTTCTCATGTTTGTCATGTTGTAATTTACCCTAAATTGGGTAAATCCCTTGACGTGCGAGAGAGAGTGGAGCACTCGGTCTACCACTAGTTCGTCGGGGATCTTGCATCCCAACCCCTCTAAAGTTTCCACGTACTCAATCAATTTAAGTACGTGTGAACTTACAGGTTGACCATCATTGAGGTTAGCCTCAAAGAAACGAACTGCCGTGTCATATTGAATTATTCTCGGGGCTTGAGAAAACATAGTTGAAAGCCTCGAGAATACTTCATGTGCATCGCGAAACTTGACACATTGCCTTTGTAAAGCAGGATGCATTGAAAAAAACAAAACATTTTTAACAGCAGCGGATTCCTTTTGATAATTTGAAAAAGCATCCCTTACATCGGCAGTGGCCCTAGTATTAGGCGAAGGGGGAGAGGGATCGACAAGGTAGCGTAATTTGCCATCACCTGCGGCAGCTAATCGAAGTTGTTCCTCCCAATCTTTGAAATTACTACCGTCGGCACTTAATACATATTTGTCCATAAAAGAACGTAGCCAGGAATCTCTAGCTATGGTGGCGGTTTCACTAGTAGAAGCCATCGTGATTACTACAAAGGAAATAAAGGAAAGATTTAACATTTATCGTCTAGATATATTTAACTTGTGAAACTATTTAACAAGTTCGCATTTATATAATGATCTCCCACTGAATTATATAAATGATTCCAAGATCCAATTTTATATAAACACAGGCACGGTGGACCGATTCAACCCATATTTATATAAATTTGGTGAGTCAACAACTTTGACTGATTCTACTACTAGAACTCTTGGTTGACGGATTTTCTTAAAATCTATCTTTTAGCCCCAGAATAAATATGGGCACGGTGGACCGATTCAACCCATATTTATCCCGTTGAGTCCAACCAATTTTCACGCGTAATAACTTTTATTACCCTACTTACCCAACGTAAAAAGAGTGTACCTCGGTGATCCGAACCTACCTCTAATGAAGAAGGGATTCATAGGTGCTATTATTTGGTAAGGCTTAATCTCAATTTTAAACAAAAGTGAGAGATCTTATCAATTTAATTGTCTATCACTTTTAAGTGAACAAAATTTAGTGAATTCTAAACAATTAAATCGATAACAACAAAAATAAAACATGTAGTGACGATTTGGCATGAATGCATAAAAGAATTAAAGCAACCAAGTCCTAATATGGCCACCTAGTTAATCTAATTAACTAAAATTATTACACTTCGGAAACCAACTCCTTGGTCCCTTGAGTCTTCATAAATTGGCCTCCTTCTTTAGGATTTCGGAACTCCTTTCCGAAAACACCGTCTTCATGAAAACTCCGTCTTTTGAAGCTTTATTTAATTACTAATAATTAAATTACATAACAATACCCTATTATACAATTTGTAATAAAATTAAAATAAAACTATTAATTAATTACAAATTAGGCGATACGAAATCGCAATTAATTACAAAACAAGTCAATATTCCCTTACATTTCGGGAAATACCAACTTCTACCTATGGCCATATTAGGAAAAATTACATAATTATAATTCTAAAAACCATTCATCAAAATGAATAATAAAATGCATTAAGGAAAATGACATGCCAAATCGTCTAACTTACCAACAACGATCATTTGAGCTTGCCTTGACGGAATTTTTACCAATAAAAATTCATAATCAATTCTTAAAACAATTTTAAGACTTACTCATCATACTAATCTGGTCTATTATCAAAATAATCATTCTCAACAATTATCTTGATTTTATATGGGAATTAAAACACAATTGTGACAAAAAAATGATATAATAATTCACAATTATCATATAAAATTCCATTTAATATAAAATTTTATGGAAAAATAAATTTCAAAACTATGAACATTCTGGTCTTACACCCAAAATGCCATGCAAGTGAAAATTTTTGATTTTAAGATTTATTTAAAACGATTTCACAATTTAATCGGTAAATCGACAATTTTTACGATTTAATTCTAAATCAAACCATAAAAATTAAAATTACTTAAAATAAAATTTTGTACATTTTGGAACAATTTCCAGGAGCTAAAAATTCAGAAATTTCGAGCCCAAAATTAAAATCAATATTTATTTACAAAATAACCATTATTTACCCATTTTTATCAAATAAAAATTAATAAACAACCTAAATTAATCACATTAATTTATAGTATTTACTTATCTCATAAATAGAACATGCATGTGGTTATTTTTAAATAAACATGCATAAAATTAACATGCAACACAATTTAATTAACTCTTAATTAATTTTAATGCATTTTTACTCAATTTTATGCCAATTTAAGTTATAAAAAGTGGAAAAAATTAACAAAAATCAAATTTTCGTCCCATATCATCCTAAGACCAGATTATTTACATGCAAGACTATATTATGTGATAAAACGAATTTTAGTAACATAATATCAATTTTATTAATTTATCTCATAAATTGCTAAAATCGTCTTAAGACAACATGCATGTATTTAACAATGCTCTGATACCACTTGTTAGTAATTTAGACCAAATTAATACTCATCTTATGATATTAAAATTACAAATTAATTCAAAGTGGTCTAAATCTACATGCATGCAAATAAAAAGTACAAAAGATGGTATTAAACCATCTTAAGACAAAATTTCCTTATATTGCTATAAGGCAAAATGGGCACAACTGAAGGACTCCTTCCTTGATGTTGTTCTTGAGCTAATGTAATAAGGATGATCCTCCAACAACACCAATTACCAAAATAGGTAATCTCCAAAGGTTGCACCCAAGAATCAACCCAAAAACTACTATATTACTAACTAGGTAAAATTAGTAGTAATCCTTGTTTGTAATGTATTTGATGTACTAATAAATATTATTACTATGATAATATTATTAGTTGGTTTATATGTGTTTTAAGGATGATAAGATGATGAACAAAATTAGAACAAAGTTTGGTCACTTCCTTGATGTTAAAACACACGTCCAAAGCACCATATATAAGACCAAAGATTCTTCAAATTTTTTCACCTAATTCTTCCACCCAAAAGTTAGTGGAAAAATATGGGTATTAAATGGCAATTATGGAAGACAATATGAGTGGCAAAATGCCACATATTGGACAATTGTTGTCTTCTCATAAGACCAAATTTAAGTGGACCAAATGGCTCCATTTTGGTTTACGATATTTGCCCCACAAATGCTTATAAGTCTTATATTTAATTATCTTACATAATTAAATATTAATTTAATTATTTAACCCTTAAATAATATAAATTAACTACCAATGACTACTTAACTATTAAGTAATTATAAGACCATATTATCAACATACAATGTGTCAATATTAACCCATTTAGCTAATTTTACAACCTCTTGTAAAATATAAATAGCTAATAAATTCCACCTCAACCAATATACACATATCGTATAAAATTAATTAATTAACAATTAATTAATAAATTCTAATCATTTATTATTTAAATATCTCATAATTAAATAATAAATCTCATTGTCTCGAGTTCGTAACCCGTCATCAAATAATACATTTATGTGACTAACCAAGAGTCAAATAATACAAGGAATTAATTATCTCGTATCTCATACAAATAATTAATTAATTCTATTTGGGCGTCATCCTATAGGTGTGACCTAAAGGGATCAGCTGATCACCGCCGTCAAACGACAGTAATGTCAAACTCTAGTCAGCCAATCATTACCGATTAACGATGACCAGCTGACAAATAAATAAATAAATCCCTGATATTCCTTTTACGAGATTTAATATGTAAACACACTCATTGTGGAGGACACTACTCCAACAATAATAAGGGAATAAGGACGGGGGAGTAGGAGGGTGGCGGTTGTGGTTCGTGGTAAGGGAGGGTGGCGGTTGTGGTCGTGGCAGGTGTGGTCGGGTGGAGGTAGGCGGCAGTGTGGTGGCGGTTGTGGTTCGTGGCAGATGTGGTCGGGGTGTGGTGGTCGT
Organism: Silene latifolia; assembly: GCF_048544455.1. NCBI lineage: Eukaryota > Viridiplantae > Streptophyta > Magnoliopsida > Caryophyllales > Caryophyllaceae > Silene > Silene latifolia. The sequence goes on from NC_133536.1 coordinate 34,995,593, forward strand.
AAGGGAGGGTGTGGTCGGGTGTGGTGGTTCGTGGCGATTTGGTTTTTCATGGTTTTTTTTTTGTTTGTTTGATTTTGTTTGGTTTTGTTTTGTGAGAGAAAAAAAAGAGAGATAATAAGGGAATGAGAGAAGTGAGAGAGAAGAATAATGAGGAAGTGAGTAGGGAGATTAGAAAGTGGAAGGAGTTGTACAAAATTAGGTGGAGTTATACACAATTAGGGAAGGAGATTAGGGAGGGAGAATTGTGACCCTTCAATGAGATGTAATCTCATCCCTCCATCCCTTCCATCCAAGGGCTCTTATAAGGACTTAGGGCCTTATATGGTATGAAGGCCTTATAAGAACCCTTCTATATATATATATATATATATATATATATATATATATATATATATATATATATATATATAATTGAGATCCTATGAGAACCATCAAGATAATGAGAACCGTGAGAACTCCATCCTATGGAATTTTTTTTAAAAAAATAATGACATATTTGGATTCGGCATTGAATTTTATGGCTAGAAAACATATTTCTTGGTCCAAACATTATAAATTATTGACGCAAATCGAGGCGAAATACATTTTATTAATTTTCATACACCGACTACCCATTTTCTCGTATATAACAATTTTCATGCACCTAGAACTCATTTTCGTGCATGTAGAGCCCGTTATTTTCATGCACCTAGTAATCATTTTCATGCATCCAGTATTCGTTTTGGTGCATCTATAGTCGTTTTAGTATACCTAATTGTATTTTTGTACATTATGTTTATATTTTGTTAATAAAATCAATACATTTTGTTTTGTTATACCAAATAATGTGTTTGAACAAACTAAGTCAAGGCTAAATGATTCACCTAAACTTTCAAATCGAGATTTGGTAGAGATTTAATGATGGTTCTCACGGTTCTCATTATCTTAGTGGTTCTCACCGGATCCTGACCCTATATATATATATATATATATATATATATATATATATATATATATATACAGAGAGAGAGAGAGAGAGAGAGAGAGAGAGAGAGAGAGAGAGAGAGAGAGAAGGGTTCTAGTAAGGCCCTCATATCATATGAGTCCCTAAGTCCTTATAAGGACCTTTGGATGAAGGGAATGGATGGATGAGATTGCATCTCAATGGATGGCCATAAATCTCCCTCCCTAATCTCCCTTCCTAATCTTGTACAACTCCTTCTAATCCTGTATAACTCCTTCACCATTCTAATCTCCCTTCTCACTTCCTCATAATTCACCCTCTCACTTCTCTCTCATTCACTCATTCTCTCTCATTTTCCTCCCATCCTCTCTAAAAAAAAAAACCAATTCAAAACAAACTAAAAAAAAAACAAAAAGAACCAAACCCGACAGCCACACCCCGCCAACAGCCACACCCGAAAACCACCCCACCAACAGCCCACCATTTCCCAAACCCGACAGCCATACCCCGCGACCACCCAACAACCACCGCCACACCTCTCCTCATTCTACCCCCACCACCTTCCTCCACCCGCAACCCACCACAGCCGCCCTTTTCCTATTTTTTTTCTTTTCTGTAGATCTGCCGCCCCACCACCACCATCCCACGACCACCACTCCACGACACAACCACCCTCCTCTCCACCACCGCCCTCCTCGTCTCAAATCTACCCAGAAACCACCGGCCTGCAACCCCCACTCCTCACGCCGACGGCCTCAGATCTCCCTCCACCGGACCCACAACCTCACCCCTGCCTTTCTCCCTCCCTACTGCCGCCTCACCCACGCCTTTCTCCCTCCCTCTGCCGCCTGCCGCGCACGCAATCCCTCCCTCTTCCTTTCTCCTTTTTTTTTTCAGTCCATGTGGTTATTGTTTTTTTGTTTTTTTGTTTTATTTTCGTTTTTTTGGTTTTTGTTATTGTTTTTGGTTTTTGTTTCTTTGTTTTTCTGTTTTTTGTTATTGTTTTTGGTTTTTGTTATTGTTTTTGGTTATTGTTTTTGGTTTTGGTTTTTGTTATTGTTTTTTGTTTTTTTTTTTGTTTTTCTGTTTTCTGTTATTGTTTTTGGTTTTTGTTATTGTTTTTGGTTATTGTTTTTGGTTTTTGTTATTGTTTTTGGTTTATTTTTTACTTGTTTTTGTTTTTGTTTTTGTTTTTTGTTTTTTATAAAAGTTCACTATTTACGACCAAAGTTATACCCTTAAAACATTAAAGTTATACTATTTACGACTAAAGTTATACACTTTTTACATTAAAGTTACACTATTAACATCTAAAGTTATACATTGTATAAATTGAAGTTATACAACCAAAGTTTGTTTTGTTGGTTTTTTTGTTTGGTTTGGTTTTGTTTTTTTTTATTTGTTTTTTTTTACTTATTTTTTTTTATTGTACTTTTTTGGCTTATTGGTTTTTTTAATATCATCTTCTTATGTGTTGTTTCAAATCTGAATTTATAGTTCTAAAGTTATACAATTTTGAACTAAAGTTATACAAATTTGCACTAAAGTTATACAAAAATGACTGAAGTTATACTTTTATGGAATAAAGTTATACAATTTTGGACTAAAATTACACAAATTTGGACTGAAGTTATACAAAAAAGGACTAAAGTTATACAATTTTGGACTAAATTTATACAAATTGGGACTACAATTATACAAAAAATGATTGAAGTTATACTCTTATGTAATAAAGTTATACAATTTTGGACTAAAATTACACAAATTTGGACTAAAGTTATACAAAAAATGACTAAAGTTATACAAATAAAGATTAAAGTTATACAAACAAGGACTAAAGTTATACAAAAATGGACTAAAGTTATACAAAAATGGACTAAAGTTATACAAATAAGGACTAAAGTTATAAAAAAAACTGACCAAAGTTATACAAATAAGGACTATAATTATACAAAAACTGACTAAAGTTATACAAAAATGGGTTAAAGTTATACAAAAATGGACTAAAGTTATACAAAAATGGACTAAAGTTATACAAATATGGACTAAACTTATACTCGAGTAGGAATGTGTGTAATTTTTGTATAACTTTAGTCAATTTTTTGTATAACTTTAGTCCAATTTTTGTATGACTTTAGTCTATATTTGTATAACTTTAGTCCATATTTGTATAACTTTAGTCCATTTTTGTATAACTTTAGTCCATTTTTGTATAACTTTAGTCCATTTTTGTATAACTTTAGTCCATATTTGTATAACTTTAGTCAGTTTTTGTATAATTTTAGTACTTATTTGTATAACTTTAGTCAGTTTTTTTTATAACTTTAGTCCTTATTTGTATAACTTTAGTCCTTATTTGTATAACTTTAGTCAGTTTTTGTATAACTTTAGTCTATAATCGTATAACTTTTGCCCATAACTGTGTAACTTTAGTCATTTTATATCATTTTTATATAAAAATGTCAAATATAAGATTAAAATCAACAAATTATAAGAATTTTTATATAGCTAGGATTAAAACAACAAATTTTATGAAAAATATTTTAGTAGATCTTAAATGAAAAAAAAAGTATCTCACAAAAAAAACGAGATTTAAAACCCGAAATCTAAAAAAAAAACGTATAACAAGAGATTTGAGAAAATGAATAAAAAAATGAGAACTAACAAAATAAAAGACAATTAAAAGAAAATAATAGACAACAAAAAAAATGAATGGAAAAAACAACTCAAAACATAAAAATTAACACCAAAAGAAAAAAAAAAGAAAAAAAAAAACCGAGGTGGCGGCGGGGGTGGTGGGTGGTGAGTTAGTGTCGGGTGGGGTGTTGGTGGGTGGTGGTGAATGAAGATGAGAGGAGTGGGTGATTTTTTTGGGTTTTGGTTTTTTGGGATTTTGGGGTTTTTTTAGAGAGGAGAGAAAAGTGAGATGTAGAGAGAGGAGGAGGAGTTGTGATAATGAGATGATGAATGATTAGTGAGGTTGTTTTATTGAATTGATGAGTTAATTAGAGAAAAGGTGGAGGGATTAATTTGTAGCCACATAGTGACATCAAATCCTAGCCTTCCATTGCCTTGATCCAATGGCCCTTAGAAGGACTTATGGACTCAACTACATATGTTGGCCTTAGTTGATCTCTTCTCTATATATATATATACATATATGTATATAGAAATGGGATCAAGTGAGTCCCTTAGTATAGGTGAGTCCCATGAGTCCTAATCTAAACCATTAGATTAGAACAAAATGAAGGGCTGAGATTGAATCTGAAAATAAAAGCCCTATATAAAACAACCAAACCCTAATTCCCTTCATTTCCCTTCATTTCCCTTCCTACTGCTTCTCTCTCTTCCTCCCTTTCCCTCTCTTCCTCCTTTCTCTCTCCGTCCCGCCTCCCAAACCAACCCCGCCCTCTGCTACTCCTGCCGCCGCCGCCGCCCTCTGCTCCTCGTCTCCTTCTGCCGCCGTCGCCCCAACCTCAACCACCACGCCATTCCTCCTTCTCCTCTCGGCCGCAGCCACCACGCCTCCCACCACCCGTGCCGCCTTCCTCCTCTTCTCTTCTGCCTCCCTCGGCACCACCCGCCGCTGCCACCTTCCTTTCTCTTTTTTTTTTTCTAGTTTTGATTGTTGGTTGTGGGGTGGTGTTGTGGTGCGGCATCTGGGGTGGTTGGGGGTGGTTATGACTGCCGCCGCCTCTATCCCTCCCCCTTTCTCTTTTTTTTTTTTCAGTTTTCATTGGTGGTTGTCGTGGTATTTTGTTGGGTCGTGTGGGGGTGTTTGTCGCGGTTGTGGCTGCTATTTTTATTTTTTTTCTTCATTTTCAGATATATGTTGGGTGTTGTTTTTTTTTTTTTTTTTTTTTTTTTTTTTTTTTTTCATTTTCAGATTTACCGGCTTTGTTTTTTTTCTTTTCGTTTCAGATCTTTTTTTTTTTCCTCTTCCGCGTATGGTGGCTCGTGGTGGAGGTGGTTGCAGGGTTACGTCATGGTGGTTGGTGAAAGTAGCGGTGGTTGTGGGTGGTTTTTAATATAAAGTTTTAGGTGCTTGGATTAAAGTTACAAGGCATATGGACTAAAGTTACGTTTATATGGATGAAGTTTCTTTTTGATTAATTATACTTGCCAAGGACCTAAATTACATAAAAAAAATAAAGTTTCAAAAATTACCACTAAAGTTACAATCGTAAAACATTAAAGTTACATTCATCAAATTATAATACCTAAATTACATAAAAAAAATAAAGTTTCAAAAATTACGACTAAAGTTACAATCGTAAAACATTAAAGTTATATTCATCAAATTATAATATTTACATAGAATTTATAAATTAGTAAAATTTAATAAATTCAAATTTTTATATTAGAAATTGGCGAATAAAAATTAAAGTTTCAATTTTTGGCATTGAAGTTTTATTTGTAAAACATTAAAGTTATATTTAAAAATTAGTAAAATTAAATAAATATAAATTTCTATATTAAAAATTGTTTAAAAAAATTAAAGTTTCAATTTATAGCATTAAAGTTTCACTCGTAAAACATTAAAGTTATATTTGAAAATCAGTAAAAATAAAAAAATTCAAAGTTTAATATTAAAATTAGCTAAAAAATTAAAGTTTCAATTTTTAGCATTAAAGTTTCATTCGTAAAACATTAAAGTTTTATTTATAAATCTGTAAAATTAAATAAATTCAAATTTTAATATTAGAAATTGGCAAAAAAAATTAAAGTTTTAATTTTTAGCATTAAAATTTCATCCATAAAAGTTAAACTTATAATTGAAAATAATTAAAGTTAAACTAATAAATTAAAGTTTCAGTTATAAAACATTAAAGTTTTCATCTTAAAATTTTAAAATCTCAACCATCCATCTTAGTTGATCAATGGCTAGGATTAGGACTTAGTGGACTCACCATTTTAGGTGGACTCATTTGAACTCCTCTCTATATATATATATATATATATATATATATATATATATATATATGTATATATATATATATGTATGTATATGTATATATATGTATATGTATATATATATATATGCATATATATATATATACATATATATATATATACATATACATATATATACATATACATACATATATATATATATATATATATATATATATATATATATATATATATATATATATATATATATATATATATATATATATATGCGGCGGTGGGGTGGCGGCGGCGGGGGTGGTAGGTGGTGAGTTGGTGTCGGGTGGGGCGGTGGTGGGTGGTGGTGAATGAAGATGAGAGGAGTGGGTGATTTATTTGGGTTTTGGTTTTTTGGGATTTTGGGGTTTTTTTAGAGAGGAGAGAAAAGTGAGATGTAGAGAGAGGAGGAGGAGTTGTGATAATGAGATGATGAGCTCTCGTTTGATACCGGATAAAGCTAATCTTGGATTTCGTTTCCCTTGTGATGGGCCTGGAAGAGGGGGAACATGCCAAGTATCCGCGTGGGATCATGTATTCTTAGGGTCATTTCGGATGTACAACGCAATTTCGGTAGTAATATTTCATTTTAGTTGGAAAATGCAGTCAGATGTTTGGGGTAGTATAAGTGATCAGGGGGTGGTAACTCATATCACGGGAGGAAACTTTGCGCAAAGTTCCATTACTATTAATGGATGGCTTCGTGATTTCTTATGGGCACAGGCATCCCAGGTAATTCAGTCTTATGGTTCTTTATTATCTGCATATGGCCTCTTTTTCCTAGGTGCTCATTTTGTATGGGCTTTTAGTTTAATGTTTCTATTTAGCGGGCGTGGTTATTGGCAAGAACTTATTGAATCCATCGTTTGGGCTCATAATAAATTAAAGGTTGCTCCTGCTACTCAGCCTAGAGCCTTGAGCGTTGTACAAGGACGTGCTGTAGGAGTAACCCACTACCTTCTGGGTGGAATTGCCACAACATGGGCATTCTTCTTAGCAAGAATTATTGCAGGTAGGCAAGCATTCCATTGTCTTTGCCCATACAGCTAGGAAGAAAGACCCCATGAGGCCTGTCACTTGCAATACGGTTTCTGAAAAGAAATCTTATTTTATACTTCCTGATATGCCTGTCCCTACTTCTACTCCTGTTGTGACACCTCTGCCCCAGATTGGGAGCAAAGTGGAGGAAGATTCTACTGTTTTAGATATTGCAGGAGCTGATATGGGGAAGGAAGAGCCACATGTTGCTCCAGCTGTGAAGGAGCCAATTGTTCAAAGAGGTGGTCTAGGATGCCCTAGCTATGACACTGATGAGGAGCCCGAAGATGAGCCAGTCAAAGCAACGGAGTCTGATCTGGATTCCGACGAGTCCGAAGAGGTCATTGAATGGGAAGATGTCCGACATGTTGATCCGTTGAGCTTGTCGGATGATGAAGTTGAGAAGAGTGCCGCAGAGAAGATGAGCACTGTTGAGGCTACCTTTTTTAGCCAGAAGCCAGTCAAGTGGGCCATTCCATGGCCGTTCTTGATCAACTATTAGTTGATTGAGACTTCTTCAAAACATTTAAATTTTATTTGCTTTCGTTGAACCTTTTTATTTATTGTTTTGTGTGCGCGAAACTTTGCCGTTTACGTTTGCTTAGGATTTTAAACTCTTTAGATGGGTACTTTGGGTTTTGCGCAATTTTTGGGCGCGTATTATTGTGCATTTGCAGGTTTTTAGACCTTATTAGCTCATGTTCTCGAGCTAATTGAGAAATCAGAAAGTTACCGTAGTATTTCCAGTCGATCGACTGACCCTTATGGTCGATCGACTGAGTTGCACAGTTTCAGGAGCTTCTGCTCCTGTTCACCTGGTCGATCGACTGGGTGAGATGGTCGATCGACCGTTGCCTGCCGCTGTACCTGTTCACGACCCTTCCCCTGCTGTGTTTGGTCGTTTTGCGGAATTGAAGGAGTCTTTCCTTCTCTTTATTTTCCGACATATTTCTGTTTTCTTCAATTTCTTCATCTTATGCACATTATACCGCTTCAAAAATTGTTTTCTCGGACTTATGCGTGGTTCTTTTGTCTTTTCAGGTACTTATTGGTCGCATTGCTGACTACTGAAACCTCCTAGCTCACGCTGGTTTGGGGAGGTTTCCTTTTTGCTGCGCTTAAAGTCTTGTGAGTTTCTAAGCCTTACTTCTTGTCCTTTACTTAATTTTCTCGCAAATTCCCGTTTTCCTTTTCTTTATTACATGATTTTGCACAATGGGGACATTGTGCGATTTGGTTTGGGGAAGGGTTTTGCGTCACATATCATTTGCTTGCATTCACGTTTACATTTCAGTTTTGCATTTGTTTATTTCATTTCTCATATATACAAAAATTCAAACAAATTTTGAAAAATTTGAACAAATTCCAAAAAAATGCACGTTCTTTTAGCATATAGGTCGAGTCGGAACGGTAGTATTTCAATGATGACATTCCATTTGCATCTGTTTTTGCCTAAGCCTTGCTAATTGACATGTTATTAGTAGAATCATTTGCATAGTCTACGAATTTTCGTTACATTCTTGCTGGACTTGAGACTTGACTTTGAATTTTGGCAAACTACATCATATTTTCTGAGGATTTAGAGCCTATAACTGGTGACATCTATGACCGGTTTATCTAGGATGTGAGTAGTTACTCCTTATGAGACATGTTACATCAATGTGCATAAATATGAATTTGATCTGCTTAATGCCTGTATGCATTCGGTTTGTGGTTAGTTGACACATGTGGAAGAGGTTTCACTTTACTCATTTTTACCCATAAGCTCCACACTGCCAAAAATAGCCTTTTTGTCTCGTTAACTACATCCTACATTTAGCCTGCCCTTGTCAAGCTAGTAGTTTACGTTCTGGGATTGTTACTTTGTTTTTGGTAGCATATGCTCATGTTTGAGATGTTGTTGGGAAGATGAAAGGAAGGAAAGAAAGAAAAGAACAAAAAAAGAGTCTTACTGTTTAAGCCGGTCGATCGACTGTTCTACTTGGTCGATCGACCGAAAGCCGAGAAAGAAAAGAAATCATTTTCGCATGATTCAAGTTTTTATTAGATGGCGATTTTTGCTCCCATGTTTCATTTATATATTATGGGGAGTTGATTTAGTACGGAGATTGTGAGTTTCGTGCTTGCTATAGCACCGTATCGATTGAATTTTGAGCAAGAAAAAGGATGTTGTCATTTGGCTTTGTTTCGGTACTACCTTGATCACCTGTACCCCCACGTTTCCATAAATGTTTTGCCTCTTTCTGCCCATTACCTCACATATCCTATATTTACCTCGGCATGTGTCATGGTCATTTGTTCGGTTGGAATGCATATGTACGGTTGTAGAGATCATTTTCATATTATATTGCAGGCATGTTCTTATAGGTCGTAGTTAGGTGAGAGTCACTACAATATTACTTCTTCCCATCTTATACATAATTCACCTTGTGCTTATTTGAGTGATTTGAGCAACCCGTGAGAGTCCAATTTGATAAGTCTCTATAGTCAACGGTTCAGCAGGTTTTGACGACTCCATAACTCGTTTGCATGATTTACGTTACTGATTGATTGTAAATTTTACATTAAATTGGTTTAGGCTATTCAATTGCATTTCGCTATGAGATTGAACTCGTTCCTTTAGATCGAGTCTAGTTCTTGCTTGGGGACAAGCAAGGGTTTGGTTTGGGGAAGTTTGATGCGTGTCTTTTATATGATGTTTTACACCCTATTTTACACGCATTTCAGAGCTCATTTATGTAGTTTAAGGCTACTATTTGCCCCATTTCGTCTACTTTCGTATTTTTATGTAATATTGCATATTTGTGCGGAAATGGGTAGAAATCAAGCTAAATCCGTCCCCGAGTATTTTGCACTACATTTGACATGAAGAATTTACTTAAGGAACGAGCTTGGTGCGCGTTTCGAGGCCAGAAAGACAAGTCCACGAGAAGTTAGAAGTCAAGAATCAGCTAAAGCAGTCGATCGACTGGCCCCCTTAGTCGATCGACCAACTCACGACATGCGAAGCTCATCAGACATGTACACAGCGATTCAGATCGATCGACGGTCACGTGGTCGATCGACCACCATGCATTTCAGACGTGAATTAAAAGATCGAGGAACTTGAAGCCCATGATACATTAGGTTTTGGAATAAGAACTACGTTGTATTCTATATAACGTAAGCTAGGTTTACAGATTAAGTATTCAGAAAATGATCAAGTTTATCATTCAGTTTTAGTTTAGCATTAAGAATTAGGGTTTCGGTATTCACTTTCGCGTTTGGCTTTGTTCTTTTCCTTCGCAATTCCACACGGTACTCTCCTGTTTTATTTCAATTGTTCTGCTTTCATTTATAGATTTAGAATTGCTAGATCAGTTTGCCAAAGCCGAGTTATCATCTTATGTTAATCGTTTATTTAGCCGTTTTAATCATGAATTCTTGAAGTTTATTAGTTAATTTTATTGTTGTTATCATTCCCAGTATGAGTAGCTAAATTAATTGTGCTAGGATGTAGGGGAATTATAGTGTAGGCGGCATAAAATTAACGTGACCTGAATCGCATGTTGGTCGATCGACCAACATACCCGGCCGATCGACTGACCTCGTGAGTTTTATTTCGTTTTAATTGTTTTAATTGTTATGTTTGACGAATCGAGTGCACACGACTAGTTGAATGTCTAGGATTTGACCGACCCAATAAAGATCGAAAGATAGAGAAGGGAGATAGCCTACCTAATTAAGACGACTAGATTAGCGAGATCGAAAGATAGGCTAGTTTAGCCTTTTGAGTCACTTTTCAGGACGAAAGTCAGTATTAGTGGTAATAGGGACCTGCAGCGAGATCGAAAGATGCTACTTGTGAGAGTGGACCGAGAGGACCTCTTATTTTCCCGTCTCACGTGATTGATTTAGACTTACCTAATTTGCTGCCGCCGAAACTATAGTGAACTGACCATCCTAGTACCCTTCTTTATTTTTGATCTAATACATTTTTTTAGTTTAATTTATATTTCTTTGCCTTTAGCTATAGACCAAACCAATTCTAACCCCCACATTTTCGTTACCTTAAGACCGAAATTAAACAACTAGAAATTACATCTGCCTCTCTGTGGTTCGACCCGACTGCCGCTATCTATACTTGTAGTTGGAAATTAAAAATATTTTTTTAGGTACTCACAACGACGGGTATCAAATTTTGGCGCCGTTGCCGGGGAGGTAATTGTTCTAATTTTTAGTTGTTTTATTTTAGTCTGTTTCTTAGTTTAAGGGACATTCGTTCCTTAAACTATTCTCATACTCTTTTTGTAGTTTCTTCTTATGCGCAGGTCACAGGGTGGTGAATTAGTGCCTTTCAATACTGAGATTGAGAAGACCTTGCGTGAGTTGAGACGATCATCTAGAGTACTGCCAACAGAGGAAGAGCTGAGTACTCTGTCTAGTTACTACGAGAATGAGCTATACGAGGAGGATCCACAATCATCTCCTATTTCCACTTCTTCAGCTGAGACAGTCACATCTCCAGATTTTCCAGTCATGGCTGAAGAAGCAACTATAACAAGTCACTCTGAGCCGACAGCTGCAAATCTATACAAGGGGTTCGAATTACCTGGAGCTGATAGGAAATTCGAACCGAAGCCTTCTAATATCAACTTGGTTGAGAGGAACCAGTTCGGGGGAGCTGCAAATGAAGAAGCAGGCAAGCATATGGAGATATTTATCGATTATTGCTGCTCTATACCCCCGCCGACCGGTGTGACCCAAGACCAGATAAAGGAGACTATGTTTATATTCTCACTCCGCGATGCTGCGAGGGAGTGGTACAGAGATCTGGACCGAGCTACTAATGGGATCACCGACTGGAATTCTTTGGCCTTGGCATTCTACAAGAAGTACTTTTCTGCCTCGAAGACGAATGCTATTAGAGCTCAAATCACGAGCTTTAAACAGGGGCCAGACGAGAACTTTCATGAGGCATGGGTCCGTTTCAAGAAACTGGTGCGAACCATTCCGCATCATGGGTTTGAGAAGTGGAGCATGTGCAATCAGTTCTACAATGGGCTCTATGACGTCAAAGGGCTATCCTGGATGCGACAGCTAATGGCAGATTCCAGGAGAATACAGGGGAGACTAAGGGGTGGAAGATCATTGATGACTTGGCCACCCACAAAGCTGAGTATGGGAATTCCCGGGGAAATCAAAGGAGAGCTGCTGAATCTCCTTCTGTAGCTGCATTAGAAGCTCTCACGGCAAGATTTGACAAGTACGAGTTGGGAGGATCTTCCAAAGGAGGGATCTACCATGTAAATGCTGTTTCAGACGGTCCTTTTGTCTGTAACAGATGTGGAGCTGAGGGACATGTCTCAGACAATTGTCCTAGTCCCTTTGAGTCTTGTGCTGCCTTTCAACATTATAGCCAGACAAATACTTACTATGAGCCGAATGTCCACCCCAACTTGAGGTGGAGTAGCCAAAATGTCTTAAATCCGACTCAACCTCCACAACAGCAGCAGCAGCAGAACTATGTGCCCCCTCATAAGCAACAACAATACCAAAAACCTCCCTATGTGCCACAGCAGAAACAATCCCAAAATTCCGACTTTGCTGAATTGAAGAATATGTTGGAAAAGGAGTCCCAAGCTAGAGAGGCCGGGATGAAACTGCTAGAGAGCCAATTTGCCCAATTGGCTAGCAAGAACACAACTCGAGCTCCGGGACATCTACCGACTCAAACTGATCAAAAGGAGAACCTTAATGCTATCACCTTGAGGAGTGGGTCTACCCTCGATGGGCCCGCTATGGCTGAGAATGTCACTGGAAAAGATGAGGCGGAACCAAGCAAAGAGAAGGCAGTGACGAACAAAAGCAATAAAAAGACGATCAACAGGTATGTCAGTCGATCGACTAACATACCCGGTCGATCGACTGAAGTGTGACAAACAGTAGCTTCTGGTCCTGTTGAAGTCAGTCGATCGACTGACCAACCTGGTCGATCGACTGAGATTACTGCTGAAGGTGATTCTTTTCGTCCTCCAATGCCCGATAACCTGAGGGATCACTTGTTTCGGGGTACTACTGGCCCGGAAATATTGAGGACAGACCCGACTGCTGATGGGTCCGTCCCGGTTCTGAAGTATGACCCTTTGTCGATTAATGGTTCACATTTGAGACGGTCTGAAGAAGGGTCGAGCTACAACAAGGAGAAGGTTGTGGACTTTCAGCCTAAGTCCACCGATGCCGGCATGAGAGATTTAGAAGAGAGGGCTAAGTTGCTACTTTCAGCCCCTTATCCAGAGAGATTAGTGCCGACAAAGGAACAGGTATCATTTAATAAGTTTGAAAAGGTTATTCGTAGTTTAAATGTAGAAGTTCCTTTCCTTGAATTAGTCAATCAAGTGTCTGCTTACACAAAATTCATGAAACAACTCTTGTCTAAAAAGAAGTCACTTGAAACTGTGCACACTGTCGCACTCACTGAAGAGTCATGTTCTTATTTGACCCACACTACACCCCTTAAGCTAGAAGACCCGGGTAGTTTTTCTGTCCCATGTAATATTGGCACCTTTCCTATAGAGAAAGCCTTATGTGACCTAGGAGCCAGTATTAGTGTAATGCCCTTAAGTCTTGCTAGGAAGCTCAAATTGACTAGATTTGCAGTAACCAACATGACAGTACAGATGGCTGATCGCTCTGCGGTGCAGCCAATAGGAGTCTTAGAGGACATCCCCGTGCAAATAGGGAAGTTTTTCTTCCCTGTTGACTTCGTTGTGCTCGATATGCCCGAAGATGCCCACATCCCTATCATTTTGGGTAGACCATTCCTGCACACTGCTGGTGCAGTTATTGATGTTGGTTCGGGAACTTTGACCTTTAAGGTAGGCAAGCATTCCATTGTCTTTGCCCATACAGCTAGGAAGAAAGACCCCATGAGGCCTGTCACTTGCAATACGGTTTCTGAAAATAAATCTTATTTTATACTTCCTGATATGCATGTCCCTACTTCTACTCCTGTTGTGACACCTCTGCCCCAGATTGGAAGCAAAGTGGAGGAAGATTCTACTGTTTTAGATATTGCAGGAGCTGATTTGGGGAAGGAAGAGCTACATGTTGCTCCAGCTGTGAAGGAGCCAATTGTTCAAAGAGGTGGTGTAGGATGCCTTAGCTATGGCACTGATGAGGAGCCCGAAGATGAGCCAGTCAAAGCAACGGAGTCTGATCTGGATTCCGACGAGTCCGAAGAGGTCATTGAATGGGAAGATGTCCGACATATTGATCCGTTGAGCTTGTTGGATGATGTAGTTGAGAAGAGTGCCGCAGAGAAGATGAGCACTGTTGAGGCTACCTTTTGTAGCCAGAAGCCAGTCAAGTGGGCCATTCCATGGCCGTTCTTGATCAACTATTAGTTGATTGAGACTTCTTCAAAACATTTAAATTTTATTTGCTTTCGTTGAACCTTTTTATTTATTGTTTTGTGTGCGCGAAACTTTGCCGTTTACGTTTGCTTAGGATTTTAAACTCTTTAGATGGGTACTTTGGGTTTTGCGCAATTTTTGGGCGCGTATTATTGTGCATTTGCAGGTTTTTAGACCTTATTAGCTCATGTTCTCGAGATAATTGAGAAATCAGAAAGTTACAGTAGTATTTCCAGTCGATCGACTGACCCTTATGGTCGATCGACTGAGTTGCACAGTTTCAGGAGCTTCTGCTCCTGTTCACCTGGTCGATCGACTGGGTGAGATGGTCGATCGACCGTTGCCTGCTGCTGTACCTGTTCACGACCCTTCCCCTGCTGTGTTTGGTCATTTTGCGGAATTGAGGGAGTCTTTCCTTCTCTTTATTTTCCGACATATTTCTGTTTTCTTCAATTTCTTCATCTTATGCACATTATACCGCTTCAAAAATTGTTTTCTCGGACTTATTGATGCGTGTCTTTTATAAAAGGTTTATACCTCATTTTTACACGCATTTCTGTACTATTTATGTAGCATCTGGCTACAAATACCTCCGAATATTCTACTTTGGTTCGTTTTATGTAATTTGCAGGAATTAACCGAAGAGGAGCTAAATCGAGCCTAATTTGTTCCAATTGCATGCATTCATGGAGAATAAGGAGCCGGAGCTTGGAAATCTAACACTTGGAAGACGCGTGAGCTGGGTTCGGGAAGTAATTCAAGGTCTAACGAGCTTAAACAGCTCGATCGAGTGATTTATTGCTCGATCGAATGCTTTTATTTGCCTAAGTTACTCGATCGATCACTTTTGAGTACACACGAGAGGAGACAAGCAAGAAATACTCGATCGAGTAGTTTATTTCTACTCGATCGAGGGGATTGACGCATAACTACTCGATCGAGTAGTTTATTTCTACTCGATCGAGTGGTTTTTCCTTCCTTAGTTAATTTCCGCCTAATTTTTTTATGGGCTTTTGTAATTAGTCCATAGATTAGGTTTTAGGATGGATTTTTAGTATAAGACTGAAGGAGTGAACTACGTTGCTCCTCTCTTCTCTCGACATTCATTTTACTCTAGTTCTTGCTACTTCTCTTTGGATTTTGCCCTTCTTTTACTCTTTGCTACTCGGATTTGGGATACGATTGGTATTATCATTCTATTTTAATCTCTTAATTCTTAATCATTGCTCTAATTCCTTCTTCCCTTTATTGTTATCATAATTGCTTTAATTGAACCCTTATTAGTTCTATCATCATGTCAAGTTTTAATTATCTATTTGTTGTTATTGATAATTCAATGATCATGAGTAGCTAATTTTCTTATGCTAAGACTATAGGGGATCCATAATTATGAGGGAATAGTAATCGATTTATTGGGTTAATGCTGGTATTGTCTTTGTTGGTTAAATGTTACAATTAACTGTATTCGTCTAATTGAGTCGACGCAATTAGACATTTATTTCTTAGTGATCCTTGACCTGGACCGAAAGGTTGGAAAAGGCGAGACTAGTAGCGAACAATAGGGTATTGCAGTGAGGGCGAAAGTTAAGCTGTTTACACTTTAGGGTGAATTAAGGACCGAAAGGTGACGTTCGTTACCCCTTAGACCGTATTTGCATTGACCTGAGACCTAGATTACTTGACCGGATGATTATGGTGAACCGTTTGTCTTAGCTGTTTCTCTCTATCTGTTTAATTCCTTTCTCTTATTCTCTCTTCCTTGTTCCTATTAGTTTAGAATATCACATTTAAAACCCCCCCCCCCCATTTGGTTACCTTGACGAACTTAGATTTAGCTGACAATTTCCTACCTCTCTGTGGATTCGACCCGACTTCCCTAGCTATATTAGTTAGAACCAGTTGGTATTTTTGACAAGTACGCGACAGACGTGTCACTTATGCGTGGTTCTTTTGTCTTTTCTGGTACTTATTGGTAGCACTGCTGCCTACTGAAACCTCCTAGCTCACGCTGGTTTGGGGAGGTTTCCTTTTTGCTGCGCTTAAAGTCTTGTGAGTTTCTAAGCCTTACTTCATGTCCTTTACTTAATTTTCTCGCAAATTCCCGTTTTCCTTTTCTTTATTACATGATTTTGGGACATTGTGCGATTTGGTTTGGGGAAGGGTTATAGGTGATTTAACTATAACATTGAGCTGTTGTAATAAGAAACGCACAACTTGGATTTTAAATTGCTTTGAAAATAGTTTTTGAAAACTTATCTTTATATACTTTAAATGAAAAGCCTATCTTATAGTAGATTGAACTTTGTACTTAAATTGGGTTATGAATAGATAGTTAGTTACCTTTTAGTTCACTCGACCTATGTGACAACTTATGAATTGTTGCTTGGTGGCTAACTAGATTTTTCTAATTATTCATATCTAAACCCTAATTTATTTATCCTAATATCTTACTAGGGTTTCACATTGGAAGCAGTGCGCTTATGAGCTGTCTCCTACTAGTGTGATACTCCTTGTGCAAGTAAAGATTAAAGTAAATCTAAAGAAGATGAATTTGGAAGGAAGAGGTGATTTAAATTGAGCATATAATAAGGCAAAGTGCAATATAGTCATAACCAACAAAAGTTAGTATCAAATTTCTAATTTTGGGCGAAATATTTCTCCCTTTTTTTCCGGAATCATTTAATGGGAGCAATATTTGATAAAAGTTACATTTGATGGGAGTATGTTTCAAAATAATTTACATCAGAGATTAAGTTTCAAAAAGTGAATTATATAAGGGAGTAATAATCAATTTACCCTTATATTTATTTTATATCTTTTATCTAAGATATTGTGGGATTAAAATAAGAATAAGATAAAACTTATTCTTTCCTTAACCTACACGACATTCATGACATAATCTAGGGTTTTCTTATGAAAACCCAGATCTCCTCTCTACTATAAATACTACGCATAATAATTCATTTAAATCACTTTTCAATATTCGAACAAAACGTCATTTGCAAACAACTTTAAGTTTATTATTTCTTTTGCAAGTTAAAATTGTTTTTTGAAAATTCGTGGGCTATCTTATATTGCAATTATTTGTAAGTATCGTCATAAGATAATAGTGCTTAAATATTGTTTCTTACACGTTCATATTGTGAACACTAGAAGACCAATCAAGCACTTTCTTATTAACGTAAGATAGACAAAACCTGATTATTTAACAGTACTCAATTGAGTTATAACTAGAGTTAGTTGTACAAGTGGGTTAGTAATTTTATAATCCGTAGAAAGGTACTATAACTATTAATCAAGAATAGCGGACGTAGGTTTCGACTTGTGAAACTGAACCACTTTAAAATCACGTGTGTCACTCACATTTTTCTTTCCTTTATTTACGTTTTACTTTGCTTAGTTAATTAGTTAAAGTTTAAATCGATAAACTTTAATTAATTAATTAATTAATTATCTGAACACGCTTATACGGACAATCGAAAAAGTGGGCTAAGTTTTTATACTCAATTCACCCCCCCCCCCCCCTCTTGAGTATTTCACATCGATAGACTCTTCAATGAGTCTCTAACTTATTCAAAGGTTCCTAAGGATATTTTGGATCGTAAGGTACGCAAAATAAGGAATGGTGAAACCGTCTTGCTTAAGGTGTTATGGTCTAATCACAACGTGGAAGAAGCCACTTGGGCACCGAAGGAGGCTATGAGAGAGCACTACGCACACTTTTTTATCAGGTATGTTTGGTTTTGGGGACATAACTGTTGTGTTTTAGGGGGGGGGGGGGGGTAGGAGATGGTACGTGGGTGCGGGAAGCAAATCCCATAGTAGCACAACTAGCAGCAAAAACCGAGAGACATTGCGAGCAACAACGCCTTGGCCATGACATTCACCCTAATACACTAGGATTGTTAAAGATCCGTGGCTGCGAAGGGCAGACCCTTTCAAAGCACATGTAGCCGCGAAAACCGAGGGACGTTGCGAGCAACAATGCCTTGGCCAGGACATTCCCTCTAACACACCAGGATCGGTAAAGATCTGTGGCTGCGGGGGGAAGACCCTTTCAAAGCATAAGTAGCCGCAAAAAACGAGGGACGTTCCGAGCAACAAGGGCCAACCTGGCTCAAAGCCTATCGGATTCGAAAATCGAGAAATAAAGCATGGATTAGATTACATGCTTATCAAACAACGCTCAATAATCGCCTCCGGACGCAATGGTACTACTTTAATTAGCGCATCATCGGCTTGGTCTTGGTGAGTATAAATTTGACTCACTACCAAGCGGGCTTGTTCGCTAATTAGGCTCCACATTGCAATCCGTACATCGCGACTAAAGATTGTAGCCTTTCTCATTAGCACCTAATCACTCCGAGGGACAACCAAGGGCCAATGATTCTCGAAATGGGATTTCCGTCAAACCCGTCATAGCCGGTTACTTCCGAGGATTGGTGATTTTATATAAAAAACAAAATTCGAACGATAAAAAGTTTTCATCATGCACCACGCCTCGAACAAAGGGTCTTACTCGATGTCCTTCTCCGTGTACCAGTCACTCAAGGTATCGATGCCCGATCCCGTCTACGATAACACCAAGACGTAGTGATTTTTCAAAAAAAAAAAATTAGGACGGGTAAAGTTTTTCACTATGCACCACGCTTCGGACAAAGAGTCTTACTCGATGGCCTTCTTTGTGTACCCGTCACTCGAGCCAACGATGTCGATCCCGTCATAGAAGGGATATCCAAGGCGTGGTGATTGTTTTTTTAAAAAAAAAATTACGGACGATAAAAGTTTTTCACCATGCACCACGCCTCAGACTAAGGGTCACATGTGTTTTTAGGATAGTTAAAGGCCGGTATGGTTGTGTTGGTTGTTTGTGTGAGCTATAGTTTGGTTGTATATTTGGTCATATTTGGTGTTGTTAGTGTCTATGAGTAGTTGGTGTTTCTTGTTATTTTGTGTATGGTATGAACTTCGTGGACGAAGTTCGTTTTAAGATGGGAAGACTGTAGTACCACGGTTTTCAGGTCCTCAGATCAGTTACTCGGAAGAGTAGGTGGAACTCGTCGAGTAAGTCATCGTGTGACTTCTGGTCAGGTTACTGTCCAGGAGCACTTGATCGAGTAGTGAGATACTCGGCCGAGTAGGTCGTACTCGGCTAGGTACCCCAAGTACTCGACCGAGTACCTGGTCTGACGGAATTATTTCCTCGGTTTGATTAAGGTTATTAGAGATTATATATAAATCATGTTTAACAATTACTAATCTTTTTTTATCAAAACCTAAACTAGGTATACATTTCTCTAATTACCCTAATATCTCCCAAGTCAAGTGCGATCGATCTTGAGTCTACAATCCGTATTTTCCGTATCGGTTTCGTTGGTAAGTCTCTAGTACCTTGTTAATTAGTTTATGTTTGTCCTTTATGGTTTGGCCTAATTGATTAGGTTGGGGGAAAAGGGATGATTAGTATGATTGTGATATGGTACTATTGTGATTATTGATAGGTGTCGAGTTCGTAGAGGAACCATTCTAGCTTCCGCTGGTGTTTACTGATTCCAGATTCGCGAAAAAGGTAGGCTTTCCCTGCCTAGTTGGTTGTGTAATTAATTTGAGATTTATGTTATTGACTGATTGATTAACATGTTGTATTGGATTGATATTGGTTGAGATGATATTGTGTTGATATTGAAATTTGGTGTTGCTCAGATGGGACCATGTTCGGGAGATGGTTCCAACCCCATGTTCAAGTTGTGTTGCTCCTGTCACAAGAGGGATGTGCACATTAATGATCTGGGTGCGCTCGTTGCGATGAGCGGGGTTTAGGTGGGAACGGTTGTGGTCCCTCACTGGCGGTGAGGATTACCTGTTGCGATGGGTAATCTAGCAGGACTACAATCTTAAGTGTGTAGTCAGATATTAATTAGTAATGGAGATTGGGAATAGATATTGTAATTGAATTGGATGAATTATTGTATTGTAATACCCGTCATTTTAGAGATCTGATGACCGTCTTTGACTGACCTTAGACACCTATATAGACTTTCGGAAACCTTACGAGTTTACCTTGAGACATTATAACCCTTCAAAGTTTTGGTTAATCGATCTAGCGGAGGCTACTCGATCAAGTAGCTTAGTCATTTGATCGAGTAGAGGCCACTCGATCGAGTAATGGGAATTTAGCGGGGAATCACATCGTGAAACCCAAATCATTTCTTCTTCTCTCCTAAACCTAGATGCCGTCATATCACTTCTCCTTCACCATGGTTCATCTCTTTGAGGCCTTTGAGAGTGGTTATACCATAGGGATGGGATGCTTGAGTCGGATAGCGGTCTTGACGCCGGATTGCTTTGTATAGGTATGTTGTCATCATCATCATCTCCCTTGTTTTCAGTGGTGGCTATGGTAGTTGTAATAGCTGGTTATGCTGGTTGTTATCAGTGGTTATTGTGGCTGCTCGTTGTCTTATAGTCGTGCGCGAAATTGCTGCGGTTTGCTAAAGATAGGTTTTCCTACTCAGTACTGTTGGTTGTCTAAAGTGTCGATTGTTGTTGTATAATTGGTTTAATGTCGTTGTTGATCGTGTAGATTGATTTTTGCTGATCGTTGTTGTTGTATAATGTGGTTGGTTGTGAGTGTTTGTCTGTGGTTCGTGAGGTACGTCCTCGACTGAGTGGAGTAACTTGCGGGAGTGGCTTCACGCTCTTGATTTGTTATCTAAGGAACCCGCCACGGAGTGGATGTGCACATTAAGGAACATTGGTTATCGTTCGGATTAGACAATGGGGGGTTAGCTGGGAACGGCTGCGGTCCCCCACTAGCGGTGTGGATTACTGGTGGTGACTGGTAATCTGGCAGGACTGGACCTTTGTGTAGTCATAGATGTGTGGATGACTGGAGGAGGTAGTGTATGTGTGTTTACTGTGTTTGTTGTGTCTTCTTTTATATTTGTTCTTTTAGTTGCTGACCTTGTGTGATGTTGTTGTGTTGTCTTCTTGTGTTGTGTCTGACGTGATCCACTATGGTGAGCAGTCAGTCTTGGCAGATTGATATTTTGATCATAGCTGAGTGCTTGGAATGACGAGTCTGCCACGTGTCATAGCAGATATAGTTTTACATAGTTGATAGTAGTCACTAGTGGTACCTTTGTTTTGTTTAAATCACTTGTAATTTAATGTAACCGTTCTTTTATCGACATTTGATTATTACTGTCTTCGCGCAACCGAGATGGTAACGCCTTGATCTGCTAGGAAAGGTCTTGCTAAGGCTCACTGGGTATATGGGGGTGTTACATGTATGATGAATTATTATCTTAATTATACAGTTGACTGACACAGGTATTGTTTTCAAAATTATGGTGATCCATTCGGGGATGGTGAGCAGTTAATTGAGTAGGTTAGCTGTGGATAGCTCACGATTTTGCATGGGGGTCGAGTCGTCACCAGTGTTATTTAGCTTCTGTTGACAGTTTTCCTTTAGTTCCTTGACAGTTTTGGTTGTAAACGATTCGAGTGTAATTTAATTGTATTTATACTTTAAACAATTGGCATTTTATAATAATTGTTCTTCGATTGTCAATTTGATATACTTTACCACGGGCAACCGAGACGGTAGCACCTTGATATGATAAGGTGGTCCTTGGTAAGGCACGTTGGTGTATGGGGGTGTTACACGCACTAGGGATGAGCAAAACCGGTTATCCGCTCCGGTTTTGCAAACCGGTTCGGTAACCGGTTTTAAAAAATGTGTTTTTTTTTAACCGAATCCGCTCCGGATTAATCCGGTTAACCGGTTTTTTCGGAATTTAAAAACCGGATCCGTAAACCGGTTTACCCGCTCCGGTTTTTATAACCGGTTTTAAGAAAGATCCACAATCAAATGCATAGAAACACTTAGAAAAAATAGGATACCAGTTTTAAAACCGGTCTCCGGTTTTAAATTTACATTATTTTTGACTTTTAGTTTCTAAAAAAGAAACCAGTTGGTCTCAAAAAAAATAAAAATAAAGAATCCGGTTTAAAAACCGGTCCCCAGTTTTGAATTTTCTACAACCAAATCCGCTCCGCTTTTATAGTAAAAAATCCGGTTCGGTTACCGCACCGAAAAAAAAACCGAATATTCGGACTCCACAATTCGGTTTTCGGTTCAGTTTCGGTTTAAAAATACGGTTCGGAATTTTTTGCTCAGCCCTAACACGCACCACCACTAACCACCACTATATGTAGTCTCCTCTGACCCACGGTGGTCCCACCAGTAGCGCCACCTCCTGAAGGAAATGTAGATTCATATACATTGTAACATACTCTTATATGTCGAAATAAATTTGTCATAAAATTAAATACGGATTTTATGCATGCAAACAATAATAAAAGGAGGAGAAATCATGTCCTTACATTCAATATTTCGGTTATATTGGGCACAAGAGAGATCACCTTTCTCTCTTGTTCTTGAGCTTTTCCCTTATGGATGAACAAGATCTAAGTATAAGATCTCTCCCCAAGCTTTATACCCAAGGCTTCTCTTAATTTAATTAATATTACAAAACTAGTATAATATTAATTAGGTAGAAAATTGAACCAAAATATTTATAAAACACTTATGTATTTCGGTTTTTGGGTAGGAAGAAGATGGGAGTTTTTATCTCTCCAAAACTCTTATTTTAGATAGTGAATTGAATGAATGAATAATCACATTTCATTATTGTATATGAGGTAAATTAAGAGGAAAAACAATTTGTTTTCCACTCTTAAAAAACCGAACCAAGGAGAGAGGGAGGAGAGCCAATGCATGCATACATTTGTCTTCACAATGTTTAGTAGGCTTGCATGGCTACTAAAGCATGTAATGATTGTGTTTACCACTTAATAAAACAACCACAAAATTAGCTTAAACCTCCTCTTATTTTCGGCACATATGTTAATATGGGATCCATATTATTTTTGTCAATTGTCAATATGTCACATGTCATATGTGACATAAATTTGTTATGTATTTTTAACATATTAAAAATCAACGTATTATCAAAAATACGTCACATACAAAAATCGACTTAGTAATTTTTATAATTACTTGTGCCAAAATATTTTACCATTTATAAATTACAACTGATTGTATTTATAACAATTCATCCAATTTAATTGTTACATTAAACAATTATTTCATCCGAGTAATGATACAATTCAATTACTCATACCGTATCTTATTTAATCACATTTCAATATGATACGTAAATTTTACTTCCAAAATCGTCCGTCAATTTTCAAGTAATTTAATTAACTCGTAACATTATACGATTAATTAAATAATCAATTAAGAGTGTTGCCCTTTAGGTATGACCTAGGGGGTCAACTGATCACCACCGTCACACGACAGTAATGTCAAACTCTAGTCAGCCAATCATTACCGATATATGTTGACCGATTGACATAAAAAATACTTCCCAATTGTATTCTTTAAAATGAGATTTAATAATGATATTTAAATCATATGATCGCACTATTGTTGAGGACACATTTCCCAACAATCTCCCACTTGTCCTCGACAAGTGTGCGTCACCGATTCTCTTGTCCTATTACTATCTCCCACTCAATGCAAGGTGTCTTTCAGGTCGTACTTGCAAGTGATCATATCAAGAGTGGTTTCCTCGATCTGGAGAATAACTGATTGACCGGACTTATCTATCATAGATACTTTCCGAGCGTGGCCACGCATTTCCAGTTCATTACTCCTCGAGTGGCCCTGAGATATTGTTTTAACCTTGACAAGGGGATGGACAATTCCTATCGCACTCATTCCCTTCGACTAGCCACAACCATCATAACCCAAAATATGCCCATTTGACCCCATTTACGAAGGTCGTAGTAACACAAATCAAAGTTAATCTGAAACTGTGCCATCTTAGGTGAATAGTCTTTAGTAAAAAGAATCGACTCATTAGAATACTATAGCAGCTCTCGCCACGACCAGGCTATATAAATTTGCCAGAACTCTATAAGCGGTCATAAGGCCCGACAAGGTGTTCCTAACATCTGCCTATGTGATCGACTAGTCATCTCACATGACTGTATGGCACTTGAACTTGCCATCAATCGCATCACACTCTAGTCACTTCGAGACGTCACCTCATACAAGTGACTATGGGCGAATACTATGCTAATCCGTGTTCACTTTAACGGGGTTCAATTGTCTCTACAACCCATTTGGATGTAACAAAGTATAATAAAAGAGTTTTAAAATAAAACTCGAACGACAAATGCGATTATCACACATGAATAGTCAATGCCTGATTACTATTTCATGTTCTATAATCTAATTTGATCTTGTACATAGTTGTTCATTTCAATTCAATTGAAATGACATGACTAATCATGTTTAGCTTTTGAGAAGGCTTTGGTTAGTAGGTTTTATCAATTTCTTGTACCTTACTCAACCTCACTACATACTCGTTTTCCTTTGTAATGTATACATTTGCATTACAATACTTTCTGAGTACGTGTCGAGATCCAATCAAGACATAGGCCCTCTAGCCTAAGAATAGCTCCCACTGTTTTCACAGTGTGCGGGACTCATCTTTCTTGCACATCTCATGATCGCAAGTGTACTCAATTTCCGTTATAAATATCTCTCATTGTTCTTTATTGCCTAGAACGATTCTAGAAAATCTACTTCTTAATTAACATAGCCGCAATGGTATCTTAACCATCTTAATGTGTTTTGATTATGGTTTTTGTCGGAAACCATGCGCAACCTCAATTGTCAATTGTCACTTGTGTAACACCCTTACACAATATTGCATCATAAACACTTTGCTTTACTTCCTTAATGCTTCTGCATGCACTTAAGGGTAATCTTTATGGCTTACTTGGCAAAGATTACTTAAATTCGATTTTGAAAACAATTCATCATACTCAAATTATATGAAGTGTTATACATCATTACTCGTTTAATTGATCCGGCAGCGGAAGCAAATGGAATCAATCAAATATGTTCAAATTAATTGAACTAGTCATGAATCTTATCAACATAAGACTTCTTATTGACGCTAATATCATGTGGATTTATCTTCATAAATCCGTATATTCAAGATGTATTATAATACTCCAAAAGTCTTAAATCATTCTCAATGATCAATATGTCATCCACATATCGGACTAATTAAAATTTCCGTAACTCCCACTAAACTTCATGTATAAACACAACTTCTCGACTTATCGAGAAATGTTTTATCACATGATCAAAATGTTGATTCTAACTCATTGATGTCCTACTTAAGACCCTCTCTTAAGTTTCACATTATCTTAGGATTGCAAGAATCTACTAAACTCAAGACATGTATTGAATACATTCCTTCTATTGAAGAAGTGGGTTTTAGATTCACTCGCTATGTATTTCATAACCTCATAATGAAACACAATCCCTAAGAAGATCCAAATAGACTTAAGCATTTCAATTAGTGCAAGACCCTTTGTCACTAATCAACCAATCTTGCTTTGAAATATCTCTTTATTAGTGCAAAACCCTTTGTCACTAATCAAGCCTTTTTATTTCGGATTTTCATGGCTCTAAGCCTTGTATTGAGTTGTGACTTGAACACTCTTATGTAAGTCATATGTTCATTACTTTCCAGAAGTAATCAACTTGAATCAAACAATTTCTTTGTAAGTTATAAGCTCTTTACATTCTTAAAAGTAGCATGAATTCATCATTTTTAACAAGTGACGAATTTTAACCTCCTAGGTTTTAAAGAAACAACATCTTACACAAAACGTCTCATGTAGCCAAGAAAAACAGTTTCTTGCGACATAACATTCTTTGTGGCTCTTGAATAATTTTCTCCCACTCTGTCTTCTAGAAATAAACTTGTATTTTAGAAAGACAGCTTCACGAGCCGCAAACCCGTCGTACTCGTGTTAATTGAAGAGGGAAAAATGAGCATTTGTTTCTTTGTGAAAACTTACAACCATGGTACCTTTACCATTTCATATCTCATATGATTCGATTTAGTGGAAAAATAATTTAGACAAAATGATAAAGTCCCCAAAAGGATCAAGTAACTCAAAGTAACTTGATTGAAATCCAAACCATATCGAATAGCGTTTGAATTCATATCCAACCACACATTATTCCATGATGCGTGCTAAGAGAGATTAACTTGTGATGCTATATCACATTTCATTTGGCTTATATCAAAGTCTTCACTTTGATAATCCCATCACGACTAAATCGTGATTCCTTGAATTCTTTGAAATTCTTCAAAGATTTCTCTATTTACCTTATTAAGTGAACATATTAGTGTCAACTTAAATCGTTGGCAAAAGATAATGATCAACCTATTTTGGATCAATGATTTACAACCTCGATCTCCTTTTCAACCAAAAGGCACGAGATATCTTGCTTTGAATACAAGATATGCATATACCATTAACATTCTAATGGTTTCAAGAGTACTCGATAACTCTTTGCATTCATTATTCCATATTTTAAGGTTTAATCTTGGGTTACCAATTTGAATCTTACATCATCTACATGATATGTCATTCTAGTTTGGTTTAGAATATAATTACCTTGATAATGGGCTCGCCATTCATCAAATCGTGGTGAATAGGGTCACAAAAGTGAAAACATCTTTTGTCTCTTAACAATTTTATATTCTTATTTAGAGTTTATGCACTTAATAGTCACAATTAAGTACCACTCCAAATCCAAAAACTAGATTGAGTACACAATTACTCTATCTCTCGACATTATTGATGCTAGTCGTCATATTCTAATCATCTTTTGTGTCGAAAACAATGATGAAAACCTCCACTGGTTTCTAATATTGACGAAGTTGTACTAGCAAAATTTATGTTTAATCAAATAAACATTTTAAAGAAGAAGGTCCCATTAGATGTCCCACAACTAACTTGTTGATTCTTCAATAATTTGGGGTAGTTTCCTTTCTCGTGTCCAACATTTTAAGACAATGGAAACTTTATCGGTCGGGATTGATAGGTTTAGCATCGTCATTCTCAACAACTTTACCTTTAACATTACCTTGTATCAATTCCATTATAATCTTTACTTCTTGAACCTCGTCCTCATCTTAACGGTTTAAGAGAATGCTCCCACTCATTTCAATGAGTCTTTGCTTTGAGAAGCAAAATTGAATTCATGAAGATTACTCTTCATTTGTTCGTTTTAGTCTTAAAACTTTCGTTGAAGTGGTTGCGTTATTTTGGTCAATTATGAATTCCAACAAATCTAATTACCAAAACAATTTATCATTTCAAGGTACTTAATTCAATTAAGTATATGAAACATAACAATCCATTGTAAGTAGATGTGTTAGTCAAGAATCAAAAACCTGTTTGATAATGAATAACCTTAATCTATACTCTTTACAAGAGATCCTTAGCAATGGTTCATATGAGGTTTTAGAAGCAAATTCATATTTGTCTTTAGTTACGATGTTTTAATGGAGATTTGAATCAAAAATCGAAATGATATCGTATATGAATTGTGGTAAAGAAATAGAACAGTATGATAACGGAATAGTGGAAAACTCAACATTTATCGTTTTAACAATAATACTTGTAAATAACAAGTAAAGCATTTACATAGTGACCTCTACCCAACTATGATAAATGATTCCAAGACCCAAATTCATATCGACTTAGGCACGGTATGGCCGATGAAACCCTTATCAATATAACTCGGTGGATTAACACTTTAATCGATTCTAATTTTAGAACTCTTGGTCGATAAAAATTACTCTAATATTTATCTATAGCCCGGAACACATGCAACTACGGTCGCGAATACTTCCGTTGAGCTCAATCCAAATTTCGAATAAATGTGTCCATGATCCAAATCCACATCAACTTGGGCACGGTATGGCCGATGAAACCCTCATCAACATGAATTCGGTGGATTGACATTTATCACCCACTTCCCCTACGTAACAAGGTTTGTACCCCGGTAGGGCCGAGTGCACTCCCTCACGAAATAGGTTTTCATGGTTTCTACTATTTGGTAAGGCTATGTCTCAATTAATTGTTTTAGCGAGAGGTCGTGTCAATTTATTATCTATCACGTTTTAAGTGAACTAAAGCGGTGAACTACGATAATTTTAATTGACACGGTCGATAAACTCGATAAAAAGACAATGCATGTTTAGTTATGGCGATTTAGCGATGCATGTGACATATAAATAAAATGCAAGCATTAAAGTAAATAAATCCTAGTATGGCCTTTCCTAAAATAGAAAAACTCTTTAACTATTACATATTCGGAAACCAACTCCATTGGTCCCTTGAACTTCGGTTGTGGCACGCATCTCGAGGTAACACCGTCTTTATGTATCGCCATTCTTGAAGAAATCCGTCTTTGGGAACTCCGGAATGAATAAAATTACAATAAAAATACATAATTTCCTATTATACATTTGTAACTAAAATAAAAATAAATCTATTAAATTACAAAACGGTGATACGAGATCACAATAAAAATTACAACCGAATCGATATTCCCATACATTTCGGGAAATACCAATTAAAATCTAAGGCCATACTAAGTAAATTACATAATTCAAAATTACATAAATGAAAATTATGACAATCATAAAGGAAAAATGCAGCATTATAATATGTATGAACATGCTCCATTTTATGCTAAATCGCCTTTAATTTGCCAATATCATATATTACTCGGTTTTTACGGATTTGCGTGATTTCGACATTTTATAATCACAAAAATACATAAACTCATATTTATGCATAAGTTAATTACCCTAACCTCTTAGGACTCAAAATTTAGTCTTCACTAATAAATTGACCATAATTAACTTAAATTACTAAAATTGTTCATAAATTAGTCCAAAAATTACAAAAATAAGCTATTAAACTTCAAATAAATCACAAAACTTCAAATAAATTCAAAATTTGAAATTTAAATTCATGAACATTCTGGAAAAATACCATGACACTCATAATGTTCATAATCTTAGGTTAAAAATTTCGAAATTATCCCGGAAAAAACAATGTTGCGGTTTTATCGATTTTAACTAAAATAATCATAAAACATGAAGAAAAATTATATTCATTAACTTTTCAATTTTAGATCTGAAAAATATAATAAAATGCAACATTAGACGTTTTTCTTAAGTCATAGATTATGTTTTATTAATTTTTCACTAATAATGTCACTATTTATGCTATTTTTCTTCAAAAATCCATAAATCATGCATAAGGACTTCTTTATGGCCAATAATTTTACACACATCTTGTAAAATTGCATGTGACAACATATAAAATTTCTATGACCAGATTCGAAATTTAACTCATATTAACCTATTTTTCACTTTAAATCCGAATTAAAAATGAAAAAACAATTTTTCGAGCATAACAAGTCCAAAAATTATGAAAATTTACAGGTTATCTCAAAATAATATATGTAACAACATATCCAAAAACCAAGCGAAAATTCGAAGAATAGCTAATTTTAGACCAAAAATGACATTTTTACTCATAAAATCACATTTAAATGCCATTATTGTAAATTATGAACAATAAAAATCCGAAAAATTAACCAAAATATCCTAAAATATTTTAGGACCAGAAATATTAACATGCATGTAATAATTTCGTGATATATCATAATAACACAAATTTTACAAGTTTTATTTGTTATTCTTATAACTCGGAAAAACTTTTAACCAATTTGCATGCAAACAACCGTGGCTCTGATACCAATTGAAGGAAATGTAGATTCATATACATTGTAACATACTCTTATATGTCGAAATAAATTTGTCATAAAATTAAATACGGATTTTATGCATGCAAACAATAATAAAAGGAGGAGAAATCATGTCCTTACATTCAATATTTCGGTTATATTGGGCACAAGAGAGATCACCTTTCTCTCTTGTTCTTGAGCTTTTCCCTTATGGATGAACAAGATCTAAGTATAAGATCTCTCTCCAAGCTTTATACCCAAGGCTTCTCTTAATTTAATTAATATTACAAAACTAGTATAATATTAATTAGGTAGAAAATTGAACCAAAATATTTATAAAACACTTATGTATTTCGGTTTTTGGGTAGGAAGAAGATGGGAGTTTTTATCTCTCTAAAACTCTTATTTTAGATAGTGAATTGAATGAATGAATAATCACATTTCATTATTGTATATGAGGTAAATTAAGAGGAAAAACAATTTGTTTTCCACTCTTAAAAAACCGAACCAAGGAGAGAGGGAGGAGAGCCAATGCATGCATACATTTGTCTTCACAATGTTTAGTAGGCTTGCATGGCTACTAAAGCATGTAATGATTGTGTTTACCACTTAATAAAACAACCACAAAATTAGCTTAAACCTCCTCTTATTTTCGGCACATATGTTAATATGGGATCCATATTATTTTTGTCAATTGTCAATATGTCACATGTCATATGTGACATAAATTTGTTATGTATTTTTAACATATTAAAAATCAACGTATTATCAAAAATACGTCACATACAAAAATCGACTTAGTAATTTTTATAATTACTTGTGCCAAAATATTTTACCATTTATAAATTACAACTGATTGTATTTATAACAATTCATCCAATTTAATTGTTACATTAAACAATTATTTCATCCGAGTAATGATACAATTCAATTACTCAGACCGTATCTTATTTAATCACATTTCAATATGATACGTAAATTTTACTTCCAAAATCGTCCGTCAATTTTCAAGTAATTTAATTAACTCGTAACATTATACGATTAATTAAATAATCAATTAAGAGTGTTGCCCTTTAGGTATGACCTAGGGGTCAATCGATCACCACCGTCACACGACAGTAATGTCAAACTCTAGTCAGCCAATCATTACCGATATATGTTGACCAGTTGACAGTAAAAAATACTTCCCAATTGTATTCTTTAAAATGAGATTTAATAATGATATTTAAATCATATGATCGCACTATTGTTGAGGACACATTTCCCAACACCTCCTTTGGTCACGGTCTAGCCAGGTCACGATTGCCCTAATACCCGGTTTAAGACAAACACCACAAACAACCCATAATTAAAAAATCTTTCAACAACCGCACTAAATGCCACCCTTGACCACCGAGAACCACCCAAGATGGTCTACCTTTCACCCAGATGCCAACCCTAGTCCTGGTTAGTTCTGGATCACTCGAAAAGGAGTCAAAAACCCAAATAACCCACGGTTACTACCCCACAATCGACACAACAATAATCATTCAAACACCCCTCCTTGCCGGTCAATAGCGATCCGACGGAGGTCCGGATAACCCCTAGTGGTCCACATCAATGTCACGATAGTAGTTTGTCACTTGGTGGTCTAATTTATGAGTTATAACAGTTAAAAAATCAATACATTATATTATAAGACGGTCTTACCTTGAGATAATAATAAAGCAAAATTCTTCTTCTATTTCTTCTCTAGATCTCCCCCCCCTCTCTCTCTCTCTCTCTCTCCCCCCCCCCCTCCTCTCTCTCTCTCTCTCTCTCTAGTCTTGCTTATATAGTAGTAGGTAGGTATAATTAGGAAATTTCTAGGAAGTATTATTATATTACATCTATTATATTAATTACAATTATTTCTATTACTATTATTATTATTATGGTTGTATAATCTTGTTATTAGAATTCCCAAGTCAACTCTCCTTTAACACATGTAAGCTAAAGCCATCCGACTCATTTATTATTTTATTATTTATTTCCGTCTAACATCATAATCCGCAATTATTATACTTAATAAATATAATTAACCAGTATATTTTATAAAATATAATTAAAATACGGGGTATTACAATACCTCGATAAGTCATTTCATCAACAGAGTTACCATCTTCGTCTTTGATTAACTTCTTATCTGTGACCATTGGAGTGGCCATTGGATGAGAGTTTTCCATGCCAAATTTCCTGATTAGCTCTTTGATGTATTTTTGTTGGTGAATCATAATTCGTTCACTTGTTTGCTGGATTTCAAGCCCTTGAAAGAACTTGAGTTCTCCCATCATGCTCATTTCAAATTCGGAGGTCATTAAATCTGAAAAATAAACGCACAATTTGTTATTAGTTGAGCCAAAAATTATATCATCAACATATATCTGAACAACGAATAAATTAGAACCCTCGGATTTTAGAAACAAATATTGTCGACATATCCTCTTTTAAAATCACTTTCAGATAAAAACTTGGACAAACTATCGTACCAAGCCCTAGGAGCTTGTTTCAAACCATACAATGCTTTATCTAATTTAAAAACATGGTTTTGAAACTTGTTATCTAGAAATCCAAGGGAGGTTGCTCCACAAAGACTTCTTCTTCCAAATAACTGCTAATAAATGCAGTCTTAACGTCTATTTGAAATAATTTCATTCCTTTGTGAGCTGCAAATGTTATTAATAGTCTAATAGCTTCGAGCCTAGCAACGGGAGCGAAAGTCTCTTTATAATCAATTCCTTCTTGTTGATTGTACCATTGTACAACCAATATCGCTTTATTTCGTAAAATAACTCCGGTATCATCCACCTTGTTTCCAAATACCCATCTTGTGCTAATTACAGTTCGATCCTTTGGTCTCGGAACCAAGTGCCAAACCTTGTTTCTTTTGAACTGTTGCAACTCTTCCTGCATGACGATTATCCAATCGGATTTTGCAAGAGTTTATTTAATATTGGTAGGCTCTATGGTTGAAAGAAAAAAGTAAAACAAATAAAAGTTGTTCAAGGATCTTTGAGTTTGAACTCCTTTCTTCATATTTGCGAGGATGCTATCCATTGAATGAGAATTCTTATATTTCCATTTCCTGGAAACTTGAGGCACTTCATCATTGATAGAACTTGAGTCACCTTCTTCGAATGATTGAGAGTCAATAGTTGTTCCCCCTGAATTTAATTCCGTAGTGGTAGTAGAATTAGGTATAACCCTAAATTCTATGTTTTTTTTTGATTCAAAGTTATAGCTTCATCAGCTATAACTTTTGTTTCCAAATTATTGTTTTGAGAGGAGATTGTAGTATCATCAACTACAGTATCGGCCCCCTCTCCCTTATTATTTGAAGGACTTCCAAGTTTATCATTTTTACCCTTAATTTCCTTTTCTTCTTTATCCAACATAGGCTTATCAAAAGAATCATTTTCATCAAAGATTACATGAATACTTTCTTCAATGCATAAAGTTCTTTTTTTAAAGACTTTATACGCCTTACTATGATTAGAGTAACCAACAAACATAGCCTCATCACTTCTAGGATCAAACTTACTCAACCTATTTTTGCCATTATTATGAACAAAGCACTTATTCCCAAAACAACGAAGATGGGATATATTTGGTTTACGACCTCAGAAAAGTTCATAAGGAGTTTTCTTTACAATTTGTCTAATCTTAGCATGATTATGCACATAACAAGCAGTACTAACAGCTTCTGCCAAAAAAATTACGAGGAAGATCACTACACAAAAGCATAGTACATAACATGTCCTCTAATGTTCTATTCATTCGTTCCACAACACCGTTCTGTTCAGGTGTTCGTGGTACTGAGAAGTTATGCCCAACACCATTTTCCCAACAGAATTCTATAAATGCTTGATTATCAAATTCGGTGCCATGGTCGGTGCAAATAGAAACTAATTTTGATTTATATTTATTCTGGGCAAATTTTATTAGTACCGCAAATTCATCGAAAGTTTTATCTTTTGAATTAGAAAGATAGGCCATACATACCTTGAATAATCATCAACTAGAACGAAGACATGCTTGGATCCGCCTCTACATCTTACCTCCGTCAAAGGGTTCAAGTGAAAGAAATAAATTTATATCACCAGTCATGTGCCTCGAGCATCCACTATCAAGGTACCATTGATTGTTTTCTTTCACCACAACTTACAAAATAATTAGATACAGTTTTTAGGTACCCAATCAAGGGTGGGTCCTTTATGGTTAGACATTCTAAACACCATATCCTTTCTTACCCAAACTTGTCTTACTATTTTATTTTTGTTAAATGGGTAAGATTGTTTTAGAGGCACCCTTGATTCATGTGACTCTCTAGGTCTATCAGGTTGAGGTCCTTTGAGTTGAGTTCTTCTAGGTTGCTTATGGGGTTGATTCCTTTTTGGTTCGTTCGTTTTCTTGATATGAACAAACCCCATATCATAGCACCATCGAAAACCGTTATTCCTTACTTCTTCACGATTTGGTTCATGTGTAGACTCAATATTTCCATCTATTGGTGTGTCATAAGCTTTAAAAAACTTCATGCATTTATCAAAATCTTTTATATGCTTGACACAATTTTCTAGAGAATGACCTACATGACCACAATAATTACAATCAAATACTCAGGTAGGTCAACATATTTTCTTTTTTTGAAGTCACGTTCACAAGGACTTGATTTGCATTTAAGGTGGTCTCTACGGCCATAGCATTCATGCCCTAATCCCATTTTCATGTTGTTGTTAGATTTTTCAGTTAAGACATTTAAAACCGGTGCTACCTTCCCATTTATCGTGAACCTTACTACCATGCAAAAGTAATTCCTTTAAAGATTCAATTTCTTTATGACACGAGGAATGATTTACCTTATTGTTTTCATTAATGTTGTGACGGAAGTCTTGGAATCTTTTATTAAGAATTAACACTACATCCGAGTGTTGTTTCTTAACATTAGATAGATGAACTTTTGATTCTTTTAATTGCTCATTCTGAGAATCAATTTTATTCTTTTGATCTGAAATTACGACTTCTCTTATTGTAGCATCAGATTTCAAAGTTCAATAAGCTTCCTCAATTCTAAGGTTATAGCTTCATTAGTGATACGGTCGTTATGTACCAAAAATAAATACCTAAATATAACTAACAGAGGCTAGCGATAAGTAGGGTCGATCTCCACAGGGAGGCGGTCACTATTCACTTGTCTACTTCGGTCTGTCTAATGTCACAATTGGGGGTTTTGATTGTTTTAACTAAACTAAAGAGACTAAGGCAAGAGAAATAAAAGCAAGAGAAAATAATGATGAAATACAAGGGTAAATCAGATAAAAGGGAGAAATATGCTAGGAATCGGTCTACCGTGGCAACTACACTATTGGGCCAACTGAGTCGATTAAATTATTGATAAGAAGAGCGAGGTCGTCACCTTTCAGTCCTTAAACCTACGATTATACCCTTTCGGTCTCTAATCGCCCTAGGGTCTCCCTAATTTAGCTTTCGCCCTAGTTAGGTATCACCTATTGTAATTAAGCAAGCCTTCCCTTCCAATCTTTCGATCTAGGTCGGGGGTAACTAATTAATCGGTCTCCTGCATGCATTCATTCAACCTAATCACAATTATATTGCTTAATACAATTCTTGTCGCAAAATTAATCTAATCATGTCGATCCTAACATATTGCTACCACGGTTTCCCTAGTCCTAACATATTAAAGGAATTAGCTACGCATGGCTCGAGATACTACACTAGCAATTGCTAATCTAATAACATAAGACATGATAACTAAATAGAGGAATAATAAAAGCAATAAAGAAACAAGAATGAATTAAAAGGGAAAGATTAGATTACTGAATTAATGATCCGGAAAAAAGAGGAACAAAGTAACAGGGAAAAGCCGCGTCCGAACCCCTAAACATGACGTCCTCACTTCCTATTTATAAGAAAATAGGATTTATTTGACCTAATGACGGAAATAAACTAAAAAGACCAAGCCCATAAGAGAATCCACTCGATCGAGTGATTTAAAACCAATCGATCGAGTAAACTAGAGCTTAAACCACTCGATCGAGTAGAAAATCTACTCGATCGAGTAAATCCTAAAATACAACTACTCGATCGAGTAGAAAAAGGACTCGATCGAGTAAAATTGTACTCGATCGAGTACTTTCGAGCAACAATTTCCTGCTTTGCGCACTGAACTTCAAACGGCTGCCATTTCTTCGTTACTTGGGCAAACAGGACGATTCCAGTAGCGTTGGAAAGCTAAGAGGACAAACTTTCATCTCCAATTGGAATTACCTGAATATCGGTTGTAGAACTCGAGATATGGCTCTTCAAAGTAGGCACTAGCAATTTAAAGTTCTTCCTTTGCTCGCCTAGCTATCTTACTTCTTTGCGCATCTCAAAATAGCTACATTCCCGCTCCAAACTCACTCTTCCTCCAAATGCATGCTAAACGGACGGTAAAAGGCTTGATTTCACTACTTTCTGGTTCATTCCTGCAAATAAGACAAAACAAACCAAAGTAGCATATTCGGGGCATTTCGTAGCATAAACTACGATAAAAGCATGGAAATACGTGCATGAAAAGGCCTAAAAAGACTATATAAAATGCACGTATCAAATCTCCCCAAACCAAACCTTTACTCGTCCTCGAGTAAACTGAATGCAAACTAATGAAACGGAAAAGATAACTCAGAGCTAGCTACAAATGCCCACTTAAACCAATTTAGTGCAAGCAACTAACACTTATAGCAAACAGTCAAATGCAAACGAGTTGTAAGATGTTTATAATAAAGCTGAAACGTCGACCTTGCAAGACCTTTAATAATGGACTCTCACGGGTCACACTTCTCTCATGAAGCAAAGGGTGAACATATATATGTAAGAGAGAAAGAAAAATAGTCGCTCACCTAGACTACGACCCACATAAACATGCATGCAACTAATATGATAGACAATTCTAGCTACCGTACACACATTCCAACCAAACAAGGTCCTTTCACAGCCGAGGGCTTACAAAAATATGGTAAAGTGAGGCAATGGGTAAGAAAAGGCAAAACATTTATGGGAATGTGGAGGTATAGGTGATCAAGCTAGTACCTAAACAAAACCATATGACAACATCCAATTCCAACTCAATTATGAATTAAGCGCATATGCCCTTCATTTGGCATAAAACTCACCAAACCGAACTGAAAATACTCCTCAATAGATGTAAAAAAAGCATAGGAGCGAAACCGTCTCATCAAACAACATCTTCTTTTCTTTTTTCGAAATCTCTTTTTTTTCTTTTTTTTTCGATTCAAATTCTTTTTTTTTCCGTTTTTCCTTTTCACGTCTTTTTTTCATCGACCTCCTTTTCTTCATAAATTACCAACGCCGAATCAACAGATACAAGCCAAACTTGGCACAATGAAATATATACCGCAAAACATACACTAAACTAGCTTGACAAGGCAGGCTAAATTTAGGATGTAGTTAAGGGTAAACAGGGAAATTTGGCTAATGTGGAGTTAAATGGGTAAAAATAAAAGAAAAGAAAATTGTAAGCACCTCCCTGCATGTGACACCAACCATTAACCCGAATGTATGTAGGCAAAAAGCAATTGAATTTCATATACGTGCAAATTAATGAACATGTTATACAACGAGTAACTATTCACAATCCTACATGAAACTGGTCATAAATGACACCAGTTTATAAGGCTCTAATCCTTAGAATTTATAAGTAGGTTGCCAAAATTTCAGCTCAAGTCTATTCGTTCAGCTAAATTTTAACATTAACTCGTAGATATGCAAAAGACAGAGCTAAAAGAATAAATAGTTAAAATGCAAGGCTTAAGCAAAAAGACAAATTATAGTGCAATTTCATCATTGAAATCAACCGTTCCGACTCAACCTATATGCAAAAATAAAGGTGAAATTTTTTATTTTTTTGAATTTTTCTAATTTTTATGAGATTTCTGAATTTTTATAGAAATAAAAACAATGCAATACGAAAATTAACCGTGACAATAGAAATGCAATAAAAACAAGATGCAGACACAGATATGGATGCATAACCTGTCCAAACCAAACCGTACAATGCCCTCATTGTACCAAAACATGGAAAGGAAATGCAAACTAAAAGAGAAAGAGAGTAAATACGGAAAGCTTACAAGATTACGCGAATAAGGGACCTCCCCAAACCAGCCAGCAACGTGGGAGGTCGCTAAACAGCTCAAATATCGTCTTAGGAAGCGAATCCAAGCAATGGGCGTCCAAAACAGCTCGATCGAGAGGAATAGTGGTCGATCGAGTACATATTTTTTTTTTTTTTTTTTTTTTTTTTTGCAGGTACTTGATCGAGTGATATAAGTACTCGATCGAATGATTTCAGCAGCAAAAAGCTCTCGATCGAGTACAAAAAGTACTCGATCGAGTGATCCTTAGTATATTTCTGCAAAAGACGAAATAATAACAGCCCGCAAACCAACAAAACACGCGTAGCTGAGATAGTCTATGGTATGAAAACCCTTTATTACAACTGAAATGAAATAGAAAATAAAAAACAAAATCTCCGGGTTGCCTCCCGGGCAGCGCTAGCTTCAGTCAGGTCCCAACTCGACCTTCTTTTCTTCGAGGCTCTCTAATTAATCACAATCAAAACAGCTCAAAGAGCGCATGTGCTACACAATGTAAGTAGCACCACAGTGGAATACAAGCATAGGAAATAAAAGTATGTAAACATTTAAGTCTAACAAATTTCCTATGAGAGCTCCTAAATTTGTCCATAAAATAAAGGAACTCGGGAGCAATTAATGATAATCTAGGGCTCCATTTCAGATTAACAATTTTGTGATGATAAGTACGGTGAAAGACAGTTAAATTAACTGACCGACTGGGAGGGGGTATTGTAACACCCGCGAATTTCCCACTTTGACATTTAAAAATTTATTAAACCGTTTAATTACCTTGTTATATATTTTTTTGAATTATTCAATTTAATTAATTTTATGTCAAACACGATTTTTATAAAAGTAATACATATAAAAACTCTTTTATATAAAAATACGTATTATTAAATTATATTTTTGAGGCATAATTTATATAAGGATATATGTATACATTTTTAGTCGTACTGTAATGATATTAATTTCCGTCTCAAGTTAATATAGACTCGAGACATATCTCCGTCTAAACCTTAGACCGTCACATTTCATTTGTACCCACTTTAGTCCGGACCAACCAAAAATCGACACACACACCCTTATACACCCCACACTCTACTTTTAAATATATTTATATATTATTATTATTATTATTATTATTATTATTATTATTATTATTATTATTATTATTATTGTTTTGATGTTTTTGGTGGGCCGAGCCCTATTATTATTGTTTTGTTGTTTTTGGTGGGCCGAGCCCCTTAATTTATACCCACATATATACTCCCCTTTTCTTCTTCCTCTTCCCTGCAACAACAACAAAACGCAGCAACCTCACCAAATACACAGGGACCGTGCTCCATTTTCGTTCCCTCCAAACCCGGTTTTCTCCCTCATTTCTCAACCAAACTCCATGAATTTTTCACCAATAGCTTCCCCATCTCGTCCTCCTCCTTTATATGCTAGAAAGAACTCAGCTTTCGTCTGGTTTCTTTTCGACCATCTTTCAAGGATGCGAATTCTGGGCTAATATCTTCCATTTTTTGGGTTTAAGATCATCCTTGGGTGATTCCTTGGACGTTTAAGAGGTCATAACAGGTAACGGTGATAGGTTACTCGACAATGAGTCGATATTCCATCCCTTCAACTCGTTTTTATACTCCTTTGTCGTAAAGTTTGATTCTTTAATTGTTGATGATGTATACCCGTCTTGTATGGCCTGTTTTACACAGTAAATTCGAGTGTTGTTGCAGTAAATGGAGTGGCTGTTAATCATGTATTTAATGTGCCTTGTTTCCGTCTCAACGACCTTGCTTTCATTTCCTTCTTAATTTGTAGCCTTCGGGATTGTTTTTGAGCGTGCTTTATACCTGGGAATTTCCGTCTTAATCTTGTCTCGAATGTTGTCTTAGTATAACTCATCCTTGGACTGTTTTATGCGTAAAAATGAAGTAATTTGGGTCGGTTTTAAACTATGTTTTGGGTAGTAGAATCTTGGGTTGTTGACACGATTTTGGAGCTGGTATAGGGCTGTCCAAGGCCTGCCTGTGGGGCTGCACACGGCTGCCCTATTGGGCGGGGTAGTGGGACTAGTTAGGTTGCTAACCCGGTGTTTGTAGGCGGCTGTTTTTAAGTCGTGATGTTGTCGTAAATTCCGTCTCAAACATGCTCCAAAAACTTATTGTGTCTTTTACTTGTATGGGTGCTTTGGATGAGGGATTGTTGTATTGTGTTGGACCGCCT
Source organism: Silene latifolia (assembly GCF_048544455.1). Taxonomy (NCBI): domain Eukaryota; kingdom Viridiplantae; phylum Streptophyta; class Magnoliopsida; order Caryophyllales; family Caryophyllaceae; genus Silene; species Silene latifolia. The sequence goes on from NC_133536.1 coordinate 35,036,030, forward strand.
TTGGTGATGTTGGTCACGGTGGGACTGACCGGGGTGGCTGGCCGTGAGTTGGCAGCAGGGCCACGGCCTGGCCGTTGCTAGGGTGGTCATGGGCTGCGTAGCCTATACTCCTTAGTTCCTTCCTTCCTTTGTTTTTCCTTATGTTTACCATGTTTTGTTAGCTTGGGTATGTCATGCTTATTATGTTGGACTTATCATGTTTATATGTTGGGCCTATTATGTTATATATGGTGGGCTTATTATGTTATACTTGTTGAGCTTATTATGTTGTGCTTGCTGAGCTTCTTATGTTGTACTAGTTGGGCTGGTGTGCTTCATGCTTTTGGGCCAACTCAATATGTTAGTGTGGACTTATGAATGACCCACTTGTGTCGGTTCCATTTTAGTCCGTAATTTTACATAACGTAAATTATTCATTATCGCTCGTTATATTTAACCGGCATGTTAAATTATGAAATGAGATATTTATTAATTTAATACAAGTATGAAAGGTTTATTATAAATATTTATTTGGTTGAGTCGTATTCTTTTGAAAAGGTCATAATGCTATCTTACACGCTTGATATATCTTTACGCCTTACTTGTGCCGTTCTGCCAAGTATTGGTTTACGCCGCTCTCGTGCCGTTCTGCCGGGAGTTGGTTGATTTATGTTTTTCCCGCCCCTTTCGGACTGTTCTGCCGATTGCGGGTTACCTTATATCGTATTCTGGTACAATGCCTTTATGCTATACCGTATTGCTTGACTTATCTTTACGCCTCTTTCGGACTGTTCTGCCGATTGTGGGTTTAGCTCATATTTTCCGCCTCTTTCGGACTGTTCTGCCGATTGTGGGTTCTCGACTTCCGTTCTGTCGATCGAGTCTTGGATGCGGACTGTTCTGCCGCATGTCGAATCGGGGACCGTTCTGCCCCGAGAGTCTGGCCAGATTTAGACTAGGACTGAGTCTTGGGAGTACCATTGTCGTCCTACCAGGGGAATTATATATTTATATATGAGTAGTAAAGGTCTTGCTTGGTTATAGATACTGGTATTGGTCTTTCGAGGCAAGAGTTATGCCTTGTGTTGTTTGTCTTGGTCCTATCGGATACTAGGGGTGAGCTATAAGCCCTCTAGTTGCGATATGATCGTCGGGATTGATGATCCCATCCGTTCTTATGGTGAGATGCAAGCCATAAGTATGAATGTGACATTAGTAGCCACGTCCCGGACAATGTTTGCTAAGTGGTTTTCCAAATAATGGCTACGATTTCTATTCTTGTAATTTGCATTTCGTTGATCTCTTACTTAACTGCTTCACATGATTCGGATTCTAACCACATATCTATGTTGTATTTCCTTGAATTGCGTGTTTTCGTATAAATGACCGTATTCTTGTCTTTCATACTTTCTTAGTTGTCTCACATGATTAGTTGAATCTTTATTATGCTGATGTTATCTATCTTGTTCCATCTCATTTAATTACCATGTTTAAATATAAACTTGATATTCACATCTTTTGTAAGTATCTCACATGAATTACCTGTTTTAGTTCTTTGTTATGTTCATTTCGACAATTTGTGGCTGGGAGAACCTTGAGTTACTCCCCACTGACTGTGGCGTTCATGTTTACATGAATGACAGGTACTAGTTGGTGCATTCATGGGGTGAAGACATGTGTGAGCTAGCGAGCACTTTGGCCTTTTAGTCGATTTATTAGGATTGTTTAGACTCATCTTTTATTATACTGTCATTCGAGGGATATCTTTTCCCTCACCTTGACCATCACGTTTGTATAATTTAAACTTTATTTCCGCATTCTTTATTTATGTTTTGGATTTTAATGAACCCCCGCTTTAAATTTTAAAAGTGACAAAAATTCCCTAAAATTCCGCATTTTATTAGTTTTATTTTCCGCTTTATCGCGGGGTGTCACAGTTGGTATCAGAGCCTATGTTGCTCCCGACGCACACACGTGTACCCCAAATTTAAATGTGAACTTGACCTTGAATAATGAATGAGAGATGGGTAGAAATAAGGACCTAAGTTGGTAGTCTCTTTGTGTATGCTTCGTGGTAGGTTCTAACATGTTTGTTGACTGTCAATTATTTTTGTACCCTTGGATCAATGACCGTAAGCTTACCTACGTGAAGATAACGATTTGGTGCCTATTGCTGAGGATTGAAGATTTGTTCAACCTTTGAAGAACGCTTCTACTTCCATGAAGATGTATCTCATTCTTTGTGTACCTTGCCATGTTTTTCACTTCTTGATGCTTATTCCTTCTTCTAAATCCCCTTTCCTTTTTCCTTGTAAGTCACTCTTGTATCTCCTAACTTGTCATTTGTTCCTTGCTTGTCCTCCCTTAACGCCTTTTGTTGGTACTCTTTCTTTTGAGGAATGTTGACCTTGGTTGGAAAATTTTGACTTTTAAAGAGATTGTTGTGTTTGACCCTTAACCCTGGTTTTGAGATGTTGTGACGTTATAAGGCCTTAGGTAATGTGATGAGTTAGGTGTTTTGGGTGGTTGTCTCGTAACTTGGAGAATGTCACCATTTATGCTTTAGGTCTCGAGAGTATAACAAGATCTCCTTGGGATGATAGGATATGCAAAAGAACTTCTGAATTTGGATTTTTGATTGAGAGTTTTACCATAGTGAGAACTCATAGTGGTCGATAGTTGATTATGAGTGCAACTCTTTTAGTAGTTTTGATCTTGGTCTTATGGAAGTCGTTTGTAGATGTTTGAGGGTTGGAGTGATGAGATCACACTTATGGTGGAGTACTTTGTTTCATGGAATAGCATAGATGTAGAGTGACGTAAGTTATCTTGAGGAATCCTTGGAGGTAATATGGTTGTGAGATTTACTTTATTAGGAAGTTTTAGAAACCGTTTAAGATTGTTGTGTTATTTGAGAGTTGACTATCTGGCGTTTCCTTGTCGTCTCATCTCCCTTCCTCTTTGATCATAAGCGTTACCGTTCATACCTCTTTTCCTTGCTTCATCATACTCCTCTTTTAACTTTGATGCCAGTAACCTATAAAGTTCTATCTTTGACATCCTTGTTGACCTGACTTCAATTTTTTACCCTAGGAAGTTCATCATGGCTCTTTTGTTAGCTAAGTTTGGTTTCTCTTAGCGTAATTTGCCCTTATGATGGTCTAAATTACTTTTCTTTTGTTCAACTTCTAAACTTTCAAGCTTTTGATTCGGTGTTAATAGTTTATATTATTCTTGCAACACCTTACCTATTTTAAAAATTTGAAAATAAAAATTTGACTTAATTCCCTACTTGTTGTTTGAATATAAACTCATTTATCATAATTTTAATTGTTAAACCCGAAATTTCTTTAAATTTTATACAATCCCAGTTAACTTTGATCTATTTAAAATTTCTTGGTGAAAGTTTAATGTTATATTTTCAGGAATTTGACTCCCTTTTGAGTTTAAAGGTGAATCCTTTATCTCTATTTTGGCTTTTTGTAAAAGAAAATTTGAGTAAATTACCTTTTTCTTTTGATTTTAACGTTGATCGGATGTTAGAACTCGTTATTAGAGACGTTTAATAACTTGTTCTCCGCTTGTCGGCGAATGATTTTTGTTTTAAATGTGTCTTTGGCTTGGAAAGTTAGCGTTCTTGTGTGCACGACAAGAGCAATTTCGTTCCATGAATGAGACTTATACTTTTGAAAACTCTTCATTAATATTTCTGAAAACATTTTGATTTTTGATTTATACCAATGATTTACCTTTCGATCGAGTTCAGTCGAAAAATTTTATTTGAAACTTTTGAAAGAATTTTAATTCTTACGATAAGTAACCTTTTAAATGTTTTGGTTAACGATCCCAAAATTCCAGTTTTATTTTATATAACCTTTGATTTCTACTTTCAAGTTTCGAGGACGAAACTTTTTAAAAGATGGGGTGATTGTAACACCCGCGAATTTCCCACTTTGACATTTAAAAATTTATTAAACCGTTTAATTACCTTGTTATATATTTTTTTGAATTATTCAATTTAATTAATTTTATGTCAAACACGATTTTTATAAAAGTAATACATATAAAAACTCTTTTATATAAAAATACGTATTATTAAATTATATTTTTGAGGCATAATTTATATAAGGATATATGTATACATTTTTAGTCGTACTGTAATGATATTAATTTCCGTCTCAAGTTAATATAGACTCGAGACATATCTCCGTCTAAACCTTAGACCGTCACATTTCATTTGTACCCACTTTAGTCCGGACCAACCAAAAATCGACACACACACCCTTATACACCCCACACTCTACTTTTAAATATATTTATATATTATTATTATTATTATTATTATTATTATTATTATTATTATTATTATTATTATTATTGTTTTGATGTTTTTGGTGGGCCGAGCCCTATTATTATTGTTTTGTTGTTTTTGGTGGGCCGAGCCCTTAATTTATACCCACATATATACTCCCTTTTCTTCTTCCTCTTCCCTGCAACAACAACAAAACGCAGCAACCTCACCAAATACACAGGGACCGTGCTCCATTTTCGTTCCCTCCAAACCCGGTTTTCTCCCTCATTTCTCAACCAAACTCCATGAATTTTTCACCAATAGCTTCCCCATCTCGTCCTCCTCCTTTATATGCTAGAAAGAACTCGACTTTAAATCGTCCTGGTTTCTTTTCGACCATCTTTCAAGGATGCGAATTCTGGGCTAATATCTTCCATTTTTTGGGTTTAAGATCATCCTTGGGTGATTCCTTGGACGTTTAAGAGGTCATAACAGGTAACGGTGATAGGTTACTCGACAATGAGTCGATATTCCATCCCTTCAACTCGTTTTTATACTCCTTTGTCGTAAAGTTTGATTCTTTAATTGTTGATGATGTATACCCGTCTTGTATGGCCTGTTTTACACAGTAAATTCGAGTGTTGTTGCAGTAAATGGAGTGGCTGTTAATCATGTATTTAATGTGCCTTGTTTCCGTCTCAACGACCTTGCTTTCATTTCCTTCTTAATTTGTAGCCTTCGGGATTGTTTTTGAGCGTGCTTTATACCTGGGAATTTCCGTCTTAATCTTGTCTCGAATGTTGTCTTAGTATAACTCATCCTTGGACTGTTTTATGCGTAAAAATGAAGTAATTTGGGTCGGTTTTAAACTATGTTTTGGGTAGTAGAATCTTGGGTTGTTGACACGATTTTGGAGTGGTATAGGGCTGTCAAGGCACTGCTGTGTGGGGCTGCACACGGCTGCCCTATTGGGCGGGGTAGTGGGACTAGTTAGGTTGCTAACCCGGTGTTTGTAGGCGGCTGTTTTTAAGTCGTGATGTTGTCGTAAATTCCGTCTCAAACATGCTCCAAAAACTTATTGTGTCTTTTACTTGTATGGGTGCTTTGGATGAGGGATTGTTGTATTGTGTTGGACCGCCTTTGGTGATGTTGGTCACGGTGGGACTGACCGGGGTGGCTGGCCGTGAGTTGGCAGCAGGGCCACGGCCTGGCCGTTGCTAGGGTGGTCATGGGCTGCGTAGCCTATACTCCTTAGTTCCTTCCTTCCTTTGTTTTTCCTTATGTTTACCATGTTTTGTTAGCTTGGGTATGTCATGCTTATTATGTTGGACTTATCATGTTTATATGTTGGGCCTATTATGTTATATATGGTGGGCTTATTATGTTATACTTGTTGAGCTTATTATGTTGTGCTTGCTGAGCTTCTTATGTTGTACTAGTTGGGCTGGTGTGCTTCATGCTTTTAGGCCAACTCAATATGTTAGTGTGGACTTATGAATGACCCACTTGTGTCGGTTCCATTTTAGTCCGTAATTTTACATAACGTAAATTATTCATTATCGCTCGTTATATTTAACCGGCATGTTAAATTATGAAATGAGATATTTATTAATTTAATACAAGTATGAAAGGTTTATTATAAATATTTATTTGGTTGAGTCGTATTCTTTTGAAAAGGTCATAATGCTATCTTACACGCTTGATATATCTTTACGCCTTACTTGTGCCGTTCTGCCAAGTATTGGTTTACGCCGCTCTCGTGCCGTTCTGCCGGGAGTTGGTTGATTTATGTTTTTCCCGCCCCTTTCGGACTGTTCTGCCGATTGCGGGTTACCTTATATCGTATTCTGGTACAATGCCTTTATGCTATACCGTATTGCTTGACTTATCTTTACGCCTCTTTCGGACTGTTTCGCCGATTGTGGGTTTAGCTCATATTTTCCGCCTCTTTCGGATCTGTTCGCCGATTGTGGGTTCTCGACTTCCGTTATGTCGATCGAGTCTTGGATGCGGACTGTTCTGCCGCATGTCGAATCGGGGACCGTTCGCCCCGAGAGTCGGCCAGTTTAGACTAGGACTGAGTCTTGGGAGTACCATTGTCGTCCTACCAGGGGAATTATATATTTATATATGAGTAGTAAAGGTCTTGCTTGGTTATAGATACTGGTATTGGTCTTTCGAGGCAAGAGTTATGCCTTGTGTTGTTTGTCTTGGTCCTATCGGATACTAGGGGTGAGCTATAAGCCCTCTAGTTGCGATATGATCGTCGGGATTGATGATCCCATCCGTTCTTATGGTGAGATGCAAGCCATAAGTATGAATGTGACATTAGTAGCCACGTCCCGGACAATGTTTGCTAAGTGGTTTTCCAAATAATGGCTACGATTTCTATTCTTGTAATTTGCATTTCGTTGATCTCTTACTTAACTGCTTCACATGATTCGGATTCTAACCACATATCTATGTTGTATTTCCTTGAATTGCGTGTTTTCGTATAAATGACCGTATTCTTGTCTTTCATACTTTCTTAGTTGTCTCACATGATTAGTTGAATCTTTATTATGCTGATGTTATCTATCTTGTTCCATCTCATTTAATTACCATGTTTAAATATAAACTTGATATTCACATCTTTTGTAAGTATCTCACATGAATTACCTGTTTTAGTTCTTTGTTATGTTCATTTCGACAATTTGTGGCTGGGAGAACCTTGAGTTACTCCCCACTGACTGTGGCGTTCATGTTTACATGAATGACAGGTACTAGTTGGTGCATTCATGGGGTGAAGACATGTGTGAGCTAGCGAGCACTTTGGCCTTTTAGTCGATTTATTAGGATTGTTTAGACTCATCTTTTATTATACTGTCATTCGAGGGATATCTTTTCCCTCACCGTGACCATCACGTTTGTATAATTTAAACTTTATTTCCGCATTCTTTATTTATGTTTTGGATTTTAATGAACCCCCCGCTTTAAATTTTAAAAGTGACAAAAATTCCCTAAAATTCCGCATTTTATTAGTTTTATTTTCCGCTTTATCGCGGGGTGTCACAGGTATAGTATAAAAAGAAAAAACACGAGTCATACGAGGTGGCCTACTATTAATATTAACAATAATAAAATTATCGCTAACTACCTCAGGTGGTTTGCTCTTAATGTCGGAATCATTGACAAAAGAATATAATACCTCATCCGTGCTAGGAGCAATTACCGACTCAGTTGTCTTCTTGTCACCCTCCTTAGTGGATTCCGCCCCGAAAATCGCAGCCTCAAGTGCATCCAACTCGGCTTTGAAAAGGGGAGACTCACCATAACCGTTGTCATCATCAAAATCGTCATCCAAAATGAACCCAAGTGACGTATCAATGCTCTCACTGGCCAACTCACTCGATCGAGCAGAATTATTTCTCGATCGAGGACTTTCCTCCTGATTTTCACTCAATCGAGTGATTTGAACTACTCGATCGACTGGTTTTTCTGAAAATTCACTCGATCGACTAATATAAGTCACTCGATCGAGTGATTCTTCCTGTACAGTACTGAAATCCTCGTGTAAACTATTGAAATATGATAGAAATTCGTCATCCGAGTAATAAAAATCATCCTCAGCATTGGGCAACACGGTTTCTTCAGGGGAAAAACCGCTCTCAGTAAAGTATACCTCTTCTGGTTGCCAACTATCCGACTCAGCAGCTAACTGAGCAATTTCAGACTCAACCTTATCAAATCGTGTACAAGTGCGTCTATCCTCATTTTGCACTTGGAATGCAAGTGTTTCCAATAAAGACTTCAGCTCCGCAATCTCTTCTTTCTGTATATCAGGAGGGTCTTGTTGCGGTGGCCATTGATAGGGTGGATGTGGCGGCACAACTGCAGAGGAATGGCTAACTCGTCCCCAAAGCTTGAACTCGTAGACTGCGTCATTTTCTGCCATACAAGAAACTGCATTGTGCTCAGCAGCACCACATCTCCCGCAGTAAATCACCTGTTGTGCCATATAATGGGACATAGGTGACGGGTCAAAGGTACTCAAGCCTTCCCTTTGACAATCTTTCACCTAGAACTGTCTAGGTAGAACATGTAAGGCCTATCAAAATAGCACTAAAGAAAAAGATTAGAACGGCCTCAAGGGAAAAATCCCCTGAGGCTAAAAACAGACAGAATTAAACAAATAAATAAAGAGTTGCCTCCCCGGCAACGTCGCCAAAATTTGATACGGTCGTTATGTACCAAAAATAAATACCTAAATATAACTAACAGAAGCTAGCGATAAGTATGGTCGATCTCCACAGGGAGGCGGTCACTATTTACTTGTCTACTTCGGTCTGTCTAATGTCACAATTGGGGGTTTTGATTTTTTTAACTAAACTAAAGAGACTAAGGCAAGAGAAATAAAAGCAAGAGAAAATAATGATGAAATACAAGGGTAAATCAGATAAAAGAGAGAAATATGCTAGGAATTGGTCTACCGTGGCAACTACACTATCGGGCCAACTGAGTCGATTAAATTATTGATAAGAAGAGCGAGGTCGTCACCTTTCGGTCCTTAAACCTACGATTATACTCTTTTGGTCTCTAATCGCCCTAGGGTCTCCCTAATTTAGCTTTCGCCCTAGTTAGGTATCACCTATTGTAATTAAGCAAGCCTTCCCTTCCAACCTTTCGATCAAGGTCGGGGGTAACTAATTAATCGGTCTCCTACATGCATTCATTCAACCTAATCACAATTATATTGCTTAATACAATTCTTGTCGCAAAATTAATCTAATCATGTCGATCCTAACATATTGCTACCACGGTTTCCCTAGTCCTAACATATTATAAGAATTAGCTACGCATGGCTCGGGATACTACACTAGCAATTGCTAATCTAATAACATAAGACATGATAACTAAATAGAGGAATAATAAAAGCAATAAAGAGACAAGAATGAATTAAAAGGGAAAGATTAGATTACTGAATTAATGATTGGATTGCTTTATTTATTGGATTGCTTGAGCTGATTAATTGGAATTGCTTATCAGGTAGGGATAAATCCTACTCAACTTTTACTCGATAATGTTTGTTGGATGGCTTTTATTAAAGTGCATTGATCGTATGTGAATTGTGCTGGTTGGTATACTCGTAATTGTTGGAAGGGAGATTATATTGTATATGTTGGTTTTATATTGGTGGAGTATTGTGGTAATATTAACAGATTTATTCTGGCTGACATTACTTATAGTAATGTGGAGTGATTGAACAGATTTATTCTGGCTGACGATATTTATCGTGTTTACTCGAGGCAGGCCCCAGATTAGTCTGCAGGCCATCTAGTGGATATTACTCAACTATATGTTGAGGCATACATTACCTTTTTGGTAATGTAGTGTGTGTTACTCACCTTCGGGTTGAGGCTGCCCCGGCCAGGGATTGGCGGGATGATTAGTGTAACGAGTAGAACTTGGCTTAAGTGTGCTAAGTAAAAAGGAGGGTCACGTTGTCAGGGGGTTGTGCAATGTAAAAGGAAATTGTATTGTTATCGTATGTTTTATTGTTAGTATTTATTCCTACTCAACCTCGCGGTTGACTGTGTATTCGTGAACACTTGCGGTGAACCGTTGTATAGGGAGCAGATTTGACAGGTACTAAAGATTAGCTGACTTGGGAGCATTGGGATGAGAGCTCGACTTGGACCATAGTTGAAGTCTAGATCACATAGAACAATTATATCACTTTATTTATTTCCGCTGCGAGTTGTAATTATTTTATATTAAGTTTTAATTAGTTAAATTTATAATTAACATGTAATCGCTAAGTTTTAATTTAAAGTACTTTGGTATTGTTGTACTTTGTTATTCACTATCTCGGGAAACCGAGATGGTAACAGTCCTATTTATTTGGGAATGTCTAGCTAAAGGCTCCTGAATAAATGGGGGTGTTACAAAAGTAATCTATCAAATCACTTTTAGATAACTTTTGACTTGTTTCTTAAGACGATTAAAAATTATCTCTTCGTCTTCGTCTTTATCTTCATCTTCTGAATCCGATTCTCCCAACAAACAAAACTCTGATCTCGAATTAACGCTTTCATCTTCGCTATCTGAAATTAGGTCAAGGATAATGTTGCTTAGACATAGATGAGCGACCTCCTCTTCTTCAAATTCCTCGTCATCTTCAGTGTCGAGTTCTCCCCAACATGATTGTAATACTACCGTTTCCTAAGCCTGTACTCGACCGAATGTGGCTTACTCGGCCGAGTAAGACTGTTGTGTATTCTGGACAGTTTACGGCCCAGGAATACTCAGCCGAGTATGTGGAATACTCGACCGAGTAGGAGGTACTCGGCCGAGTATACTCTATACTCGACCGAGTATCCGGTATGACGGGTGTTATTTCTGCTATTTGAATTAGAGATGATTAGAGTTATAAAAGAAGAGTTAATTAGTTTCTAATCATTTTTACAAAATCTAACATTTCAACGTAACGCTAATCCTCTCCAAATCTCTCTCAAGTGCGTGGATTGTTAGCAAGTTTACCTTCATCTTTCATTGTATCGTCGGTGTCGGTAAGTCCTTGATTTCATCAGTTCCTTTGATTAATCTTTTAGGATTTGCCTTGATTAATGAATTGGGGGAAAGGGTTTTACATATGGTAATTAGAGTTTATGTGATTATTGTTAGGTGAGGACTTTGTAGAGGAGCCGTTCTAAATTGCTTTGCTTGTGTCTTATTGCAGTTGTGCGAAGGTAGGGCTTCCTTACTCGGTTTACTGTTAATTGATATAAGATTATGTTTGTATTATGTACGGTTGATTATCTTCTGATTAGTGTTGGAGTGTTGGAGTTGGTATGGTTGTTGTGATGGTTGTTGAGTGGAGTCACTTGCAGGAGTGGCTTCACGCCCTAGTTTTGTCCTCTGTGAAACCCGCCACAGAAGGGGATATGCACATTAATGAACAGGGTTATCCCTCGTTGATGAGCGGGGCTTAGGTGGGGATTGGCTGCGGTCCCCTACTGGCGGCGAGGATTACCTGTTGCGATGGGTAATTTGGCAGGGCTACACACTTTGGTGTGTAGTCGGTTACTATGTGAGATCGGGAGTTTGGAGGTGGATGATGATCTGTTGGTTGCCTTTTTGTACTTGTCTTACTTTAATTATATAGTAACTGACCCCATTGTTGTTTTGTAAAATCTGTGGTGATCCATTAAGGGATGGTGAGCAAATTGCGACAGGTGATGGTGTTCACTAGCTATGGGGCCGTCATGGGGATTCATCACTCGAGTCTAGCTTCCGATGTCAAGAGACTTAGCTTTCAGTTTTAGTTGTTGAACATTTGTTACAGTACTTTAGGTTTGGATTTTGAGAATATGTAAACTTTAATCATTAATACTTTAATAATTGTGTTTGGATTGTTAACTTTGATATACTGACCTCGGGCAATCGACATGGTGACGGTCTCTCACGCTAGGGTGGTCCTGGTAAGGTACCTTGGTATGTGGGGGTGTCACAAAGTGGTTTCGGAGCATGAGGCTATGCGTCGACTATAAGGAGTTGAATCGTGTCACGGTGAAGAAAAAGTATCCTTTGCCAAGGATTGATGATCTTTTGGCCAGCTGAGTGACGCATGGGTGTTTTCTAAGATCGATTTGAGGCCAGGTTATCACTAGTTGAGGATAGCAGATGAGGATGTTCCTAAGACATCTTTTCGGTCTCGTTATGGTCATTATGAGTATGTAGTGATGCCTTTTGGTTTGACGAATGCACCAACATCTTTCTTGGATCTGATGAACCGGGTTTTTAGTCCGTTCTTAGACAAGTTTGTGGTTGTCTTCATTGATGACATCTTAGTCTACTCTAAGACTAAGGAAGAGCATGAGGAGCACTTGAGACTAGTTTTGCAGACTTTGCGAGATAATCAACTTTATGCTAAGCTATCCAAGTGCGAGTTTTGGTTCGAGGAATGGATTTTCTGGGGCATGTGATATCTAAAAAGCGAGTGTCGGTGGATCCTAGCAAGATTGAGGCAGTAACCAAGTGGGAATCACCGAAGAATATTGCTGAGATTCAGAGTTTCTTGGGTCTAGCGGGTTACTATAGGAAGTTCGTGAAGGACTTTTCTACGATAGCACGGCCTATGACACCTTTGATGAGCAAAAAGACCCGTTTTCGATGGGATGAGAGTTGTGAGATGGCGTTCGAGAACTTAAAGGAGCGTTTGACCACATCTCTTATCCTAGCTTTACCTTAGGGTTGTGAGAACTTTGAATTTTTTACCGATGCTTCAAAGAATGGGTTGGGATGTGTTTTGATGCAGAATGGGAAGGTCATAGCTTATCCGTCGAGGCAACTGAAGCCGTATGAGAAGAACTATCCTACTCACGATTTTGAACTGAGTAAAGTTGTTTTTACCCTTAAGATTTGTAGGCACTACCTCTACGGGGCAACCTTTAAAGTGTTTTCAGATCATAAGAGCCTGAAGTATATCTACACTCAGAAAGAGCTTAACATGCGACAAAGAAGATGGATGGAGCTGACTGGGGACTATGATATGGAGATCATCTACCACGAGGGTAAGGCTAATGTTGTTGCAGATGCTTTGAGTAGGAAGAGTGTTCATTCGTTGTATACAGCTATGTCTTTGCTGAAGCTGAGGGATGAGATGTCCAAGATGGGGATCCATATGATTCGAAAAGGGGATACCGTCGGATATTTGATGATCGAGCTAGATTTGTATGAGGATATCAAGAGTAAGCAAGAGCATGATCCTAAGATACAAGAATGGAAGTCAAGGGTGGAGAGTGGCACAGTTTCCGGGTTTTCTATACACACAGATGGGAGTGTTCGCTTTGATGGGAGATGGTGTGTTCCTGATGATGCAGACTTGAGGAGAGTAATCATGACAGAGGCTTATTGCACTCCTTATTTAGTTCACTCAGGAGGTGACAAGCTCTATAAGAACCTCAAGAGAACTTTTTGGTGGCCTAACATGAAGAGGGATGTGGCTGAGTTTGTGGCTAGGTAGTGTCTGACATGCCAAAGAGTCAAGGGTGAACAACGAAGACCACAAGGGAAGATTCAGTCACTTGAGGTACCTGAGTGGAAGTGGGATTCGATCTATATGGACTTTATCGTGGGGTTACCAAGGACCCAGTAAGGTAACAATATGATTTGGGTGATCATCGATCGGTTAACAAAGTCAGCCGACTTCATTCCGATGAAGGTCACTTGGACTAAGATGTAGCTAGCTTTGAGATAAAAGAAGCATGTGGTTCGGTTACATGGTGTACCTAAGGATATAGTGTCGGATCGAGATGCGAGGTTTATATCATGGTTTTGGAAAGAGTTGCAGGAATTGTTGGAGTATGTGTCCTCAACAATAGTGCGATCACATGATTTAAAATCATAATTAAATCTCATAATAAGAATACGAAAGGGATGATAAATTAAATAGTCAACTAATAAACCTTAATCGGTAACGATTGGCTTGCTAGAGTTTGACCTTACTGTCGTAGGACGGTGGTAGTCAGTTGATCCCTTAAGGTCACACCTATAGGATGATGCTGTGAGACCCCCATACTCCAAGTGCCTTACCAGGACCACTCAGGTATAAAGCTGTCACCATCTCGGTTTTCCGAGGCAATGATAATCAAAAGACAATGAAGAAACAACAATTAAATAGTATAAAGTTTAAGTGAATACAATACAAAACCAAACTGCCAAAATACAGATTACATGTTCTCAAAACAACTGTCTAACAACTATCAAAACTACAGCGGAAGACTCTATCATCTGACGGTGAAACATCCCAGCTAGCCCATATGTCTCGACTCATACCTGCTCAATAACTGCTCCCCATCCCCGAATGGATCACCACAATTTTTAAAATAAAAAAACGGGCTCAGTACTAATCACACAATCATATATACAATTACCATAAGACAGAAACCAATACATCTCAATCGTCACATAAGCCAAACTCCACAATCAACTCCTCATCACTGACTACACACTAAAGTGTGTAGTTCTGCCAGAGTACCCGTCGCAACAGGTTACTCCACTCCACCAGTGGGGGACCGCAGCCGTTCCCACCTAAGCCCCGCTCATACTATAGAGCGTACAACCCAAATCCATTAATGTGCACATCTCTTCTGTGGCGGGTTCCATAGAAGGCGAATAATGGGCGTGAAGCCACTCCCGCAAGTGACGCCACTCAGACAGGGACACACCCCGAAGATCACAGACAGATACAATCAATCACAACTACCAGCACTAATCAATTCCAACAACCGTCACAATACTCGTATGATAATATTCAACAATCACAAATCACAACCAACATATCATGTGAATAATACTGAGTAGGGAAACCCTACCTGGAAAGCAATACAATCAGACGGTCTGAACAACTGTAATAAAAAAGCCTCCTCTACGAATCCTCCTCCTAACACATCATCACATAATTACTAATAATCATAAAAACTAACAAAACCCCCAAACCCCCAAATTAGGGTTTAAACAAACTTAATAAAATACTATAAAATCGGTACGTAGATCTTAACCTCAGGATCACAAGAACGTAAAGAACGATGAATTCCGACCCCCCAAGCTCTGGGATTTGTCAATAATGCGAAAGATGTGAAGTAAGTAGTTGAAATTTTTTTTGAAGTAATTAGGTTTGATAAAAGTGTATTATGAAAGTGACGGAAAAGTTTATATACTAATTCGCATTATTGACAAAACCCGACAAAACATTACCCGTAAACCGAGCTACTCGATCGAGTAGCTGACGTACTCGATCGAGTGCCACTAACTCGATCGAGTACCTAGGATGCTCGATCGAGTATCCTACAGGCAGAATACTTTTCTAAAAACCAAAACACCCTTACTCGACAGAGTAAGGCCTACTCGATAGAGTACCCAGAGACTCATAAAACCGTTGTATTACAGTCTTCCCTCCTTAAAAAGAACTTCGTCCCCGAAGTTCAAACCACAACAAAACAAAACATACCACCACACTCCCGACACAACAACGAAAACAAAATTCAACATAAAAACATGATACCAACCAAACTCAACCCGACTAAAACTACTATAAAACATACCGACACAACACGAAAAGGGTGTTAAAACTCTTTGCGATCATCTCCTACCCCCCTAAAAGAAACAAGGTTACGTGCATACCTGATCAAAAAGGAAAGGGTAACGCTCTCTCATGACCTCCTCTGCCTCCCATGTAGCTGTTGGGAAATGTGTCCTCAACAATAGTGCGATCATATGATTTAAATATCATTATTAAATCTCATTTCAAGAATACGGAAGGGATGATACATTACATATATATATAGTCAACTGGTCCACACATATCGGTAATGATTGGCTGGCTAGAGTTTGACATTACTGTCGTGCGACGGTGGTGATCAGTTGATCCCTTGAGGTCACACCTAAAGGACGATTCCCCTTAATTGAAAAGGTTAATTAGTTGTATACCGATACAGATTAATTAATTCCTTAAAATTGAACAATTCGATTTGTGAGAGAGAATATTGACATCTTATTGTAATGGGATTAAATAAGATTTATTTTAGTAATAAAATGCTTTGTTGCTAAAATTATTTATTGTTTGAGAAACAATAAAGATAAGAATGAATGGTTAATTATAATTACAAGAAGTTGTGAATTATAACTATATGACCCATTTTATTTATGTGATCAAGTATCACTAGTCAATTTGTTGTATGAAATTTAATTAATTCATGAAATGATATTTATGTGATAAATATGCATTAAATTAATTAATAACATGTATCATACTACATGTGACATATTGTGTGACAAATGACAAATTGACAAAATAAAATGGTAGTCCATTTTAAGTACATGGACCGAAAAATGGAGGGTGTGTTAGTGGGTTTTGGTTGTTTTATTTTATTTGATAAAATAAACATAATGATGCCTACCTACTACTAGTCTTACACATCTTACACACCTACTATTTTTGAAAAGAGTAAAAGAAAATGAAATGATGCCATTTAGGCTCCCAAAACCGTGAGACTCCATCTAAATTGATGGGAGTTGGTTCTTTTCTTTTTCTTACACACTACCATTCAATACACATGCAAAATGTTCATGTATCCTCTCTTCTCTCTCTTTTATCTTCATCAAAAAGATGAGATTTAATCTAAATTGTTCATATAAGATTACTAAAATTATCAAAGTAATATATGAGTATTAGTAATCAAATTTAAGGTAAACCACAATATAAACATCTAGTGCATGTTAGTTTGTGGGATTAAGGGATTGTCTTGGGTGCTACTAATTGGAGAATCTCTACTTTGGGATTTTTGTATGTTCATCCATTAAAGGAAAGCTCAAGAACAAGTGAGTAGGAGGACTCACTTGTGCCCATAAATCCGAAAATCACATGGTGAGATATAGATTTTTCCATCTCTTTAATTAATGTTTGCATGCATAAAATCCATATTTAATTTTATGACAAATTAAATAAAATCACATATATGAATATGTATGTATATAGATCTACATTTCCTTCAATTGGTATCAGAGCCACGGTTGTTTGCATGCAAATTGGTTAAAAGTTTTTCCGAGTTATATGAATAACAAATAAAACTTGTAAAATTTGTGTTATTATGATATATCACGAAATAATTACATGCATGTTAATATTTCTGGTCCTAAAGTGTTTTAGGATTTTTTGGTTAATTTTTCGGTTTTTTATTGTTCATAATTTACAATAATGGCATTTAAATGTGATTTTATGAGTAAAAATGTCATTTTTGGTCGAAAATTAGCTATACTTCGAATTTTAAGCTGGTTTTTGGATATGTTGTTACATATATTGTTTTGAGATAACCTGTAAATTTTCATAATTTTTGGACTTGTTATGCTCGAAAAATGAATTTTCCATTATTAAATTCGGATTTAAGAGAAAAATAGGTTAATATGAGTTAAATTTCGAATCTGGTCATAGCAAATTAATATGTTGTCACATGCAATTTTAAAAGATGTGTGTAAAATAATTGGCTATAAAGAAGTCTTTGAGCATGATTTATGAATTTTTGAAGAAAAATGGCATAAATAGTGACATTATTAGTTGAAAATTAATAAAACATAACCTATGACTTAGGAAAAACGTCTAATGTTGCATTTTATTATATTTTTCAGATCTAAAATTGAAAAGTTAATGAAAATAATTTTTCCATGTTTTTATGATTATTTTATTAAATATCGATAAACCGCAACATTGTTTTTCCGGAAAAAATTTCGAAATTTTTAACCTAAAATTTTGAACATTATGAGTGTCATGGAATTTTTTCCAGAATGTTCATGAATTTAAATTTCAAATTTTGAATTTATTTGAAATTTTTGGATTTATTTGAAGTTTAATAGCTTATTTTTGTAATTTTTGTCCATTTATGAACAATTTTGTAAATAAAAGTTAATTATGGTCAAATTACTAGTGAAGACTATATTTTGAGTCCTAAAAGGTTAGGGTAATTAACTTATGCATAAATATGAGTTTGTGCATTTTTGTGATTATAAAATGTTGAAATCACGCAAATCCGTAAAAACCGAGTAATATACGATATTGGCTAATTAAAAGGCGATTTAGCATAAAATTGAGCATGTTCATACATAATATAATGCTGCATTTTCTTTATGATTGTCATAATTTTAATTTATGTAATTTTGAATTATGTAATTTTACTTAGTATGGCCTTAGATTTTAATTGGTATTTCCCGAAATGTATGGGAATATCGATTCGGTTGTAATTTTTATTGTGATCTCGTATCACCGTTTTGTAATTTAATAGATTTATTTTATTTTAGTTACAAGTGTATAATAGGATATTATGTAATTTATTATGTAATTTTATTCATTCCGGAGTTCCTAAAGACGGATTTCTTCAAGAATGGCGATACATAAAGACGGTGTTACCTCGAGATGCGTGCCACAACCGAAGTTCAAGGGACCAATGGAGTTGGTTTCCGAATATGTAATAGTTAAAGAGTTTTTCTAATTTAGGATAGGCCATACTAGGATTTATTTATCTTTATGCTTGCATTTTATTTTATGTCACATGCATCGCTAAATCGCCATAACTAAACATGCATCTTCTTTTATCGAGTTTATCGACCGTGTCAATTAGAATTATCGTAGTTCACCGCTTTAGTTCACTTAAAACGTGATAGATAATAAATTGACATGACCTCTCGCTAAAACAATAAATTGAGACATAGCCTTACCAAATAGTAGAAACCATGAAAACCTATTTCGTGAGGGAGTGCACTCGGCCCTACCGGGGTACAAACCTTGTTACGTAGGGGAAGTGGGTGATAAATGTCAATCCACCGAATTCATGTTGATGAGGGTTTCATCGGCCATACCGTGCCCAAGTTGATGTGGATTTGGATCATGGACACATTTATTCGAAATTTGGATTGAGCTCAACGGAAGTATTCGCGACCGTAGTTGCATGTGTTTCGGGCTATAGATAAATATTAGAGTAATTTTATCGACCAAGAGTTCTAAAAGTAGAATCGATTAAAGTGTTAATCCACCGAGTTATATTGATAAGGGTTTCATCGGCCATACCGTGCCTAAGTCGATATGAATTTGGGTCTTGGAATCATTTATCATAGTTGGGTAGAGGTCACTATGTAAATGCTTTACTTGTTGTTTACAAGTATTAATTTAACGATAAATGTTTTGTTTTCCACTATTCCATTATCATATTGTTCTATTTCTTTACCACAATTCATATACGATATCATTTCGTTTTTGATTCAAATCTCCATTAAAATATCGTAACTAAAGACAAATATGAATTTGCTTCTAAAACCTCAAATGAACCATTGCTAAGGATCTCTTGTAAAGAGTATAGATTAAAGTTATTCATTATCAAACAGGTTTTGATTCTTGACTAACACATCTACTTGCAATGGATTGTTATTCATATACTTAATTGAATTAAGTATCTTGAAGCGATAAATTGTTTTGGTAATTAGATTTGTTGGAATTAAGTAATTGACCAAAATAACGCAACCACTTCAATGAAAGTTTTAAGACTAAAACGAACAAATGAAGAGTAATCTTCATAAGATTCAACTTTGCTTCTCTAAGTAAAGAATCATTGAATTGAGTGGGAGCATTCTCTTAAACCGTTAAGATGAGGACGAGGTTCAAGAAGTAAAGATTATAATGGAATTGATACAAGGTAATGTTAAAGGTAAAGTTGTTGAGAATGACGATACTAAACCTATCAATCCCGACCGAATAAAAAGTTTCTATTGTCTTAAATGTTGGACACAAGAAAGGAAACTACCCCAAATTATTGAAGAATCAACAAGTTAGTTGTGGGACATCTAATGGGACCTTCTTCTTTAAATGTTTATTTGATTAAACATAAATTTTGCTAGTAATACTTCGTCAATATTAGAAAACAATGGAGGTTTTCATCATTGTACTTGATACATAAGATGATTAGAATATGACGACTAGCAACAATGAAGTCGAGAGAAAGAGTCATTGTGTACTAAATCTAGTTTTTGGGTTTGGAGTTGTGCTTAATTATGACTATTAAGTACATAAACTCTAAATTAGAATACAAACTTGTTACGATACAAAAGAGGTTTCACTTTTGTGACCCTATACACCACGATTTGATGTATGGCTAGCCCATTATCAAGGTGAATATATTCTAAATCAAACTAGAATAATATATCATGAAGATGATGCAAGACTCAAATTGGTAACCCAAGATCAAACCTTTAATTTTGGAATGATGAACGCAAAGAGTTATCGAGTACTCTTGAAACCATTAGATTGTTAATGGTATATGCGTATCTTGCATTCAAAGCAAGATATCTCGTGCCTTTTGGTTGAAAAGGAAATCGAGGTTGTAAATCATTGATCCAAAATAGGTTGATAATTTTCTTTTACCAACGATTTAAGTTGACGCTAATATGTTCACTTAATAAGGTAAAATGAGAAATCTTTGAAGAATTTCAAAGAGTTCAAGGAATCACGATTTAGTCGTGATGGGATTATCAAAGTGAAGACTTTGATATAAGCCAAAGGAAATGTGATATAGTATCACAAGTTAATCTCTCTTAGCACGCATTATGGAATAATGTATGATTGGATAAGAATTCAAACGCTATTTGATATGGTTTGGATTTCGATCAAGTTACTTTGAGTTACTTGATCCTTTTGGGGATTTTATCATTTTTGTCTAAATTATTTTTCCACTAAATCGAATCATATGAGATATGAAATGGTAAGGGTACCATGTTTGTAAGTTTTCACAAGAAACAAATGCTCATTTTTTCCTTTTCAATTATCACGAGTACGACGGGTTTGTGGCTCGTGAAGTCATCTTTCTAAAATACAAGTTTATTTTTGAAGACAGAGTGGGAGAAATTATTCAAAAGAGCCACAAAGAATGTTATGTCGCAAGAAACTGGTCTTTCTTGGCTACATGAGACGTTTTGTGTAATACATTGTTTCTTCAAAACCTAGGAGGTTAAATTCGTCACTTGTTAAAAATGATGAATTCATGCTACTTTTAAGAAAGTAAAGAGCTTATAACTTACAAAAGAAATTGCTTGATTCAAGTTGATTACTTCTAGAAAGTAATGAACATATGACTTACATAAGAGTGTTTAAATCACAACTCAATACAAGGCTTAGAGCCATGAAAATCCAAATCATAAGGGCTTGATTAGTGACAAAGGGTTTTTGCACTAATAAAGAGAGATTTCAAGGCTTGATTAGTTGCAAAGGGTTTTGCACTAATAAAGTGAGATTTCAAGGTTGATTGGTTGCAAAGGGTTTTTACACCAATTTAAATGCTTAAGTCTATTTGGATCTTCTTAGGGATTGTGTTTCATTATTATGAAATACATAGCGAGTGAATCTAAAACCCACTTCTTCAATTAGAAGGAATGTATTCAATACATGTCTTGAGTTTTGTAGATTCTTGCAATCCTAAGATAATGTGAAACTTAAGAGAGGTTCTTAAGTAGGACATCAATGAGTTAGAATCAACATTTTGATCATGTGATAAAACATTTCTCGATAAGTCGAGAAGTTGTGTTTATACATGAAGTTTAGTGGGAGTTACGGAAATTTTAATTAGTCCAATATGTGGATGACATATTGATCATTGAGAATGATTTAAGACTATTGGAGTATTATGATACATCTTTAATATACGGATTTATGAAGATAAATCCACATGATATTAGCGTCAATAAGAAGTCTTATGTTGATAAGATTCATGACTAGTTCAATTAAATTGAACATATTTGATTGATTCCATTTGCTTCATTTCTGCGGATCAATTAAATGAATAATGATGTATAAGATTTCATATACTTTGAGTATGATGAATTATTTTAAAATCGAATTAAGTAATCTTTACCAAGTAAGCTATAAAGATTACCCTTAAATGCTTGCAGAAGCATTAAGGAAGTAAAGCAAAGTGTTTATGATGCAATTTTGTGTAAGGGTGTTACACAAGTGACAATTGACAATTGAGATTGCGCATGGTTTCCGACAAAACCATAATCAAAACACATTAGGATGGTTAAGATACCATTGTGGCAATGTTAATTAAGAAGTAGATTTTCTAGAATCGTTCTAGGCAATAAAGAACAATGAGAGATATTGATAACGGAAATTGAGTACACTTGCAATCATGGGATGTGAAAGAAGGAAGAGTCCCGCCCACTTGTGAAAACAGTGGGAGCTATTCTTAGGCTAGAGGGCCTATGTCTTGATTGGATCTCGACACGTACTCAGAAAGTTTTGTAATGCAAATGTATACATTACAAAGGAAAACGAGTATGTAGTGAGGTTGAGTAAGGTACAAGAAATTGATAAAACCTACTAACCAAAGCCTTCTCAAAGGCTAAACATGACGAGTCATGTCATTTCAATTGAATTGAAATGAACAACTACGTACAAGATCAAATTAGATTATAGAACATGAAATAGTAATCAGGTATTGACTATTCATATGTGATAATCGCATTTGTCGTTCGAGTTTTACTTTAAAACTCTTCTATTATACTTTGTTACATCCAAACGGGTTGTAGAGACAATTGAACCCCGTTAAAGTGAACACGGATTAGCATTGTATTCGCCCATAGTCACTTACATGAGGTGACGTCTCGAAGTGACTAGAGTGTGATGTGATTGATGGCAAGTTCAAGTGCCATACAGGTCATGTGAGATGACTAGTCGATCACATAGGCGGTGTTAGGAACACTTTGTCGGGCGTGTGACCGCTTATAGAGTTACGCAAATTTATAAAGCCTGGTCGTGGCGAGAGCTACTATAGTATTCTAATGAGTCGATTCTTTTGACTAAAGACTATTCACCTAAGATGGCACAGTTTCAGATTAACTTTGATTTGTGTTACTACGACCTTCGTAAATGGGGTCAAATGGGCATATTTTGGGTTATGATGGCTGTGGCTAGTCGAAGGGAATAAGTGCGATAGGAATTGTCCACCCCCTTGTCAGGGTTAAAACAATATCTCAGGGCCACTCGAGGAGTAATGAACTGGAAATGCGTGGCCACGCTCGGAAGGTATCCATGGTGGATAAATTCCGGTCAATCAGTTATTCTCCAGATCGAGGAAACCACTCTCGATGTGATCACTTGCAAGTACGACCCGAAAGACACCTTGCATTGAGTGGGAGATAGTAATAGGACAAGAGAATTGGTGACGCACACTTGTCGAGGACAAGTGGGAGATTGTTGGGAAATGTGTCCTCAACAATAGTGCGATCATATGATTTAAATATCATTATTAAATCTCATTTCAAGAATACGGTGTTAGGTTCATATACCTATTATTAGACTCCTCTAATAGTGAACTAATTAACTTGTTAATTATTTGTTCTTTAGATCTAGTGCATGCATAACAAAATGAAAGATTTATAAGAAAAACAATGTTCCTTACATTGTTAGTTGGTTCGAAAATTTGGGCACAAGTAAGGTCACCTTCCTTCACTTGTTCTTGAGCTTATAATGATGGATGATCCTCCTAAGACTCCAAGTTTAGAAGCCACTCCAATAAATTGCACCCAAGATGAAACCCAAAAATCTCTACTAATATTAACTAGATATGTAGTAGAAATATTACCTTAATAATACTAATATTCTTATATTACTACTTCTAGTAATAGATTTGGTATATTAGTATTTGTTGAGAGTTTGAATGAATTTTGCATGTGAGGAATTTTAGAGAGAAACACCTTAAACTAGCAAAACAAGCAAGTGAAAAATAAGCAACCAAAAATGCCCATTTATGGTGCCAAAAACCGGTGGCCTTCTCAAGCCACAAGGGAATCTTTTTCCCTTTGTTTTATTCACTTTGTTTTTGCTTTTGGTAGATTGTAGGATGTAGGTGTAAGATGTAGTATGCAATGCTAGTATGTAGTGTCTCTTTCACACATTAACTAACAACAACATAAGACAAAAGAGCATCTTTGCTCATCTCATATTTGGCCGAAATATTGGTCTTTTATGGACCACTTTTGCCTTTTGTCATTTGTCCCACAAATGCTTATAAGTCTTATGTTTAACAATCTTACATATTTAATTATTAATGTAATCATTTAACACTTAAATATTACAATTAATAATATAATATACACTCCACTTTTTGAGTAGTATACTACCATTATATCAACATATAATGGGTCCCTTAATTACTAGTTAGTTAAAATTACAACTTCTTGTAACTTTAAATAACTAATTACCTCTACCTCAAAACTTATATTAATACCTCAACTAATTTAGTAATATAACACTTAATTACTAAATTTAATCTTTATTTAATCACATTAAAATAAGACGCAAAATTGCACTCCCATAATTAAGGAATTAATTAATCTGTATCGCATACAATTAATTAAATATCTATTTGGGCTTCATCCTATAGGTGTGACCTAAAGGGATCAATCGACCACCACCGTCACACGACGTAATGTCAAACTCTAGTTAGCCAATCATTACCGATTAATGACGGTGGTCGATCATTTGTATAAAGAATCATCCCTCACGTATTCTTAATTTGAGATTTAATTATGATATTTAAATCATGTGATCGCACTATTGTTGAGGACACATTTCCCAACAATCTCCCACTTGTCCTCGACAAGTGTGCGTCACCAATTCTCTTGTCCTATTACAATCTCCCACTCAATGCAAGGTGTCTTGCCGGTCGTACTTACATTTGATCATATCTTGAGTGGTTTTCTCGATCTGGAGATTAACGCGTCGACCGGAATTATCTATCATAGATACCTTCCGAGCGTGGCCACGCATTTCGAGTTAACTACTCCTCGAGTGGCCTTGAGATTTCAAACAACCCGACAAGGGGTGGACAATTCCTATCGCCCTATTCCCTTCGTTCACCCACATCCATCATAACCCAAAATATACCCAGTTTGACCTCGTTTAAGAAATCGTAGAGTATAAATCAAAGCTAATCTGAAATTGTGCCAACTTGGGCGAATAGTCTCTAGTCAAAAGAATTGACTCATAAGAATACTATAGTAGCTCTTGCCACGACCAGGCTTTATGAATTACGAACTCTATAAGCGGTCACATCGCCCGACGATTGTCCCATACGATCCGCCTATGTGATCGACTAGTCATCCCATATGACTCTATGGCACTTGAACTTGCCATCAATCGCATCACACTCTAGTCACTTCGAGACGTCACCTCATATAAGTAACTAGGGGCGAATACCATGTCAATCCAATTCACTTTAATGGGGTTCAATTTGTCTCTACAACCCATTCGGATACGACAAGGTAGCGGGTGAGTTTAATAAAACTCAAACGATAAATGTGATTATCACATATGAATAGTCAATACACAATTACTACTTCATATTCTATAATTTCTAGTGTATTAAAACACTAGTTAAAATGCAATACAAGCTTGGTAAGTGGATATACCCGATATCCATATATTCCAACTTTATTAATTGCTATTTCCTTCCATTCAATGTCATCTCTCATGATATGAATTTCTCCAAGTATATGTCTGGACTTCATACTAGACATGGGCTCTTTAACTTAAAAGACGCTCCCATCTTTGTTATCGCATAACTTGTGATGAAGTCACTTGTAGAGGGATTCACCCTTAATCCCTACGTTGACTATTTTATCACAACTTGGATTCCTTTTGTAGATTTTTGCAATGCGTGAAACTAAAACACCTTTCTTAGTCTCTTACTCCTTTGTCAACAATTCATCCTAGGATTTCAACAAATCCCTTTTGGTTTGGAAACTAAAGTTTGTGCAACCCTTCAACACCTTAACTTAGTTTATCATCCAAACATGTGAACGACTCCTTCCCTAATTCTTCTCAAGAATCTCAAGGATGTTCTATAAGGCTCTCACAAACCATATCATGGGAATTATCTTGTTATTGACTTATTATGCCCTAGGCATATTTTTATCACAAAGACATGCGTCTGTTAGCATACATAATCGTTCTAATGGCGGAAACATTAGCAATCGATTTCATGTAATCAACAACTTAATGGGTTCAGTGAACGACTATGATTCCATCATAGTAATTCCACTTTCATCATCATGAATAAGCCATTCAACCTTGTTGATGTTACAACAGATACGAAAGATCTTATCCTCATAAGACTCTCAACTCTATGCCAATATACTCTCACATAGATTCGGTAATCTAACGTATATTGCACCCTTTCCTAGTCTCCCAATCACTCTTGCCAGAAGAGAGCATTGGTACATTATTCTCAATAATTAATATGTCATCAACATATAAGACATGGAAAAACAATTCTAGCTCCCACTTAACTTCATGTATATCATGATTCTTCAATCATGTGAATGAAACAATTCACTATAATCACATGAATGAAAAGTATAATCCTTTAATGCTAGCTTAAAACCAACTTGTGATCACTTAAGATAGCTACGCATAATATGTTAGGATTCTTAGATCTTAATCTAAGGTTTTGTGTTTGAAACACTTCCTTCTCTAAATTCCCATTTTAGAAAAGCGAATTTTTATTTGCCATTCTTCATTAAAATGAAATGCGGCAATTCCTAACACAATTTGTCTTGATCAACATCTTTATGTAAATCTTATGCATTTGTGTACTCTAAAGCTCTATTTCCCATTAAAGAGACCCTCACTTTAATGTAAATCTACTCATGAGCAACAATTTTCGGATTGTAATGCTTCGGCTCGTATGTAACAAGGTCATGATACTATCACTTTCACAAAGTAATATTTTTGAACAATAAGACATGTGCGATAAACTCCCACTGAACTATGCTCTCATACTATCTTCATAGATAATAGTTCAATACCAACTCCCACTCTATAATTCAATTACTTTCACAAAGTAACATTTCAACTATAAGAGATGTTTGTGACGATTCAATCTACTCCCACTCTATCTCTCAAAAATATATCAATATTCATGAGAGATAGCTTTGTGAGTCACAAACATATATATTTAACGGAGTATTAGGAGTTTATCTAGACTATGTATTAGCTTTCAATGGGCCATCCTAACATGGCAGCTAGATAATATACGAGTCTTATCCATGTCATCTGTTTAATAGACTCTCTATTCTATGTATCTCATGGTTGACCATCCAATTAGAATTACTTGTCCGTTTTGGATTGCAAATTCCCAAAATTGAGTTCATCAACTCAAACCGACTCATATTAGTTTGATCTTATGGGTAGTGACGCTAGGTCATAATCCATCTTTAATAAATCAAATTTATTACTTAGATCTTTGCCACTACGATTGGGTCGTAATGCTTAGAACTTTATTCAATTGGTTCTCTACGTCATTTTAGAAATTTCTCAAATCTCTCAAATGCTTCACCTTTTATTTGATCAAGTAAAATATACCCTTATCTACTTGAATCATTGGTAAAAGTGACGAAGTAGTCATAAATTCCCCTTCCGGTGATGCTCATTTGAACACATACATCGGCATGTATTAGTCTCAACAAATCACTTGCGTGTGTCCCTTTACCTCTAAAGGAAGTACAAATTATATTGCAAAGGAGACAAGATTCGCATATTCCATATGATTGAAAATCAAATGGTCTAATAATTCTAGTCGACACTAGCATTTTAATGCGTTTCTCATTTACGTAACCTAATTGAAAAATCAAATGTACAAATCATTTGGATTACTTGTTATGAGTCTTTTGGTGCGTATTATGTAGATATCTTTACATGAGTTGGAACTGTCTAAAACTTGTGTATCATAAAGATAAGTGACATGGCTCACATCCACGTCTATTTTCAATAAAATACAATAATTGTCTTTGAGGACAAAATATAGATCATTTCATGTCTCACATGGAAATAATGTTTTAGACTAAGTGGGAACATAATAACAATTATGTAAATCATAACTCAAAGCTATTAGCAAAAACAAGTATATAAATTTCTCTTGAAGTGGCGGCTACCCGAGCTCCAATTCATTGTCGGAGATTCATATCACTCTTGTTTAGCTTTTCCTCATTTCCAAGTCCCACTTGGAGTAATAAGTCCAACTTGATATCTTCCAAATACTTGGGGCAATTTCGCCTCCAATGGCCCATGACATTTAAAATAATGATATTCATGGTAGGATTGGATACCCATCTTGGTTTTGTGGTAGTCTCACTATCAACTTCCAATTCACAATCGGATTTGGGTTTCTCACATATCTTTGCTCTTCCTTTACTAACACCAATACTACTTTCATTTGCAAGGACACTCTTGCTAGAACTCCCACTTAATTTGATATTACTTCTTGTTTCATCAAACATGGATATCTTGGAATCTATGAGATTCCCCTCATATGAACCTCTTACCTGAGAGGTAGGCATGAGTATGAGGTGTAGAAGTAGTAAAAAGACAAAGATTCCCATCTTCACCAATGCTAAAGCGTAGTACTCTAATCGGGTCGTTGATATACGAGAAGCATTTTTCATAGAATGATTGGAGCCAAGAATTAATGGTGATCGGTGTATGATTATTAGATGATATTGGAGTTGTCATTGCAATTGATAAAACAAATTTGACTACAAAATAGGAAATGAAGGAATTAATTATCATCTATCGTTTTAATAATACTCGTAAATTTAACTACAAGCATTGCATTTATATAGTGACCTCCACCCAACTACATAAATGATTCCGAGATCCAAATTCATATCAACTCGGGCACGGTGAGCCGATTCATCCCTTATTAATATAACTCGGTGGATTAACCTTTTAATCGATTCTACTTTTAGAACTCTCGGTCGATAAAAATTACTCTAATTCTCATCTTTAGCCCGGAACACATGCGACTACGGTCAACAATACTTCCGTTGAGCTCAATCCAAATTTCGATGTAATAACTTTTTACTACCCCACTTCGCCAACGTAACAAGGTTTGTATTACGGTGAAGCCGGATTAACTCCCTTGCGAAATTGGTACTTCATGGGTTTCTACTATTTGGTAAGGCTTTTTCTCAATTTTTAATATGTGAGAGGTCTTGTCAATTTATTATCTATCACGTTTTAAGTGAACTAAAGCGGTGAACTACGATAATCATAATTGACACGGTCGATGACTCGATATGAAATGCATGTGTTGTTATGGCGATTTGGCAATGCATGCAACATATTAAAAGAAATGCAAAGCAATAAATAAAATTCCTAGTATGGCCTTCCTAAAAATAGAAAATCAAATAATCTATTACATATTCGGAAACCAACTCCTTTGGTCCCTTGAATCTTCAAATGGCACGCCTCCCAAGACACCGTCTTTGTCGGATCACCTTTCCGAATTGCACCATCTTTGAAGATGCTCCATAATTACAAATAATAATAAAAATACAAAGCTATTCCTATTATACATTTATAAAATGGAAAAACTAATGAAATAAAAATAAAAGTGATACGAGATCACATTAAATTACAACCGAATCAATATTCCCTTTCATTACGGGTAATATTGATAAAAACTAAGGCCATGCTAAGATAAAATTACATAATTCAAAATTATATAAATAAAAGACATTCAACAATTGAAATATGCAGCATTATAATATGTATCTATCATGCCAAATCATGTGCCAAATCGCCCTATTTAACTTACGTCGTACATATAAACCGGTTTCATGGAAATGCGTGATAATAACCTTTTAAAATCACTAATTAACACTTAAATCACATCTAAGCTCAAGTTAATTATCCTAACACATTTTAGGACTCAAAAATCAGTCATCACTAAATTTTTGACAATAATTCAACTTGATTTAATTTTATGCTCATTTTTGACCTTAAAATCATTATTTATATGAAATAAATCCAAATTAAATCATAAATGTTTCAAAATTTGAATTTTAAATTTTTGAACATTCTGGAATAAATACATGACACTCATAATGTCAAAAAACATGGTTAAAATTTTCGAATTAATTTTGAGAAAATATAGTTGCATTTTATCGGTTTTATCTCATAAAATATATAAAGCATACGAAAATTAAACCAATAATTTTTATAACTTTATATCTGAAAAGTGGGATATTAATGCAACTTAAAATAATTTTCTCAAGCCATGCAATACGTTTTAGCTAATTTTTGCTAAAATAGTCACTATTTATGCCATTTTTACTCAAAAATTCATAAATCATGCTAAAGAAGATATTTAAATCTAGAAATTTACATACTCTCTGTAAATCTTGCATGTGACATCATATTAAAAGATCATAGCTTAATTCGAAATTAAACTAATTTTAACCATTTTACCTCTTTTAATCCATTTTTATCTCATAAAAATCATAAATCATGCAAAATTAATCAAATTAACTCGTCCTTTTACACACAACTTGTAAAATATGCATGTGAGGTCATATAAATTTTTCAAGGTCAGAAACGAAATTTAACTATTTTTAGCATTTTAATTCCCATTTTAGTCATAAAAATGTAATAAAATGACCAAAAATCCTTAAAATGAGCAATAAATTTCCATGAATCATAAAAATGACCTAAAAACATTTTAGGACCAGAATATATAACATGCATGGTGATTTCGTGGCTTATACTTATAAATCACAAATTTTTAAGTTTTATATGTTAACCTTTTAACTCGGAAAAACAATAACCGATTATGCATGCAACATCCTATGCTCTGATACCACTTGTTAGGTTCATATACCTATTATTAGACTCCTCTAATAGTGAACTAATTAACTTGTTAATTATTTGTTCTTTAGATCTAGTGCATGCATAACAAAATGAAAGATTTATAAGAAAAACAATGTTCCTTACATTGTTAGTTGGTTCGAAAATTTGGGCACAAGTAAGGTCACCTTCCTTCACTTGTTCTTGAGCTTATAATGATGGATGATCCTCCTAAGACTCCAAGTTTAGAAGCCACTCCAATAAATTGCACCCAAGATGAAACCCAAAAATCTCTACTAATATTAACTAGATATGTAGTAGAAATATTACCTTAATAATACTAATATTCTTATATTACTACTTCTAGTAATAGATTTGGTATATTAGTATTTGTTGAGAGTTTGAATGAATTTTGCATGTGAGGAATTTTAGAGAGAAACACCTTAAACTAGCAAAACAAGCAAGTGAAAAATAAGCAACCAAAAATGCCCATTTATGGTGCCAAAAACCGGTGGCCTTCTCAAGCCACAAGGGAATCTTTTTCCCTTTGTTTTATTCACTTTGTTTTTGCTTTTGGTAGATTGTAGGATGTAGGTGTAAGATGTAGTATGCAATGCTAGTATGTAGTGTCTCTTTCACACATTAACTAACAACAACATAAGACAAAAGAGCATCTTTGCTCATCTCATATTTGGCCGAAATATTGGTCTTTTATGGACCACTTTTGCCTTTTGTCATTTGTCCCACAAATGCTTATAAGTCTTATGTTTAACAATCTTACATATTTAATTATTAATGTAATCATTTAACACTTAAATATTACAATTAATAATATAATATACACTCCACTTTTTGAGTAGTATACTACCATTATATCAACATATAATGGGTCCCTTAATTACTAGTTAGTTAAAATTACAACTTCTTGTAACTTTAAATAACTAATTACCTCTACCTCAAAACTTATATTAATACCTCAACTAATTTAGTAATATAACACTTAATTACTAAATTTAATCTTTATTTAATCACATTAAAATAAGACGCAAAATTGCACTCCCATAATTAAGGAATTAATTAATCTGTATCGCATACAATTAATTAAATATCTATTTGGGCTTCATCCTATAGGTGTGACCTAAAGGGATCAACTGACCACCACCGTCACACGACAGTAATGTCAAACTCTAGTTAGCCAATCATTACCGATTAATGACGGTCGATCATTTATAAAGAATCATCCCTCACGTATTCTTAATTTGAGATTTAATTATGATATTTAAATCATGTGATCGCACTATTGTTGAGGACACATTTCCCAACATACGGAAGGGATGATACATTACATATATATATAGTCAACTGGTCCACACATATCGGTAATGATTGGCTGGCTAGAGTTTGACATTACTGTCGTGCGACGGTGGTGATCAGTTGATCCCTTGAGGTCACACCTAAAGGACGATTCCCCTTAATTGAAAAGGTTAATTAGTTGTATACCGATACAGATTAATTAATTCCTTAAAATTGAACAATTCGATTTGTGAGAGAGAATATTGACATCTTATTGTAATGGGATTAAATAAGATTTATTTTAGTAATAAAATGCTTTGTTGCTAAAATTATTTATTGTTTGAGAAACAATAAAGATAAGAATGAATGGTTAATTATAATTACAAGAAGTTGTGAATTATAACTATATGACCCATTTTATTTATGTGATCAAGTATCACTAGTCAATTTGTTGTATGAAATTTAATTAATTCATGAAATGATATTTATGTGATAAATATGCATTAAATTAATTAATAACATGTATCATACTACATGTGACATATTGTGTGACAAATGACAAATTGACAAAATAAAATGGTAGTCCATTTTAAGTACATGGACCGAAAAATGGAGGGTGTGTTAGTGGGTTTTGGTTGTTTTATTTTATTTGATAAAATAAACATAATGATGCCTACTTACTACTAGTCTTACACATCTTACACACCTACTATTTTTGAAAAGAGTAAAAGAAAATGAAATGATGCCATTTAGGCTCCCAAAACCGTGAGACTCCATCTAAATTGATGGGAGTTGGTTCTTTTCTTTTTCTTACACACTACCATTCAATACACATGCAAAATGTTCATGTATCCTCTCTTCTCTCTCTTTTATCTTCATCAAAAAGATGAGATTTAATCTAAATTGTTCATATAAGATTACTAAAATTATCAAAGTAATATATGAGTATTAGTAATCAAATATAAGGTAAACCACAATATAAACATCTAGTGCATGTTAGTTTGTGGGATTAAGGGATTGTCTTGGGTGCTACTAATTGGAGAATATCTACTTTGGGATTTTTGTATGTTCATCCATTAAAGGAAAGCTCAAGAACAAGTGAGTAGGAGGACTCACTTGTGCCCATAAATCCGAAAATCACATGGTGAGATATAGATTTTTCCATCTCTTTAATTAATGTTTGCATGCATAAAATCCATATTTAATTTTATGACAAATTAAATAAAATCACATATATGAATATGTATGTATATAGATCTACATTTCCTTCAGTAGCTTCCTCTACCTCATGATTAGACCAAAGGATCTTAAGCAAAACTGTCTCACCACTCCTAGTCTTCCTAACCTTCCGGTCAAGAATCTGCTTAGGCACCTCAAGATAAGACAAGGACTCATCTAGCTCTATGCTCTCTACCTCTAACACATGTGATGGATCACTCACATACTTGCGCAGCTGAGATACATGAAACACATTATGTACCCTATCCAAAGAAGACGGTAAAGCCAAACGATAAGCAACCTCTCCAACCTGGTCTAGGATCTCATATGGTCCTATGACCTTCTGACTCAGCTTGCCTTTCTTCCCAAATCTCATAACACCACGCATTGGAGACACTTTTAGAAGAACCTTGTCCCCAACCTGAAACTCGATATCCCGACGATGTAGATCTTCATAACTCTTTTGCCTATCCTGAGCTGCTCTCATCCTCTCTCTGATCATCTTAATCTGCTCAACCATATCATGTACTATCTCTGGTCCTAAAACCACTGCCTCGGCACTGTCGTCCCAACAAATCGGACTCCTATATCTCCTCCCATATAAAGCCTCAAATGGCGCCATGCCAATACTAGTGTGATAGCTGTTGTTGTAAGAAAACTCAATCAAATCCAACCTCTGTTCCCAGCTACCACCAAAATCCATCACACAAGCTCGTAACATATCCTCAAGAGTCTTGATTGTTCTCTCGATCCGGCCGACCGTCTGTCGGGATGAAATCTTTGTACTCATCTTCAACGTCGTTCCCAAAGATTCCTGCAACTCCTTCCAAAACCTTGAGATAAACCTCGCATCTCTGTCAGATACTATGTCTTTAGGCACCCCATGTAACTTTAGCACATTCTTCCGATAAGCCATAGCTAATTGTGCTTTAGTCCATGTATCTTTCATTGGCACAAAATGAGCTGACTTGGTCAGTCGATCCACTATAACCCATATCATGTTGTTACCCTGTTGACTCTTTGGCAAACCCATGATAAAATCCATAGAAATGGATTCCCACTTCCACTCAGGTACCTCGAGAGACTAAATCTTACCTTGTGGCCGTCGCTGTTCCCCTTTAACTCTCTGGCATTTCAAACAACGGGCCACAAACTCAGCTGTTTCTTTCTTCATCCCAGGCCACCAGAACGTCTTCTTTAAATCCTTGTACAGCTTGTCACCACGTGGATGTACCGAATATGGTATACAATGTGCCTCTGTCATGATCATCTTTTTCAGCTCCGTATCATTAGGGACACACCACCTCCCATCAAACCTCAAACTATCATCTGAATGAATAGAGAATTTAGACAATGTCCCTTTCTCTACTCCAACTCTCAACTCCACCATCTTAGGATCTAAAGCCTGTTTACCTCGTATATCATCATAAAGATCAGGCTGCACTGTCAAAACTCCAATGGAATCCCCTCTCTGCATCATATGTATCCCAAACTTCCCAACCTCATCTCTCAACCTCATCAAAGATATAGATGTACATAAAGAATGTACACTCTTTCTGCTCAAAGCATCTGCAACAACATTGGCTTTCCCTTCATGGTAGATAATATCCATGTCATAATCGCCAATTAACTCCATCCACCTCCTCTGTCTCATGTTCAACTCCTTTTGAGTGAAGATGTACTTGAGACTCTTGTGATCTGAAAAGACCTTAAAGGTCGCCCTATAAAGGTAATGTCTCCAAATCTTGAGAGCAAACACCACCGCACCCAACTCTAGATCGTGTGTAAGATAATTCTTCACATAAGGTTTCAATTGCCTAGAAGCATAGGCAATGACTTTACCGGTCTGCATCAACACACATCCCAACCCATTCTTTGAGGCATCTGTATAAACCTCAAAGTTCTCACTCCCTTCAGGCAAAGCTAAGATTGGAGCTGTGGTCAAACGCTCCTTTAATGTTTGGAACGCCGTCTCACAACTCTCATCCCAACGAAACCTGTTCTCTTTCCTCATCAAAGGTGTCATAGGTCTAGCAATCTTGGAGAAATCCTTCACGAACCGTCTGTAATATCCAGCTAAACCCAAGAAACTCCGGATCTAAGCAACATTCTTTGGTGCTTCCCACTTGGTCACTGCCTCAATCTTTGCCGGATCCACAGCTACCCCATCCTTAGAGATCACATGCCCCAGAAAAGCAACTCTCTCTAACCAGAACTCACACTTGGACAACTTAGCATATAACTCGTGCTCCCTCAAGGTCTGCAACACAATCCTCAGATGCTCATCATGTTCCTCCTTAGTCTTGGAATAGACTAAGATGTCATCGATAAAAACCACCACAAACGTGTCCAGAAACTGACTGAAAACTCTGTTCATCAAATCCATAAACACAGCCGGTGTATTAGATAACCCAAAAGGCATCACCACATACTCATAATGGCCATACCTCGACGTGAAAGCTGTCTTTGGTATGTCCACCTCTCTAATCTTCACCTGATGGTACCCCGACCTCAAATCAATCTTGGAAAAGACTGATGCACCACTCAACTGATCAAACAGGTAATCTATCCTTGGCAAAGGATACTTGTTCTTCACAGTCACTCGGTTCAGCTCCCTGTAATCTATGCACAACCTCAAACTCCCATCCTTCTTTTTCACGAAAAGAACTGGTGCTCCTCTGTGGACACTGGCCCACGAGGGTGCTTAGGAAACAAGCGTTTGCATTTGTGGAGTCACCACCAATTTATTGTGGAAAATTGGAAACCGTTCGAATACCTCGTGCCATGTCAAGACACAAAGTAGTGACATGAACACTACGCACTCGTTACCCTTAGCATTCTATGTCTAGAATGACTCTCGTGGATGCCAATGAACATGGATGTTCACAGAGATCTGGAGTAAGGGGTGAGGGTACGTATTAGGAAGCTCTTTTGATCGAACACCTAATCCCGCCCACCTCGATAGCGGCCTCTACTAATGATTAGGAAAATTGTCTATACTCGATGTATTGTCAATTTATATGCATGCAATGCAACATTCATTAGATTAATCCTAACATGTGAAGAGTTAGACTATGTCGGTGAACACGTAATTTAGCATACAATAAATGTCAAAGTAGAGATTTAAATTGATTACATGTGAATGCATAAAAAGCGATATGATAAAGAAATACAATAATAAATACAATAATGAAAATTACAATAATTACATTGGATTAATGATTTATGTCGAAAATACATTTAAAACGGATGGTTTTAGAAAAGAAAGAATAAATAAATAAGTTAACGAATAGGAATTAGGGCGATAATACGATTAATAGTTAGTTAATACGTAAACTAATAAACTAGGTCAAGGCAGAAACGGGAGTTCAAGGACAGAAATCAACCAGGAAGAGGCGCAGCAGAGCTGCGTCCCTTGGAAGAGGCGCAGCAGTTGTTGCGTCCGTTCCTTGGCTCAGTTCTGGCTGTGAAGCCGGAATTGCAAATCGTTAATATTCGTTGGTGATTTTAATGATCGATTATGAATAATTGACTCAAATAAAAGTGATTAGCAGGTTATTTACATGTGATTGTTGTAAAAAAAGTAATAAAACATGGATGAAATGGATTAGAACTAATTAATACAAGATTATAAGGTTAATTAACAAATACAAACTAACCAAATTAATAAGACTAAACAAATTATTAATGACGAATTAATGATGGTGACGATAAACAAAAGGTGAGAAATATATCAATGAGGAATTCCAGAGACTCAATATTAATGAATCAAATCTCTAAAACCCGAATTTGATTTTAATGACGAAAACCCGCAAATATGAATTACTTGGGATTTAAGTTGGGATTTAAAAGATGAATTAAATACTAATGATTTATTAATGATATGTCAGATTATTATGCTTAAGTTATTATGTCAAAGAAACAACGAACGATTGAAAACAAAAGAATAACAAACAAATTAACAAAAGACGAAGGAAGAAGAAAGGAAGAAGAAAGGAAGAAGGAACTGCGGCAGCCTCACGAAGAGGCGCAGCAGGTGCTGCGTTCCTTCGAAGAGGCGCAGCAGTTGCTGCGCCTTTCTCGACGGCTGTCCTCTGATAATCCGTAAAAAAGGCTTAAACACAGTTTAAGAAATCGGCTTTAAGAGTAATTTCGACATAAATCTTACAATATGATTACAATAATAAAGAACAATAATTAAAAGAAGGATTATACACCCTCAGACTTACATGTTTGACGAAACGAGATGAACTAAGTATACTGAAGGAAAAGAAGATCTATATACTTGCATATTCATATATGATTTAATTTAATTTGTCATAAAATTAAATATGGATTTTATGCATGCAAACAAATGAGCAAAATAGAGGAGAAATCATGTTCTTACATTGGATGTTTCGGTTTTATGGGCACAAAAGAAATCTCCTTTTCTTTTGTTCTTGAGCTTTCCTTTATGGAAGAACCAAGATCCAAGTATAGGACCTCTCCCTAAGCTTAATACCCAAAGCTTTCTCTTAATTAAGATTAATATTATGAGAACTAGTACAATATTAATCTAGTAGAAAATTGATCCAAAATATTATATAACACTTGAATATTTCGGTTTTTAGAGAGAAGGAGAGGAGAATTATTTTTCTCTCTAGAATTCTAATTTTGGATGATTTGTTGAATGAATAAGATTTACAACATTTTGTATGTTATTAGGTTAATGAGATGAAAAACCATGATGGTTTTCTCTTCTCAAAAACCGGGTGGAAGGGGGGCTTTTAGGGGAGCCAATGCATGCAATTGTTGCTCTTAACAATAAACAATAGGGTTGCATGGCTAAATAGTAGGTAATCATTGTGTTTCTATTAACTTAATCAAACACAATATTAGCCTAAACTACTCCCTTATTTCGGCACATATGGATAACAAGTAATCCATTTTATTTTTGTCAATTGTCAATATGTCACATGTCATATGTCACATAAATTTGTTATGTATTTTTAACATATTAAAAATCAACGTATTATTAAAAATACGTCACATACAAAAATTGACTTAGTAATTTCATAATTACTTGTACCAAAATATTTTACCATTTATAAATCACAACAGATTGTATTTATAATAATTCATTCAATTCCGATAGTTTCTTTAAACAATAATTTCATCCGAGTAATGATACAATTCGATTACTCAGACCGTATCTCATTTAATCACATTTTAATATGATACGTAAATTTTACTTCCAAAATCGTCCGTCAGTTTTCAAATAATTTAATTAACTCGTAACGTTATACGATTAATTAAATAATCAATTAAGAGTGTTGCCCTATAGGTATGACTTAGGGGTCAATCGATCACCACCGTCGCACGACGGAATGTCAAACTCTAGTCGACCAATCATTACCGATATATGTTGACCAGTTGACAGTAACAATGTTACTTCCCAATTGTACTCTTTATAATGAGTTTTAAACATGTGATCATCATGATCAACAGTCGTGATCGCATTATTGTCGGAGGACACATATTTCAACAATCTCCCACTTGTCCTCGACAAGTGTGCGTCACCAATTCTCTTGTCCTATTACTATCTCCCACTCAATGCAAGGTGTCTTTCAGGTCGTACTTGCAAGTGATCATATCGAGAGTGGTTTCCTCGATCCGGAGAATAACGATTGACCGGACTTATCTATCATGGATACATTCCGAGCGTGGCCACGCATTTTCCAATTCATTACTCCTCGAGTGGCCCCGAGATATTGTTATAACCCTGACTAGGGGTGGACAATTCCTATCGCACTCATTCCCTTCGACTAGCCACAGCCATCATAACCCAAAATATGCCCATTTGACCCCATTTACGAAGGTCGTAGTAACACAAATCAAAGTTAATCTGAAACTGTACCATCTTAGGTGAATAGTCTTTAGTCAAAAGAATCGACTCATTTTAATACTATAGTAGCTCTCGCCATGACCAGGCTATATAAATTTGCCAGAACTCTATAAGCGGTCATTACGCCCGACAAAAAGTTCCTAATAGTCTGCCTATGTGATCGACTAGTCATCTTACATGACTCTATGGCACTTGAACTTGCCATCAATCGCATCACACTCTAGTCA
Organism: Silene latifolia; assembly: GCF_048544455.1. Lineage (NCBI taxonomy): Eukaryota > Viridiplantae > Streptophyta > Magnoliopsida > Caryophyllales > Caryophyllaceae > Silene > Silene latifolia. The sequence continues at coordinate 35,075,122 of NC_133536.1, forward strand.
CTTCGAGACGTCACCTCATATAAGTAACTATGGGCAAATACAATGTTAATCCATGGTCACTTTAACGGGGTTCAATTGTCTCTACAACCCGTTTGGATATAACAATGTACAAGGTGAGTTAATAATAACTCAAACGACAAATGTCGACATCACACTTGGGTAGTCAATATCATATTACAACCTTGTGATGTATATCATAAGTGTAAACACTTATTGATTGCAATAGAAGTTTAACATACCATGTGTCCATGCGTTCAAACTTCTTGCACTTGCATTTTCCTTTACGTTCATGTTCTCTCTCATAGCATGAACTTCACCAAGTACACATCAAGGTTCCCGACCTCGGTTTTGGTTCTTTATCTTGAAAGAACTTTCTTATCGATTATCACATAACGAACGAATTTGTGGTGAATGATATAACTTGTACCGATCAAGTACTCCATCCATACACAATGCACTAGGTACATGTTTTGTAGAGTCTTGGAACAATTTGACAAGATGATTAGCCTAGCACTTCTCACAAGTCCTACCATAGTTAGGAAAGATTAGTTTTGAGTAACTTCTTATTCAACTAAGTACCTTTCCAAAACTTCTTATTTCTCCTTCTAGCTTGAAATGTTAAGGATTCTCATAAATCCTCACATGTGCTCGGATTTTCATTAATATGCGCAACCTCTTGACACATATAAGAGCATTCTGACAAACACCGAAATCGCTCATCGGATTCTACTTGAGAATTCATGACGTTTCTATTATGGCTTACCAATCAATCATCATGCTCTTATGCATATGATTCATAATTGGACATGTACATGATTATTCTAATGGCGGAAACATTAGTTACTAATAATCATGAGATCAACCGTTCATAGGTTCAATGAACGACCATGATTGCTAATGGCAATTCCATTTTCATCTACATGAATAACCTATGTGAATGTTGATACGATGTGTATCTCTTAATACTAATCCAACATCCCTTGATGTAATTGGATTCATCATTATCCATTTTCATCCAGAATTGAAAACTCAAATGCTTCTTTATGAAAGAAGGTATTAGCTCGTCATTCTTTAATGAGTGATGAGTTGTAAACATTCAAAGGATGATAGCTCCCACTAAATTCCATGTCTTCACATAAGAATTTCCTAACTCCCACTCAATTTCACACATTTCGAAATTGACTTCTCAATCGAAACTTATTCAAGAATTGAAATATAAATTGCATTGCCAAGTTACTAAGATAAAACCATATATGTTCCCATCATATCCTTTCAAAATACCTATTTTGAAAAGGTCTCATCTTAAACCTTATAGAAAGAGATTTTAAATCTCCAACACATTCATGTCATAATGATGTGTAGCAATGTCATTATTCAAATAAATAATATCTAGAATACGTCCTTCGCAAATACCCTTTTGGAAGGAGGTTTAACCATTTCATAATGAGGTTAAGCAATGACATTTGCGTGGTTAAAACTCTGGTCATTGAAGATATCGGTATATCAATCTTTGCAAATCGATCATAACTAGTATGTTACTTATGATTCATTTAGGCTCTTAAGTAAATCTCAAGGTTGAAACTATTGGTCAAAAATTCATAAACTTAGTCAAAAACTTGTTAAGACTTGACATTAGTCATTTTTCTTCCAAAACTTTCTTTTGGTCTCCTCGTGTAGTTATCTTGAGAATATACTCTTATGATTACTTCACTTGGTCTCTTTAGTCATATAAAAGTAACTTGAGACCATAGATCTCATCTATTTGGTATACTATGTAAATAGATATACCTACATTCAAATCATTCTCTCTTGCGTAGATCTTCATTTACACAAGTACACAATTTTATCTTGCCTTGTGTGTTGTGTCCTCATTTTTCTCCCACTCTATTTTTAGAATGAATACACTATAGATTCAAAGATAGCATATGAGACACAAATTAATGATGTTGAAGTATAAGGAGAACTATCTCATAGATAGACTAATAGTTATTGATTTCATATGTGTACTTGGTGATTGACATTCCTTTAAGAGAGTTCATAGACTCAAAATCGCTTTATAAATGATCATACACAAGCCTTAAGCATGTGGACATATAATGAAACCCGTCATTATATTTGTCTATTAGATCACTTTAAGTGAATAATCTTATGTTTCAAAGTGCAAGCATTTAAAGATGAATTTTAGAACATAAAAGGATAAATGATAAAACGGGTGACTTGGGTTGCAAACCAAGTCACCATTATCCAAAATACAACCCATTATCCAAAATACTTTTCCATGTGGAACACGGAAACTTAAAGTTATCAAAATCCAAAACATAATTTAAAATAAGACAATGAAAAGCAAAGCTCCATAAAAGCTATATCCCTAGCTTGTCGATGGTTTCTCATGCTTGCTTTTCCTTTCCCTTGTCTTTGCTTGGTGGAGGCCCTATTTACAATAAAAAGGGAGATACATTATCACAACTTTGCATCATAATACCATAGTTGAATTAGAAACATAAAAGAAGGATAGTCATTTACCTACTGGAGTGATCTTTCCAGCCTTAATATCACCAAGGTATTTGGAACAATTTCTTTTCCAATGTCCCATACCATTACAATAATGGCATTTATCAAGAGGACCCTTCTTGATCTTTGAGGTGCTAGCTTCACAAGTCTTAGCTTTGGTGAATGTGGGAGCTTGCTTCTTGCCCTTTCTCCCATTCTTCTTGAACTTCCCCTTACTCTTAGTGCTTATGTTAAGCACATCCTTGGGAGGGTTCACATTTAACCCCATGTCCCTCTCGGCTTGCACAAGTAACTTGTGCAACTCCGCAAGAGACACATCCTTGTCTTTCATGTTAAAATTCACCCGGAATTGAACATACGCTTTCACTTTAGACAAGGAGTGTAGAATCCTATCTACAATGAGTTCTTTGGGGATTTCAACCTTTTGAATTTTCAAGGTCTCGACAAGCTCCATAAGTTTGAGCACATGAGAGCTAACCTTTTGGCCCTCTTTGAAGTCGAGATCAAAGAATGCCGCGGCCGCCTCATATTGGACGATCCGCGGAGTTTGTGAAAACATGGTCACAAGTTTGGAGTAAATCTCATTAGCATTGCCCATTTTAAAGGCTCTCCTTTGGAGGTCCGCCTCCATCGCAAATATCAAGACATTTTTCATTGCGGCAGACTCCTTTTGGTAAGCCTCATATGCTTCCCTAGTGGCGGCGGTCGACCTAGTAGTAGGTTCGGGTGGAGAGGCCTCGGTAAGGTAACGAAGCTTGTCGTCACCTTGGGCGGCCAATTTGAGTTGGGCATCCCAATCAGAGAAATTTGACCCATTTTTTTCAAGTTTACATCGATCCATAAAGGATCGGAGCCATGATGAACTAGCGAGAGGTGTGGCGTTTGAAGTTGGTGTTGGTGTTGCCATTTGTTATGAAAAAGAAGTGGTCTACAAAACAAAATATAAGGAGTAAAACAAATGTCGTTTTAAAAATAATACTCGTAAAAATGTATGATTTAAACAAGTTTTATGCATTTTTCTAGTGACCTCTTCCCAACTAGATAAATGATTCCAAGACCCAAATTCATATTAACTTAGGCACGGGGTAGCCGATGAAACCTTTATCAATATAACTCGGTGGATTAACCTTTTAATCGATTCTACTTTTAGAACTCTTGGTCGATAAACTTACTCTAACATTTATCTATAGCCCAAAACACATTAACAAGGGCACGGGGTAGCCGATGAAACCCTTATCAATTACTTTTGTTGAGTTCAATCTAAATTTTGAATAAATGTGTCCATTATCCAAACCCACATCAACTTAGGCACGGGGTAGCCGATGAAACCCTTATCAACATGAATTCGGTGGATTAGACATTTATCACCCACTTCCCCTACGTAACAAGGTTTGTACCCCGGGGTAGCCGAGTGCACTCCCTCGCGAAATAGGTTTTCATGGTTTCTACTATTTGGTAAGGCTATGTCTCAATTAATTGTTTTAGCGAGAGGTCATGTCAATTTATTATCTATCACGTTTTAAGTGAACTAAAGCGGTGAACTACGATAATTCTAATTGACACGGTCGATAAACTCGATCAAAAAAAATGCATGTTTTATATGGCGATTTAGCGATGCATGTGACATAAAATAAAATGCAAGCATAAAAATAAATAAATAAATCCTAGTATGGCCTTTCCTAAAATAGAAAAACTATTTAACTATTACATATTCGGAAACCAACTCCATTGGTCCCTTGAACTTCGGTTGTGGCACGCATCTCGAGGTAACACCGTCTTTATGTATCGTCATTCTTGAAGAAATCCGTCTTTGGGAACTCCGGAATGAATAAAATTACATAATAAATTACATAATTTCCTATTATACATTTGTAACTAAAATAAAATAAATCTATTAAATTACAAAACGGTGATATGAGATCACAATAAAAATTACAACCAAATCGATATTCCCATACATTTCGGGAAATACCAATTAAAATCTAAGGCCATACTAAGTAAAATTACATAATTCGAAATTACATAAATTAAAATTATGACAATCATAAAGAAAATGCAGCATTGTAATATGTATGAACATGCTCAATTTTATGCTAAATCGCCTTTAATTAGCCAATATCGTATATTACTCGGTTTTTACGGATTTGCGTGATTTCAACATTTTACAATCACAAAAATTACATAAATTCATATTTATGCATAAGTTAATTACCCTAACCTCTTAGGACTCAAAATTTAGTCTTCACTAATAATTTGACCATAATTAACTCATATATTTATAAAATTGTTCATTAATGGACTAAAAATACAAAAATAAGCTATTAACTTCAAATAAATCACAAAATTTCAAATAAATTCAAAATTTGAAATTTAAACTCATGAACATTCTGGAAAAAATACCATGACACTCATAATGTTCAAAATCTTAGGTTAAAAATTTCGAAATTTTTCCGGAAAAACAATGTTGCGGTTTATGGATTTTAACTGAAATAATCATAAAAAACATGGAATAATTATATTCATTAACTTTTCAATTTTAGATCTGAAAAAGATAATAAAATGCAACATTAGACGTTTTTCCTAAGTCATAGATTATGATTTATTAATTTTTCACTAATAATGTCACTATTTATGCTATTTTTCCTCAAAAATCCATAAATCATGCAAAAAGACTTCTTTATAGCCAATTATTTTACACACATCTTGTAAAATTGCATGTGACAACATATTAAATTTCTATGACCAGATTCGAAATTTAACTCATATTAACCTATTTTTCACCTAAATCCGAATTTAATAATGAAAAATCCATTTTTCGAGCATAACAAGTCCAAAAATTATGAAACTTTACAGGTTATCTCAAAATAATATATGTGACAACATATCCAAAAATCAATGGAAAATTCGAAGTATAGCTAATTTTAGACCGAAAATGACATTTTTACTCATAAAATCATATTTAAATGCCATTATTGTATAATATGAACAATAAAAATCCGTAAAATTAACCAAAATATCCTAAAACATTTTAGGACCAGAAATATTAACATGCATGAATTAATTTCGTGATATATCATAATAACACAAATTTTACAAGTTTTATATGTTATTCTTATAACTCGGAAAAACTTTTAACCGATTTGCATGCAAACAACCATGGCTCTTGATACCGATTGAAGGAAAAGAAGATCTATATACTTGCATATTCATATATGATTTAATTTAATTTGTCATAAAATTAAATATGGATTTTATGCATGCAAACAAATGAGCAAAATAGAGGAGAAATCATGTTCTTACATTTGATGTTTCGGTTTTATGGGCACAAAAGAAATCTCCTTTTCTTTTGTTCTTGAGCTTTCCTTTAATGGAAGAACCAAGATCCAAGTATAGGACCTCTCCCTAAGCTTAATACCCAAAGCTTTCTCTTAATTAAGATTAATATTATGAGAACTAGTACAATATTAATCTAGTAGAAAATTGATCCAAAATATTATATAACACTTGAATATTTCGGTTTTTAGAGAGAAGGAGAGGAGAATTATTTTTCTCTCTAGAATTCTAATTTTGGATGATTAGTTGAATGAATAAGATTTACAACATTTTGTATGTTATTAGCCTAATGAGATGAAAAACCATGATGGTTTTCTCTTCTCAAAAACCGGGTGGAAGGGGGGCTTTTAGGGGAGCCAATGCATGCAATTGTTGCTCTTAACAATAAACAATAGGGTTGCATGGCTAAATAGTAGGTAATCATTGTGTTTCTATTAACTTAATCAAACACAATATTAGCCTAAACTACTCCCTTATTTCGGCACATATGGATAACAAGTAATCCATTTTATTTTTGTCAATTGTCAATATGTCACATGTCATATGTCACATAAATTTGTTATGTATTTTTAACATATTAAAAATCAACGTATTATTAAAAATACGTCACATACAAAAATTGACTTAGTAATTTCATAATTACATGTACCAAAATATTTTACCAATTATAAATCACAACAGATTGTATTTATAATAATTCATTCAATTCCGATAGTTTCTTTAAACAATAATTTCATCCGAGTAATGATACAATTCGATTACTCAGACCGTATCTCATTTAATCACATTTTAATATGATACGTAAATTTACTTCCAAAATCGTCCGTCAATTTTCAAATAATTTAATTAACTCGTAACGTTATACGATTAATTAAATAATCAATTAAGAGTGTTGCCCTATAGGTATGACCTAGGGGGTCAACTGATCACCACCGTCGCACGAGAGTAATGTCAAACTCTAGTCAACCAATCATTACCGATATATGTTGACCAGTTGACAGTAACAATGTTACTTCCCAATTGTATTCTTTATAATGAGATTTAAACATGTGATCATCATGATCAACAGTCGTGATCGCATTATTGTCGGAGGACACATATTCCAACATATACGTTTAGTGATGCTCGACTCGAATGTAGACGAAAGTGCCCTCGTAAGTGGAAATTAACAGATTGATTAAAGTTGATTATGGTGGAGTTGGTCAAATAGGTCGGTTGATACATGCATATTCATTTTAGCAGTTAGCCAATTAATCAACCAAACTCAAAACCCCCCAATTAATTGTTACTTTTATAGACTGAAAATAGCAAACAAAATCAACCTTGTCTCTCTGTGGTTCGACCCTTACTATCACTAGCTATAGTTTTAGTTTGGAATTATAAATTAAATTTTGGTACTAAACGAGGGTATCAAATTTTGGCGCCGTTGCCGAGGAGACGGTGTAATTCTGTTTGCTTTATTTTAGTTTATTTTTCTTGTCTCAAGGAACTTTGGTTCCTTGAGGCCGTTGCTTACCTTTGCTTCTAGTTTTGCTTTTGCACAGTTAGAAGACAGGTTTTTGAGAGGAAGACTTGAGTACTCTCATTTTGGCAATTATGGCTACAATATATGATAATCTACAGCCAAAGGAACACCGTCTTCCAAAGGGGCACCAGTTACCTACCCCTACTACGGGCAACTTCGAATTTCGTTCCTCTTATATCGATTTAGTGGAGCGAAATCAATTTGATGGTTTACCAGATGAGGACCCCTTGAAGCATATGGAGATTTTCACAGACTACTGTTGTTCTATACCTATACCACCTGGGGTGACTCAGGATGAAGTAAAGGGGTTGATGTTCTTATACTCCTTGAAGGATTCAGCGCGAGATTGGTACCGCTACCTTGATAGGGTAGCAGCTCGAGTCACGGACTGGACATCTCTAGCATTGGCCTTCTACAAGAATTACTTCCCACTTTCAAAGACTGACGCCTTGAGAGGTAAAATCACAAGTTTCCAGCAAGGAGCGGATGAGGATTTTTGCGAAGCATGGGGACGTTTCAAAAGTTTTGTCTGAGCTGTCCCTCACCATGGTTTCCAGCAATGGTATCTTTGCAATCTATTTTATAATGCGCTATATGATGATTACAAGGTCATCCTGGATGCAGCTGCTAATGGCAGGTTCCAAAACAATACCGGTCAAAGTAAAGGTTGGAACACTATTGAGGAGATGGCAGTCCATAGAGCTGAGTTTGGAAATTCACGTGGAAAGTCCCGAAAGCAAAGTGATGAAATGAGTGCCATTGTGACACTTATAACTTCCGTTACTGCCCGTCTCGAGAAGCTCGAGATTTCTGAAGCTTCAAAGGAGAAAGTTGAAATGCCTATTCAAAACTCAGATGAGATCGAGAAGTTGAGAGAAAGGGTCCAACTCCTTTTGGTTCAAGTGGCGAATATGGAAGCAGCCGGGATTGAGTCTTCAAGGAATTTTGTGACGCAATTGGAGAATATAGAGGCTAAGCAAGCCGCTAATTCTTCAACGAAATGCGAAGGGCCGATTGAAACGATTAATGCCATTAATCTCAGGAGTGGCCTCTCTTATGAAAGTCCCGACAAGCCAAAGGAAAACTCGGGAAATGATGGAGGAGCTCGTTTAAATTCTGGTGCAAAAACGAGCTCAATTGCCAGTACTTATGGTCGATCGACCAACATAGTCAGTCGATCGACTGAAGCGTTAGATGAAATAGTTTCTGACCAGGAACTATTCACACCCAGCCAAGGTGGTCGATCGACCACTAATACCAGTCGATCGACTGGGTCTTCAGTGCAAGACGCAATTCCGTCAACCAGTTTACATGATTCTTCACTTATTGATGATTTGACGGAGGTTTTAAACTTACGGAAGCCGAAGGCTACTGATCCTACGTCCAGTGTTGCAGTCCCGTATCCGGAGCGTTTGAAGAATAATAAGCTGGAGCGCAAGTTTGGTAAGTTTTTGGAGATGGTCCAAAATCTCGAGGTAACAGTTCCGTTCACTGATTTAATTACCCATGTACCCTCTTACGCTAAATTTATGAAAGATATTTTAAATCGTAAGAGAAATTTTTGCGATGATGGTAATGTTGCTTTTGTGGAAGAATGCAATGCTCTTTCGCAAATTAATATACCACCCAAATTAAAGGACCCGGGTAGTTTTTCAATTCCTTGCACTATAGGTAACCACGAGATTGGAAAGGCCCTTTGTGATTTAGGGGCCAGCGTCAGTGTCATGCCGTATTCTGTTTGCGAAAGGTTAAACATTGGTAGACTTAAGGTGACCGATATTACCGTTCAAATGGCAAATAGATCGACTCAGAGACCTATAGGTGTTCTAGAGGATGTACCCGTTCGAGTGGGTAAGTTTTTTATTCCTGTCGATTTCGTTGTTTTGGACATTGCAGAGGACAGTCAGATACTTATTATTTTAGGCAGACCGTTTTTACATACAACCGGGGCTGTAATAGATGTCAAACGCGGGACCATCACCTTAGAGGTAGGGGATGACACCATTGAGTTCAGCCTTGCTCACAAGGCGACTAAACTTGCTGATGAGGATACGTGTTATTCCATAGATATTGTTGACAGGGATGTTACTTGTAATTGGAGGGAATCCTTAGCCAAGGATCCCTTAACTGATCTAACCCGTTTAGATGAGTGTGCAGGTAATAAAGTGGAGAATGCTGAGGAGCCAGATGCTTTGGTAGCCTCAATGGAGAGCTACGAGCTCAATGAGGAAGAAGATGAGATGCTCTTGAGCCTAGCCAACGAGAACTTGGTCAACACTTGCTACACCATTGAAGCTGATTCTGTCTATGCTGTAGAGGTAAAGGTGCCAGAGCGTAAGCCACTTCCTCCTAATCTTAAGTATGTTTTTTCTAGATGATACGGAGCAGTACCCAGCTATTGTTAGCTCTAAACTTAGTGATGACCAGCTGTCTGCTTTGATGTGTGTGCTTAAGAAAAACAGGAAGGCTTTGGGTTACTCTTTGGATGACATTAAGGGCATCAGTCCCGATGTTTGTATGCACAGGATAGAGCTGGAGGAAGGCCACAAGCCTTACAGACAGGGTCAACGCAAGTTGAACCCGAAGATGTAGGAAGTTGTTATGGCTGAGGTGATGAAACTACTCGATGCAGGTATTATTTATACAGTTGGCAACTCCAAGTGGGTTAGCCCAGTTCAGGTAGTCCCGAAGAAAGGAGGGACTACCGTGGTTAAAAATGAGAAAAATGAACTAATACCAACTCGAGTAGTGACAGGGTGGCGGATGTGCATTGATTATAGACAGTTGAATGCCGCCACCAAGAAAGACCACTTCCCCCTCCCTTTTGTTGACCAAATGACTGAAAGACTTGCTTCTAACAAATTTTTCTGTTTTCTAGACGGATATTCAGGGTTCTTTCAGATCCCTATTCATCCGGACGATCAGAGTAAAACCACTTTTACCTGTCCACAGGGTGTTTTTGCATACCGTAGAATGCCTTTCGGATTGTGTAACGCCCCTGCTACCTTTCAGAGATGCATGATGGTGATTTTTTCTAATTATATAGAGAATATTACGGAAGTTTTCATGGATGATTTCTCAGTTTATGGTAGTGACTTTGATCGTTGTTTAGCTAACCTTGATAAAGTCATGCAGCGTTGTATAGATGTTAATCTTGTTTTAAACTGGGAAAAGTGTCAGTTTATGGTCAATGAGGGAGTTGTGTTTGGGCATCTTATTTCTGATAAAGGTATACATGTTGATAAGGCAAAGGTGCAGGTGATTGAGCAATTACCTCCTCCCGTGAATGTTAAAGGAGTGAGGAGTTTCCTTGGTCACGCTGGTTTTTACCGGCGTTTCATTAAGGATTTTTCAAAAATTGCTAAACCACTTACACATTTGCTCCTTAAGGATGCTTTCTTCGAATTTACTGATGAGTGCCTTATCGCTTTTAACAGGTTAAAGGAGGCCCAAGTTTCTGCGCCAATCATTCAGCCGCCTGATTGGGACCTCCCATTTGAGATCATGTGTGATGCCAGCGATTATGCGGTCGGTGCAGTTTTGGGACAGCGGAAAAACAAAGCTTTGAATGCCATATATTATGCGAGCCGAACTCTGGATGAGGCTCAAATTAATTATTTTACCACTGGGAAGGAGTTTCTAGCTGTAGTTTTTGCCTTAGACAAATTTCGGTCTTATTTGTTAGGTTCTAAGGTTATTATTTATACTGACCATGCAGCGTTGAAGACTCTCTTTATTAAGAAAGATACGAAGCCAAGGCTTTTGAGGTGGATACTCCTTTTGCAGGAGTTTGATTTGGAGATCAAAGATAAGAAAGGAGCAGAGAATGTGGTAGCTGACCACCTATCTCGCCTGCAGCTGACAGAAAGGGAGGATTCGTTGCCTATTAATGATTCTTTTCCTGATGAGAGTCTGTTAGCTATTACTACTTTAGGGTCTTATCCACCTCCGTGGTTTGCTGATTTTGCTAATTTTGCTGTGAGAGGTAAGATACCACCCGAGCTTTCATGGCAGCAGAAGAAGCGGTTTGCTTATGATGCTAGACAATATTTTTGGGATGATCCTTATGTTTTCAAGGAATGCGCGGACGGTCTCATCCGGAGATGCGTACCTCAATGGGAGGTGAAGGATATCCTAGAAGCTTGCCACTCTTCTGCTTATGGTGGTCATCATGGTCCATCCAGGACTGTAGCTAAGGTACTCCAATCTGGTTTCTATTGGCCAACTTTGCATGCAGATTGTTGCAATTTTGTTGCTGAGTGCGATGCTTGTCAAAGATCGGGGAATATTTCCAAGAGACATGAGATGCCACAGGTAGGCATTCTTGAGGTTGAGATTTTCGATGTCTGGGGCATTGATTATCAAGGACCTTTTCTGAGCTGTCAAGGTAATAAATATATCCTCGTAGATGTAGATTATGTATCCAAATGGGTGGAAGCTATCGCTACCCCCCATTGCGATGCAAAGGCCGTGATTAAACTGTTTAAAAAGATTATTTTCCCTCGTTTTGGTGTCCCTCGGGTTATCATTAGCGATGGGGTAATGCATTTTAAAGAGAAACAACTTAGTGCTTTATTGACTAAATTCGGTGTCCAACATCGTAGAGGTTTGGGGTATCATCCCTAAACTAGTGGTCAGGTTGAGGTTTCTAACAGAGAATTGAAAGAAGTCTTAGCCAAAGTTGGTTCCAAATCACGGAAAGATTGGAGTCTTAAGTTAGATGATGTCTTATGGGCTTATAGAACTGCGTTTAAAATGCCAATCGGGATGTCACCATACCGACTGATTTATGGTAAGACATGTCATTTACCTGTTGAGTTAGAGCGTAAGTCTTGGTGGGCTATTTGTGATTTGAATTTGGATCCTAACCTCTCTCGTAAGAAGCGCATGACACAGCTGAATGAGCTGGAGGAATTTAGGCTGCTGGCCTATGACAATGCAAGGATCTACAAGGAGAAAACGAAGCGCAAGCACGACAAGAGAATCATCAAGCGCGAGTTCAATATTGGCGATAAGGTACTTCTTTTTAACGCTCGTATCCGTCTATTTCCTGGTAAGCTGAAATCCAGGTGGACCGGCCCCTATACGGTCACAGCAGTCACAAAGTTCGGATCAGGTGAATTGGAGACCTCAGCTGGAGAAAGGTTCAAGGTTAATGGCCAATATGTGAAGCACTATCATGGATCAGATGCATATGTTGGAAAAGTCGAGGTATTGTACTTCGACCCATTATCGGATGATGCAGAGTGAGGCAAAAAGGTCGTGTGGGACCTCTTAAACCAGCGCTAACCGGGAGGCAACCCGGGTTATAATTAAGTGTAATTTAGGATTTTATTTTGTTATTTCATTTTATTTTTTGCATTTTTGCGTTTTTGTTTTCTTTATTTTCTTTTAATTTGCAATTTCTTGGTTTGGAAAATTTGCGCGCCTTTGATAATTTTTGCAGGAATTTATTTTATGCAAAGTGCGTAGATGGTTTACTGGATATTTGAGAGAGAAAGACAGGAAGTTATGATGGCAAAATGAATTTTTGACGAATTAAAGTCTAATTGCCAGACATAGCAGTCGATCGACTAAGTGAGTTAGTCTATCGACTGAAGGGGAGGAACAGAGGCTACTGTGTATAGGGGAGTGGTCGATCGACTGGGTCATATAGTCGATCGACCACCAAGGGAAGTCCAGAAGCCGTGAAAATGGAAAACCAGTAGATCGACCAAGTCAACTGGTCGATCGACCAGTTCGCGGGTTCAGAATGCAGCTAATAAGGGAAGTCTTCTTCCTTTATTCTTTTATTCTTTCACTTTCCCAAAATTAGAAAATCATAAGCAAACCCTATTTCTCTTCCTTTTTCGCGATTTCTCTGCAAATTCCGTCTTAATCTCTTCCCTTCTTGCTTTAATATTCAAGGAAATCTTCAAGGTATGTCTCTAATCTCATTTCCATGCTCTATTTTCGATTTTATTGTGGTTTCTATGCGAAATTTTCGAGTTATATGCATTTGAGATGGAAAAATCGATTTGGGGAAATCGATTTTTGGGATTGATTTCTTGTCTTTTCTATGCTTTAATCGCTTATTCTACTCTTTCCCCCTTGATTTTCAAAGCAAATAAGCAGCTAGGATGTGTTTAAAACCGTTTCCCCCAATTTTTTCGAAACTCTAATTTGCATTTCAGTTCTGATTTTGATGCGGGTTTCCTTAAATTCACATTGTTTGGGAATTCTTGTTGCTAATGAGCTGTTTGCAGGTAACAAAGATGACGAAAGGAAAGGAGCACATGTACGAGGGTCAATCAAGCCAAGGCGCTGCCAAGCGGCCACGAGGACCGCCACTGCTGATAGAAGCTACCACGGATAGTCTACCTGACTATCCGCAGGTTATCTTTGCTACTTCTACGCAACGTGCTAAGTTTTCTCTTTTTGTTTCGAAGATGAAGGTTACAGCTACCCGATTTCTTCATAAAGATACTTTGGAGAAATTAGGCTGTTATGAGTCGGTTGTGTCCCTGCTAAATGGGACGGGTATGACAGGTTTAGTGGACATGGCTGAGTTCACGTATTGTTTTTTTACCCTTGAATACTTTTCGTCTTATGCTTTTGACTCGAAAGCTTTCGTGGCTGATCAGACCAAACCCTGCATTTCCTTTCGACTTTTCAACGTCAACTACTCTCTGACGTTGGCTGATTTTGCTGGTTTTCTGGGTCTTTATTTCGAGGGCCGAACCTCGGACACCTCTGATATTCATCGAGTCATGTGGTCTTGTATCGGTGACTTTCACGGGGCTAGAAGGACGGTCACTTCCGTCCACTTGCCCCCTCTTCGTTATTGTCTACGACTAATGGGTAATACCATTTTTGGCCGTATAGAGTCTAATAATATGAATAATATTGAATTGTCAATCTTAGCGGGCTATCTGAACATTGACAGTCGGGTAGCCCGTATTTATAACATCGCCTACTTGACTGCCGCTCACTTTCAGACTGTAAGTGAGTGCACTTTGACCACCATTGCTTGTGGCGGGTTGGTGACACGTATCGCCAACCGCCTTGTTTTACTTTTCCCTCGATAGGAGGACCCCATCGACCCGGACCTACGTTTCATGGACCTTCCCTACGCGAAGGCTGTCTATTGGGTCGATAGACAGATGCGGTGGAAGATTGATTCTTTCATCTGTGACCGCATCCCTGTCACTGGCTACCCTTCTGTCCTGCCCCTTACCACTATTGAGGGGGCAGTTCGGCCACCGTTGCCTAGTTACAGGCTTCCTCTGGTGGCGGCCACTCCTACTGCTAGCACAGCGAGGAGAGCTCGTGCCTCCACTGGTCCGGCACCCTCTTCCTCCACTCCTGCTCCCACTGGCTACCCGGCCACTTTTCGACCACCTACTCCTTTAGTTATCCCTCCGGTCATGGACCAGAGGGCAATCTCACGTGTCTTGGGTGATTTGTGCAGGAGCTTCAACGAGCACAGGTTGGACACGGCTTTAGCCCTCTATCCAGTCTACGAGGAGTTAGCCCGGGGAGGGATGCTCCCACAAGGTGCTTGGACTCACCCTTCCTACTTTGTTCCCCCTTGTGGGCGGCTACCCTCAGCCTGCCAGGAGACCTCCTCCTACCACTACTACTGCTGGTGCCTCCACTTCCAGGAGAGCCACTCCCGCTGCTGCTGCTGAGGAGGAGGAGGAGGAGGAGAGCGATGCTGGGTCCGGAGAGGATGAAGATTCTGATTACGATGGTGGAGATTAGATGCTGGTGACCTCCCCGTTTTTGGCTGGTTTGGGGAGGTCGTATTTTGTGAGTTCCTTCCTTTCTTTATTAGCTTCCTTTTATTTTGTTATGCTTTTATTCTCCCATTTTTCTGCTGGTGATTTGCTGCTGAGCACAATGAGGTCATTGTACGTTTTGGTTTGGGGAGGGTATTTGCATATGCCTTTTGTTTTGCATCTGCATTTGTTTTTATTGCATTTCAGTCACATGTTTAGTGCATTTCTGTTTGCATTTGTTTTTTTCATTCATTCAAAAAAAAAAAGACAACAAAGAAAAATTTGAAAAAAAAAAAAAAAACTCAAAAATATCACGTTTACTTTTGCATATAGTTGAGTCGGATTGGAGTTATTAATGATGATTTTGCACTATTAGTCAAATATGTCATTCCATGCCCTTTTCACAGCTGTTTAGCGAGAATTATAAGTGATTTCTCAAATTTTGTTATGGAATTCATTTCGGGTAATTAGACTTGACTCATTACTTTTTGCAAACTACTTATACTTTCTGAGATATAGAGCCTATAACTGGTGACATTCATTGAAGGAAATGTAGATCTATATACATACTAACATACTCATATATGTTAAAATTAATTTGTCATAAAATTAAATGTGGATTTTATGCATGCAAACATTAATAAAATAAGATAAGAAAACATTTTCTCACCATAAGGATTTCGGTCATAATGGGCACTAACAAGATCTCCTTCTTGTTAGTTCTTGAGCTTTCCATTAATGGATGAACATTCTTGACTTCAAATTAGAAGCCCTCCAATTAGAAGCACCCAAGACAATCCCTTAATCCCACAAATAAACATGTACTAGATGTTTGTATTGTAGTTTACCTTAAAATCTATTACTAATACTCATATACTACTTCTAGTAATCTTAGTAATTTATATGAACAATTTAGATTATAATCTCATCTTTTTGATGAAAATAAAAGAGAGAGAAGAGAGGATACATGAACATTTGCATGTGTATTGAATGGTTGTGTAAGAATAATCATATAAAAGAACTAAAACTCCTCTTTTGGAGTAGTAGAGCCGGCCCACTCAAGGCCAAAGGAGAGCATCTTGCTTTCCTTTTTGTCTTACCAATATTGTAGGTGTAAGGCTATGCAATAATAGGTATGATTATAATAATTTTAGGCATTAAAATAATACACCCACTATCCTCCACTATCTACAATATTTCGGTCCATATGTAAAATGGACTACCATTTTATTTTGTCAATTTGTCACTTGTCACACAATATGTCACATGTTACATGATACATGTTATTAATTAATTTAATGCATATTTATCACATAAATACCATTTCATGAATTAATTAAATTATATACAACAAAATGACTAGTGATACTTGATCACATAAATAAAATGGGTCATACAGTTATAATTCACAACTTCTTGTAATTATAATTAACCATTCATTCTTATCTTTATTATTTCTCAAACAATAAATAATTTTAGCAACAAAGCATTTTATTACTAAAATAAATCTTATTTAATCCCATTACAATAAGATATCAATATTCTCTTTCTCACAAATCGAATTGTTCAATTTTAAGGAATTAATTAATCAGACGGTATACAACTAATTAACCTTTTCAATTAAGGGAATCGTCCTTTTGGTGTGACCTCAAGGGATCAATCGATCACCACCGTCGCACGACAAAGAATGTCAAACTCTAGCCAACCAATCATTACCGATATGTGTGGACCAGTTGACTATATATATGTAATGTATCATCCCTTCCGTATTCTTGAAATGAGATTTAATAATGATATTTAAATCATGTGATCGCACTATTGTTGAGGACACATTTCCCAAAATCTCCCACTTGTCCTCGACAAGTGTGCGTCACCAATTCTCTTGTCCTATTACTATCTCCCACTCAATGCAAGGTGTCTTTCGTGTCGTACTTGCAAGTGATCATATCGAGAGTGGTTTCCTCGATCTGGAGAATAACTGATTGACCGGATTTATCCACTCTGGATACCTTCCGAGCGTGGCCACGCATTTCCAGTTCATTACTCCTCGAGTGGCCCTGAGACATTATTTTAACCCTGACAAGGGGATGGACAATTCCTATCGCACTCATTCCCTTCGACTAGCCACAGCCATCATAACCCAAAATATGCCCATTTGACCCCATTTACGAAGGTCGTAGTAACACAAATCAAAGTTAATCTGAAACTGTGCCATCTTAGGTGAATAGTCTTTAGTCAAAAGAATCGACTCATTAGAATACTATAGTAGCTCTCGCCACGACCAGGCTTTATAAATTTGCCAGAACTCTATAAGCGGTCACTGCCCGACAAAATGTTCCTAACAGTCTGCCTATGTGATCGACTAGTCATCTCACATGACTCTATGGCACTTGAACTTGCCATCAATCGCATCACACTCTAGTCACTTCGAGACGTCACCTCATACAAGTGACTATGGGCGAATACAATGTTAATCCGTGTTCACTTTAACGGGGTTCAATTGTCTCCACAACCCGTTTGGATGTAACAAAGTATAATAAAAGAGTTTTAAAATAAAAACTCGAACGACAAATGTGATTATCACATATGAATAGTCAATGCCTGATTACTATTTCATATTCTATAATCTAATTTGATCTTGTACGTAGTTGTTCATTTCAATTCAATTGAAATGACATGACTCATCATGTTTAGCCTTTGAGAAGGCTTTGGTTAGTAGGTTTTATCAACTTCTTGTACCTTACTCAACCTTACTACATACTCGTTTTCCTTTTTGTAATGTACACATTTGCATTACAAAACTTTCCGAGTACGTGTCGAGATCCAATCAAGACATAGGCCCTCTAGCCTAAGAATAGCTCCCACTGTTTTCACAGTGTGCGGGACTCATCCTCTTGCACATCTCATGATTGCAAGTGTACTCAATTTCCGTTATTAATATCTCTCATTGTTCTTTATTGCCTAGAACGATTCTAGAAAATCTACTTCTTAATTATCATAGCCATAATGGTATCTTAACCATCCTAATGTGTTTTGATTATGGTTTTGTCGGAAACCATGCGCAACCTCAATTGTCAATTGTCACTTGTGTAACACACTTACACAAAATTGCATCATAAACACTTTGCTTTACTTCCTTAATGCTTCTGCATGCACTTAAGGGTAATCTTTATGGCGTACTTGGCAAAGATTACTTAAATTCGATTTTGAAAATAATTCATCATACTCAAAGTATATGAAGTGTTATACATCATTACTCATTTAATTGATCCGGCAAATGAAGCAAATGAAATCAATCAAATATGTTCAATTTAATTGAACTAGTCATGAATCTTATCAACATAAGACTTCTTACTGACGCTAATATCATGTGGATTTATCTTCATAGATCCGAATATTAAAGATGTATTATAATACTCCAAAAGTCTTAAATCATTCGCAATGATCAATATGTCATCCACATATCGGACTAATTAAAATTCCGTAACTCCCACTAAACTCCATGTATAAACACAACTTCTCGATTTATCGAGAAATGTTTTATCACATGATCCAAAATGTTGATTCCAACTCATTGATGTCCTACTTAAGACCCTCTCTTAAGTTTCACATATCTTAGGATTGCAAGAATCTTCAAAACTCAAGATATGTATTGAATACATTCCTTCTAATTGAAGAAGTGGGTTTTAGATTCACTCGCTATGTATTTCATAATAATGAAACACAATCCCTAAGAAGATCCAAATAGACTTAAGCATTTCAATTGGTGCAAAACCCTTTGCAACCAATCTTACTTTGAAATATCTCTTTATTAGTGCAAAACCCTTTGTCACTAATCAAGCCTTTTATTTCGGATTTTCATGGCTCTAAGCCTTGTATTGAGTTGTGACTTAAACAATCTTATGTAAGTCATATGTTCATTACTTTCCAGAAGTAATCAACTTGAATCAATCAATTTCTTTGTAAGTTATAAGCTCTTTACTTTCTTAAAAGTAGCATGAATTCATCCTTTTGACAAGTGACGAATAACCTCCTAGGTTTTAAAGAAACAATGTCTTACACAAAACGTCTCATGTAGCCAAGAAAGACCAGTTTCTTGCGACATAACATTCTCTTGTGGCATTCTTTGTGGCTCTTGAATAATTTCTCCCACTCTGTCTTCTAAAAATATACTTGTATTTTAGAAAGACAGCTTCACGAGCCGCAAACCCGTCATACTCGTGATAATTTAAGAGGGAAAATGAGCATTTGTTTCTTGTGAAAACTTACAAACATGGTACCCTTACCATTTCATATCACATATGATTCGATTTAGTGGAAAAATAATCTAGACAAAATGATAAAATCCCCAAAAGGATCAAGTAACTCAAAGTAACTTGATCGAAGTCCAAACCTTATCAAATAGCGTTTGAATTCTTATCCAATCATACATTATCCCATAATGCGTGTTAAGAGAGATTAATTTGTGATACTATATCACAATTCATTTGGCTTATATCAAAGTCTTCACTTTGATAATCCCATCACGACTAAATCGTGATTACTTGAACTCTTTGAAATTCTTCAAAGATTTCTCTATTTACCTTATTAAGTGAACATATTAGTGTCAACTTAAATCGTTGGTAAAATATAATGATCAACCTATTTTGGATCGTTGATTTACAACCTCGATCTCCTTTTCAACCAAAAGGCACGAGACATCTTGCTTTGAATACAAGATACGCATAAACCATTAACAATCTAATGGCTTCAAGAGTACTCGATAACTCTTTGCGTTCATCATTCCGGAATTTAAGGTTTAATCTTGGGTTACCAATTTGGGTCTTACATCATCTACATGATATATCATTCTAGTTTGGTTTAGAATATATTCACCTTGATAATGGGCCAGCCATACATCAAATCGTGGTGTATAGGGTCACAAAAGTGAAACCTCTTTTGTATCTTAACAAGTTTATATTCTTATTTAGAGTTAATGCACTTAATAGTCATAATTAAGTACAACTTTAAATCCAAAAACTAGATTGAGTACACAATTACTCTATCTCTCGTCTTCATTGTTGCTAGTCGTCATATTCTAATCATCCTATGTATCAAACATAATGATGAAAACCACCACCGGTTTCTAATATTGACGAAGTAATACTAGCAAAACTTATGTTTAACCAAATAAACATTTTTAAAGAAGAAGGTCCCATTAGATGTCCCACAACTAACTTGATAATTCTTCAATAATTTGGGGTAGTTTCCTTTCTTGTGTCCAACATTTAAGACAATGGAAACTTTATCGGTCGGGATTGATAGGTTTAGTATCGTCATTCTTAACAACTTTACTTTTAACATTACCTTGTATCAATCCCATTATAATCTTTACTTCTTGAACCTCGTCCTCATCTTAACGGTTTAAGAGAATGCTCCCACTTATTTCAATGAGTCTTTGCTTTGAGAAGCAAAATTGAATTCATGAAGATTACTCTTCATTTGTTCGTTTTAGTCTTAAAACTTTCATTGAAGTGGTTGCGTTATTTTGGTCAATTACGAATTCTTGACAAAACTAATTACCAAAACAATTTATCGCTTCAAGGTACTTAATTCAATTAAGTATATGAATAATAATCCATTGTAAGTAGATGTGTTAGTCAAGAATCAAAACCTGTTTGATAATGAATAACTTTAATCTATACTCTTTGCAAGAGATCCTTAGCAATGGTAAATACGAGGTCTTTGAAGAAAAATCAAATTTTGTCTTTAGTTACAATGTTTTAATGGAGTTTTGTATCAAAATCAAAATGATATCGTATATGAATTGTGGTAAAGAAATAGAACAATATGATAACGGAATAGTGGAAAACTTAACATTTATCGTTATATTAATACTTGAAAAACAAGTATAGCATTTACATAGTGACCTCTACCCAACTATGATAAATGATTCCAAGACCCAAATTCATATCGACTTAGGCACGGTAGGGCCGATACATCCTTTATCAATATAACTCGGTGGATTAACGTTTAATCGATTCTACTTTTAGAATTCTTGGTCGATAATATTACACTAACTATTATCTTTAGCCCAAAACACATTCGACAAGGGCACGGTAGGGCCGATACATCCCTTATCAAAAACTTTTGTTGAGTTCAATCCAAATTTCGAATAAATGTGTCCATGATCCAAATCCACATCAACTCGGGCACGGTAGGGCCGATTCATCCCTTATCAACATGAATTCGGTGGATTAACATTCATCACCCACTTCCCCTACGTAACAAGGTTTGTACCCCGGTAGGGCCGAGCGCACTCCCTCGCGAAATAGGTTTTCATGGTTTCTACTATTTGGTAAGGCTATGTCTCAATTAATTGTTTTAGCGAGAGGTCATGTCAATTTATTATCTATCACGTTTTAAGTGAACTAAAGTGGTGAACTACGATAATTCTAATTGACACGGTCGATAAACTCGATAAAATGACAATGCATGTTTAGTTATGGCGATTTAGCGATGCATGAGACATAAAATAAAATGCAAGCATAAAAATAAATAAATCCTAGTATGGCCTTTCCTAAAATAGAAAAACTATTAATCTATTACATATTCGGAAACCAACTCCATTGGTCCCTTGAACTTCGGTTGTGACACGCATCTCGAGGTAACACCGTCTTTATGTATCGCCATTCTTGAAGAAATCCGTCTTTTGGAACTCCGGAATGAATAAAAATTACATAATAAATTACATAATTTCCTATTATACATTTGTAACTAAAATAAAATAAATCTATTAAATTACAAAACGGTGATACGAGATCACAATAAAATTACAACCGAATCGATATTCCCATACATTTCGGGAAATACCAATTAAAATCTAAGGCCATACTAAGTAAAATTACATAATTCAAAATTACATAAATTAAAATTATGACAATCATAAAGAAAAATGCAGCATTATAATATGTATGAACATGCTTCATTTTAAGCTAAATCGCCTTTAATTAGCCAATATCGTATATTACTCTTTTTTTTACGGTTTGCGTGATTTCAACATTTTATAATCACAAAAATACATAAACTCATATTTATGCATAAGTTAATTACCCTAACCTCTTAGGACTCAAAATATAGTCTTCACTAATAATTTGACCATAATTAACTTTTATTTACAAATTTGTTCATAAATGGACCAAAATTACAAAAATAAGCTATTAAACTTCAAATAAATCCAAAAATTTCAAATAAATTCAAAATTTGAAATTTAAATTCATGAACATTCTGGAAAATTTCCATGACACTCATAATGTTCAAAAAACTTAGGTTAAAAATTTCGAAAATTTTCCGGAAAAACAATGTTGCGGTTTATCGATATTTAATAAAATAATCATAAAAACATGGAAAAATTATTTTCATTAACTTTTCAATTTTAGATCTGAAAAATATAATAAAATGCAACATTAGACGTTTTTCCTAAGTCATAGATTATGTTTTATTAATTTTCAACTAATAATGTCACTATTTATGCCATTTTTCTTCAAAAATCATAAATCATGCTAAAAGACTTCTTTATAGCCAATTATTTTACACACATCTTGTAAAATTGCATGTGACAACATATTAATTTTCTATGACCAGATTCGAAATTTAACTCATATTAACCTATTTTTCTCTTAAATCCGAATTTAATAATGAAAAATTCATTTTTCGAGCATAACAAGTGCAAAAATTATGAAAATTTACAGGTTATCTCAAAATAATATATGTAACAACATATCCAAAAACCAAGTGAAAATTCGAAGTATAGCTAATTTTCGACCAAAAATGACATTTTTACTCATAAAATCACATTTAAATGTCATTATTATTAAATATGAACAATAAAAATCCGAAAAATTAACCAAAAAATCCTAAAACATTTTAGGACCAGAAATATTAACATGCATGGATTAAATTCGTGATATATCATAATAACACAAATTTTACAAGTTTTATATGTTAATCTTTATAACTCGGAAAAACTTTTAACCGATTTGCATGCAAACAACCGTGGCTCTGATACCGATTGAAGGAAATGTAGATCTATATACATACTAACATACTCATATATGTTAAAATTAATTTGTCATAAAATTAAATGTGGATTTTATGCATGCAAACATTAATAAAATAAGATAAGAAAACATTTTCTCACCATAAGGATTTCGGTCATAATGGGCACTAACAAGATCTCCTTCTTGTTAGTTCTTGAGCTTTCCATTAATGGATGAACATTCTTGACTTCAAATTAGAAGCCCTCCAATTAGAAGCACCCAAGACAATCCCTTAATCCCACAAATAAACATGTACTAGATGTTTGTATTGTAGTTTACCTTAAAATCTATTACTAATACTCATATACTACTTCTAGTAATCTTAGTAATTTATATGAACAATTTAGATTATAATCTCATCTTTTTGATGAAAATAAAAGAGAGAGAAGAGAGGATACATGAACATTTGCATGTGTATTGAATGGTTGTGTAAGAATAATCATATAAAAGAACTAAAACTCCTCTTTTGGAGTAGTAGAGCCGGCCCACTCAAGGCCAAAGGAGAGCATCTTGCTTTCCTTTTTGTCTTACCAATATTGTAGGTGTAAGGCTATGCAATAATAGGTATGATTATAATAATTTTAGGCATTAAAATAATACACCCACTATCCTCCACTATCTACAATATTTCGGTCCATATGTAAAATGGACTACCATTTTATTTTGTCAATTTGTCACTTGTCACACAATATGTCACATGTTACATGATACATGTTATTAATTAATTTAATGCATATTTATCACATAAATACCATTTCATGAATTAATTAAATTATATACAACAAATTGACTAGTGATACTTGATCACATAAATAAAATGGGTCATACAGTTATAATTCACAACTTCTTGTAATTATAATTAACCATTCATTCTTATCTTTATTATTTCTCAAACAATAAATAATTTTAGCAACAAAGCATTTTATTACTAAAATAAATCTTATTTAATCCCATTACAATAAGATATCAATATTCTCTTTCTCACAAATCGAATTGTTCAATTTTAAGGAATTAATTAATCTGTATCGGTATACAACTAATTAACCTTTTCAATTAAGGGAATCGTCCTTTAGGTGTGACCTCAAGGGATCAACTGATCACCACCGTCGCACGACAGTAATGTCAAACTCTAGCCAGCCAATCATTACCGATATGTGTGGACCAGTTGACTATATATATGTAATGTATCATCCCTTCCGTATTCTTGAAATGAGATTTAATAATGATATTTAAATCATGTGATCGCACTATTGTTGAGGACACATTTCCCAACATTCATGACCGGTTAAATTAGGATTGAGAGTAGTACTCCCTTCATTTCATGTTTTTGCACGTGTATGAATTTTGATTGCTTATTGCCTATACGCATTGGTTTGTGGTCGGTATTGCATGTTTTGAGAACTTTTGCAATCTCCCCTTTCTCGTTTTACCCCATTAACTCCACTATAAGCCATAACTGCCAGTTGCCCTCAACTACATCCCATACTTAGCCTACCATTGTGCCAAGCTAGGAAGTAGTAGAGGAATTTTTGTCGGATTAGAAGCGGTTTTGGTTCATCTTATATTGATGGAGTGAGTATTGATGAGAAGTGAAGGGGATGTTGATGTTTCAGCCTGGAAATAGAAAGAAAGAAAAAAAAAATTCAGAAAAATGAAAAAAAAAAGAGACTTACCTGGGCAGGGAGCTCTGGTTGTGTAAGGGTGGTCGATCGACTGCCATCATTGGTCGATCGACCACCAGTTCAGAAGAAAAAAAAAATGAAAATGAAAGAAAAAAAAAAAGAGTTTTGGAAATAATAAGGTCTTGGTTGAAATAAGAACACACCTTATGTGCTTACCTCATGAATTGGAGGCGTTTGTTTGGGATTTTGTGTTGCCTAGTCACTAAAGGCATGGTTTTTATGTTGAGTTGGAAGAACGGGATACGGTTTCTTATGGTTGGATAGGTACTAGCTTGGCTCTTACCTTCACTTTTTCCCATAATTGTTTTGCGCTTCCTTTCCCACTTAACCTCACATACCCAAATCTTGCAATAGTTCGGCATGTGATAGTCCTTGACGGTGGTTGTGCGTATGTACGGTAGCTAGAATCATTATTCATGCTAGTCAAGCATACATGTTTTGTCGGTCGCAGTCTAGGTGAGAGACTGTATTTTTCTTCCCTCTCTTTTACATATAATCTTACCATTTGCTTCGCTGAGAGAAGAGTGACCCGGGAGAGTCCAAATGTATGAGTCTTGCAAGGTCGAACGCCCGATTTAAATCCATGATATGCATAAATTTGTTCATTTGATTTAAGCTTTGCAGTAGTTGACTATGTGCATTAAACGGTTTGGCATTGGCTTGCAGCTAGCTCTGAGATTTACTCCTTTCCATTTAGTTTTTATATGGGTCATAGTGCTTGCTTGCGGACAAGCAAGGTTTGGTTTGGGGAGATTTGATACGTGCATATTTTATACACTTTATCTGTGGTTTTGGCACGTATTTCTATGCATAATTGTTAGCTTAAGGCTACTATTTCTCCCGAAACGGTTTACTTTGCATTTTTTGTGACTTATTGTAGGAATGAGAGGAAGTAAGCTAAACCAAGCCTAATTCGTCCTCCGGAGGCAACTTCAAGGAAGCCCAGAAGAAGGAGAGTCGTACTCACTCACCTCGGGATGCGTGCATTGGAGTGAGGAGATGTTTTTGGAGAAAACAAGTGTTTCTGCACAGCACAATAAGTCGATCGACTATGCTGTAAAGTCGATCGACCACTGAAGCTCATCAGACGCTACTGTTCCGCATTTACCAGTCGATCGACCATGCTGACCGGTCGATCGACCAGTTTTCAAGCTTATACTTATTTCTTCGTGTTAGACTTTTAAAAGCCCAACTTGTAATTAACTTTCAGTATCTTTTTATCAGTAGAACGCAACAATAATTAGGTTATGCTTTTTATTATTGAAGAACTCAGTTTTTAGATCTAGCTTGGCAGACGGAAACCTTCGATTTGAATACTTTGTTCTTGAATTCAATTAGTAAGCTTTTATGCAATTCCTTTTCTCCCTTAATTCCTTGTTATTTCGATTCTTGTTTTCATCAATTTAATTTCAGCAATTGAGTTCTTCCCTTTTGTTTTAGTTCGATTCAATTATGTCAAATTTGTTCTTTACTATTAATTTTGAAGTAAATATAGATTTAATTATGCGTAGGTAATTTCTTTGATTGGGAACGAGGTGAGCCATAGTAGAAATAAGGATTGTTTTGTAATATGAATTCTTCTGTATTGGTCTTGTTGTCTTTTGATAAAGCTTTTTACTAGATTGAAAGATTAGTAAATTGTATTATCATTAGATTAGGAATTTCCCTTGAGCGAAGGCTTTGAGAAATTCTAGGGAATAAATAGACCGTAAGGTTAATTGAGCATCGATCGAAAGGTTAGCTTATATTCCCTGAGACCGTATTATAAGACCTCTGCTACCTTACTGACCTAACTTTTGCCATGGTAAACCGAAGTTCCCGATCCCCTTTTCATCTTGTTGAGAATATTCATTTTAGCAGTTAGCCAATTAATCAACCAAACTCAAAACCCCCCAATTAATTGTTACTTTTATAGACTGAAAAATAGCAAACAAAATCAACCTTGTCTCTCTGTGGTTCGACCCTTACTATCACTAGCTATAGTTTTAGTTTGGAATTATAAATTAAATTTTGGTACTAAACGAGGGTATCAAATTTTGGCGCCGTTGCCGGGGAGACGGTGTAATTCTGTTTGCTTTATTTTAGTTTATTTTTCTTGTCTCAAGGAACTTTGGTTCCTTGAGGCCGTTGCTTACCTTTGCTTCTAGTTTTGCTTTTGCACAGTTAGAAGACAGGTTTTTGAGAGGAAGACTTGAGTACTCTCATTTTGGCAATTATGGCTACAATATATGATAATCTACAACCAAAGGAACACCATCTTCCAAAGGGGCACCAGTTACCTACCCCTACTACGGGCAACTTCGAATTTCGTTCCTCTTATATCGATTTAGTGGAGCGAAATCAATTTGCTGGTTTACCAGATGAGGACCCCTTGAAGCATATGGAGATTTTCACAGACTACTGCTGTTCTATACCTATACCAGCTGGGGTGACTCAGGATGAAGTAAAGGGGTTGATGTTCTTATACTCCTTGAAGGATTCAGCGCGAGATTGGTACCGCTACCTTGATAGGGTAGCAGCTGGAGTCACGGACTGGACATCTCTAGCATTGGCCTTCTACAAGAAGTACTTCCCAATTTCAAAGACTGATGCCTTGAGAAGTAAAATCACAATTTTCCAGCAAGGAGCGGATGAGGATTATTGCGAAGCATGGGGACGTTTCAAAAGTTTTGTCCGAGCTGTCCCTCACCATGGTTTCCAGCAATGGTATCTTTGCAATCTATTTTATAATGCGCTATATGATGATTACAAGGTCATCCTGGATGCAGCTGCTAATGGCAGGTTCCAAAACAATACCGGTCAAAGTAAAGGTTGGAACACTATTGAGGAGATGGCAGTCCATAGAGCTGAGTTTGGAAGTTCACGTGGAAAGTCCCGAAAGCAAAGTGATGAAATGAGTGCCGTTGTGACACTTATAACTTCCATTACTGCCTGTCTCGAGAAGCTCGAGATTTTGAAGCTTCAAAGGAGAAAGTTGAAATGCCTGTTCAAAACTCAGATGAGATCGAGAAGTTGAGAGAAATGGTCCAACTCCTTTTGGTTCAAGTGGCGAATATGGAAGCAGCCGGGATTGAGTCTTCAAGGAATTTTGTGACGCAATTAGAGAATATAGAGGCTAAGCAAGCCGCTAATTCTTCAACGAAATGCGAAGGGCCGATTGAAACGATTAATGCCATTAATCTCAGGAGTGGCCTCTCTTATGAAAGTCCCGACAAGCCAAAGGAAGACTCGGGAAATGATGGAGGAGCTCGTTTAAATTCTGGTGCAAAAACGAGCTCAATTGCCAGTACTTCTGGTCGATCAACCAACATAGTCAGTCGATCGACTGAAGCATCAGATGAAATAGTTTCTGACCAGGAACTATTCACACCCAGCCAAGGTGATCGATCGACCACTAATACCAGTCGATCGACTGGGTCTTCAGTGCAAGACGCAATTCCGTCAACTAGTTTACATGATTCTTCACTTATTGATGATTTGACGGAGGTTTTAAACTTACGGAAGCCGAAGGTTACTGATCCTACGGCCAGTGTTGCAGTCCCGTATCCGGAGTGTTTGAAGAATAATAAGCTGGAGCGCAAGTTTGGTAAGTTTTTGGAGATGGTCCAAAATCTCGAGGTAACAGTTCCGTTCACTGATTTAATTACCCAGGTACCCTCTTAAGCTAAATTTAAGAAAGATATTTTAAATCGTAAGAGAAATTTTCGCGATGATGGTAATGTTGCTTTTGTGGAAGAATGTAATTCTCTTTCGCAAATTAATATACCACCCAAATTAAAGGACCCGGGTAGTTTTTCAATTCCTTGCACTATAGGTAACCACGAGATTGGAAAGGCCCTTTGTGATTTAGGGGCCAGCGTCAGTGTCATGCCGTATTCTGTTTGCGAAAGGTTAAACATTGGTAGACTTAAGGTGACCGATATTACCGTTCAAATGGCCAATAGATCGACTCAGAGACCTATATGTGTTCTAGAGGATGTACCCGTTCGAGTGGGTAAGTTTTTTATTCCTGTCGATTTCGTTGTTTTGGACATTGCAGAGGACAGTCAGATACCTATTATTTTAGGCAGACCGTTTTTACATATAGCCGGGGCTGTAATAGATGTCAAACGCGGGACCATCACCTTAGAGGTAGGGGATGACACCATTGAGTTCAGCCTTGCTCACAAGGCGACTAAACTTGCTGATGAGGATACGTGTTATTCCATAGATATTGTTGACAGGGCTGTTACTTGTAATTGGAGGGAATCCTTAGCCAAGGATCCCTTAACTGATCTAACCCGTTTAGATGAGTGTGCAGGTAATAAAGTGGAGAATGCTGAGGAGCCAGATGCTTTGGTAGCCTCAATGGAGAGCTACGAGCTCAATGAGGAAGAAGATGAGATGCTCTTGAGCCTAGCCAACGAGAACTTGGTCAACACTTGCTACACCATTGAAGCTGATTCTGTCTATGCTGTAGAGGTAAAGGTGCCAGAGCATAAGCCACTTCCTCCTAATCTTAAGTATGTTTTTCTAGATGCTACAGAGCAGTACCCAGCTATTGTTAGCTCTAAACTTAGTGATGACCAGCTGTCTGCTTTGATGTGTGTGCTTAAGAAAAACAGGAAGGCTTTGGGTTACTCTTTGGATGACATTAAAGGCATCAGCCCTGATGTTTGTATGCACAGGATAGAGCTGGAGGAAGGCCACAAGCCTTACAGACAGGGTCAACGCAAGTTGAACCCGAAGATGCAGGAAGTTGTTATGGCTGAGGTGATGAAACTACTCGATGCAGGTATTATTTATACAGTTGGCAACTCCAAGTGGGTTAGCCCAGTTCAGGTAGTCCCGAAGAAAGGAGGGACTACCGTGGTTAAAAATGAGAAAAATGAACTAATACCAACTCGAGTAGTGACAGGGTGGCGGATGTGCATTGATTATAGACAGTTGAATGCCGCCACCAAGAAAGACCACTTCCCCCTCCCTTTTGTTGACCAAATGACTGAAAGACTTGCTTCTAACAAATTTTTCTGTTTTCTAGACGGATATTCAGGGTTCTTTTAGATCCCTATTCATCCGGACGATCAGAGTAAAACCACTTTTACCTGTCCACAGGGTGTTTTTGCATACCGTAGAATGCCTTTCGGATTGTGTAACGCCCCTGCTACCTTTGAGAGATGCATGATGGGGATTTTTTCTGATTATATAGAGAATATTACGGAAGTTTTAATGGATGATTTCTCAGTTTATGGTAGTGACTTTGATCGTTGTTTAGTTAACCTTGATAAAGTCATGCAGCGTTGTATAGATGTTAATCTTGTTTTAAACTGGGAAAAGTGTCAGTTTATGGTCAATGAGGGAGTTGTGTTAGGGCATCTTATTTCTTATAAAGGTATACATGTTGATAAGGCAAAGGTGCAGGTGATTGAGCAATTACCTCCTCCCGTGAATGTTAAAGGAGTGAGGAGTTTCCTTGGTCACGCTGGTTTTTACCGGCGTTTCATTAAGGATTTTTCAAAAATTGCTAAACCACTTACACATTTGCTCCTTAAGGATGTTGTCTTTGAATTTACTGATGAGTGCCTTATCGCTTTGAACAGGTTAAAGGAGGCCCTAGTTTCTACGCCAATCATTCAGCCGCCTGATTTGGACCTCCCATTTGAGATCATGTGTGATGCCAGCGATTATGCGGTCGGTGCAGTTTTGGGACAGCGGAAAAACAAATCTTTGAATGCCATATATAATGCTAGCCGAACTCTGGATGAGGCTCAAATTAATTATTTTACCACTGAGAAGGAGTTTCTAGCTGTAGTTTTTGCCTTAGACAAATTTCGGTCTTATTTGTTAGGTTCTAAGGTTATTGTTTATACTGACCATGCAGCGTTGAAGAGTCTCTTTATTAAGAAAGATGCAAAGCCAAGGCTTTTGAGGTGGATACTCCTTTTGCAGGAGTTTGATTTGGAGATGAAAGATAAGAAAGGAGCAGAGAATGTGGTAGCTGACCACCTATCTCGCCTGCAGCTGACGGAAAGGGGGGATTCGTTGCCTATTAATGATTCTTTTCCTGATGAGAGTCTGTTAGCTATTACTACTTCAGGGTATTATCCACCTCCGTGGTTTGCTGATTTTGCTAATTTTGCTGTGACAGGTAAGATACCACCCGAGCTTTCATGGCAGCAGAAGAAGCGGTTTGCTTATGATGCTAGATAATATTTTTGGGATGATCCTTATGTTTTCAAGGAATGCGCGGACGGTCTCATCCGGAGATGCGTACCTCAATGGGAGATGAAGGATATCCTAGAAGCTTGCCACTCTTCTGCTTATGGTGGTCATCATGGTCCATCCAGGACTGTAGCTAAGGTACTCCAATCTGGTTTCTATTGGCCAACTTTGCATGCAGATTGTCGCAATTTTGTTGCTGAGTGCGATGCTTGTCAAAGATCGGGGAATATTTCCAAGAGACATGAGATGCCACAGGTAGGCATTCTTGAGGTTGAGATTTTCGATGTCTGGGGCATTGATTATCAAGGACCTTTTTCGAGCAGTCAAGGTAATAAATATAGCCTCGTAGCTGTAGATTATGTATCCAAATGGGTGGAAGCTATCGCTACCCCCCATTGCGATGCAAAGGCCGTGATTAAACTGTTTAAAAAGATTATTTTCCCTCGTTTTGGTGTCCCTCGGGTTGTCATTAGCGATGGGGGAGTGCATTTTAAAGAGAAACAACTTAGTGCTTTATTGACTAAATTCGGTGTCCAACATCGTAGAGGTTTGGGGTATCATCCCCAAACTAGTGGTCAGGTTGAGGTTTCTAACAGAGAATTGAAAGAAGTCTTAGCCAAAGTTGTTTCCAAATCACGGAAAGATTGGAGTCTTAAGTTAGATGATGTCTTATGGGCTTATAGAACTGCGTTTAAAACGCCAATCGGGATGTCACCATACCGACTGATTTATGGTAAGACATGTCATTTACCTGTTGAGTTAGAGCGTAAGTCTTGGTGGGCTATTTGTGATTTGAATTTGGATCCTAACCTCTCTCGTGAGAAACGCATGACACAGCTGAATGAGCTGGAGGAATTTAGGCTGCTGGCCTATGACAATGCAAGGATCTACAAGGAGAAAACGAAGCGCAAGCACGACAAGAGAATCATCAAGCGCGAGTTCAATATTGGCGATAAGGTACTTCTTTTTAACGCTCGTATCCGTCTATTTCCTGGTAAGCTGAAATCCAGGTGGACCGGCCCCTATACGGTCACAGCAGTCACAAAGTTCGGATCAGGTGAATTGGAGACCTCAGCTGCAGAAAGGTTCAAGGTTAATGGCCAATATGTGAAGTACTATCATGGATCAGATGCATATGTTGGAAAAGTCGAGGTATTGTACTTCGACCCATTATCGGATGATGCAGAGTGAGGCAAAAAGGTCGTGTGGGACCTCTTAAACCAGCGCTAACCGGGAGGCAACCCGGGTTATAATTAAGTGTAATTTAGGATTTTATTTTGTTATTTCATTTTATTTTTTGCATTTTTGCGTTTTTGTTTTCTTTATTTTCTTTTAATTTGCAATTTCTTGGTTTGGAAAATTTGCGCGCCTTTGATAATTTTTGCAGGAATTTATTTTATGCAAAGTGCGTAGATGGTTTACTGGATATTTGAGAGAGAAAGACAGGAAGTTATGATGGCAAAATGAATTTTTGACGAATTAAAGTCTAATTGCCAGACATAGCAGTCGATCGACTAAGTGAGTTAGTCTATCGACTGAAGGGGAGGAACAGAGGCTACTGTGTATAGGGGAGTGGTCGATCGACTGGGTCATATAGTCGATCGACCACCAAGGGAAGTCCAGAAGCCGTGAAAATGGAAAACAAGTCGATCGACCAAGTCAACTGGTCGATCGACCAGTTCGCGGGTTCAGAATGCAGCTAATAAGGGAAGTCTTCATCCTTTATTCTTTTATTCTTTCACTTTCCCAAAATTAGAAAATCATAAGCAAAACCTATTTCTCTTCCTTTTTCGCGATTTCTCTGCAAATTCCGTCTTAATCTCTTCCTTTCTTGCTTTAATCTTCAAGGAAATCTTCAAGGTATGTCTCTAATCTCATTTCCATGCTCAATTTTCGATTTTATTGTGGTTTCTATGCGAAATTTTCGAGTTATATGCATTTGAGATGGAAAAATCGATTTGGGGAAATCGATTTTTGGGATTGATTTCTTGTCTTTTCTATGCTTTAATCGCTTATTCTACCCTTTCCCCCTTGATTTTCAAAGCAAATAAGCAGCTAGGATGTGTTTAAAACCGTTTCCCCCAATTTTTTCGAAACCCTAATTTGCATTTCAGTTCTAATTTTGATGCTGGTTTCCTTAAATTCACATTGTTTGGGAATTCTTGTTGCTAATGAGCTGTTTGCAGGTAACAAAGATGACGAAAGGAAAGGAGCACATGTACGAGGGTCAATCAAGCCAAGGCGCTGCCAAGCGGCCACGAGGACCGCCACTGCTGATAGAAGCTACCACGGATAGTCTACCTGACTATCCGCAGGTTATCTTTGCTACTTCTACGCAACGTTCTAAGTTTTCTCTTTTTGTTTCGAAGATGAAGGTTACAGCTACCCGATTTCTCCATAAAGATACTTTGGAGAAATTAGGCTGTTATGAGTCGGTTGTGTCCTTGCTAAATGGGACGGGTATGACAGGTTTAGTGGACATGGCTGAGTTCACGTATTATGTTTTTACCCTTGAATTTTTTTCGTCTTATGCTTTTGACTCGAAAGCTTTCGTGGCTGATCAGACCAAACCCTGCATTTCCTTTCGACTTTTCAATGTCAACTACTCTCTGACATTGGCTGATTTTGCTGGTTTTCTGGGTCTTCATTTCGAGGGCCGAACCTCGGACACCTCTGATATTCATCGAGTCATGTGGTCTTGTATCGGTGACTTTCACGGGGCTAGAAGGACGGGCACTTCCGTCCACTTGCCCCCTCTTCGTTATTGTCTATGGCTAATGGGTAATACCATTTTTGGCCGTATAGTGTCTAATAATATGAATAATATTGAATTGTCAATCTTAGCGGGCTATCTGAACATTGACAGTCGGGTAGCCCGTATTTATAACATCGCCTACTTGACTGCTGACACGTCTGTCGCGTACCTGTCAAAAATAAACCTAACGGTCTCAACTAAAAATGTAGTAGAGGCAGTCGAGTATCGAATCCTCAGGGAGGTAATGCAACTACAGCTATCTATTTCTAATCCTATGGTAACAATTGATGTTGATTAAATTTTTGATTCTAAACTACGGAGTTAAAAGGAAAGAGAAATAACGCAGAGAGCAGTAAAGCAGGAAAGTGAATTAAACTATCAATAAGAGGGGGACATGTCGGGACTTCGGTTCACTACGGTAGTTCAACAACTTAGCAGTAAATGACTCAGACGAACTAATGCGAGACGGATATTAGAAGGTACTTTCGGTCCGCTTCCCACCCTAAAATACCACTAACTTAACTTTCGTCCTCATTAGGGTAGTCTACTGTTTATAGCAGGCCTATTTAGTCCAATCTTTCGATCCAGGATTAATTGTAGTCAGATTAATGGGTGACATAGAAGCGTGCACTCAACTAGGTCGAGAATTACAGTTATATTGCTATAGTGACAGAGTCTCTTAATCAATTCGTCTAATTCATTCACTACGTCGTCATTATTCTACCGCAGATTCCTTAATCCCAACATGAAGGGGTTTAGCTACTCATACTCATAATTAATCTAACAGCAGATAATTTCCCAGCAGATAACATAACGAATAATAGTAAAATTCAATAATAGAAATTAGGGCAAGGAAGAATGATAACGATAACAAGAATTAAAAGCAACAAGAAGGTTAATTATTATTAAGAGAGAGAGAGAGAATTACAATCCAAGCAAATTCCGGCGTAAAGAACCCGTAATTCGAGTGAAGTAATCCAAAATAAAAGCAACAGTAGAGTAAGTTCCAAGCAACGTAGAAAGTAACAGTGGTTTTATATGTGAAAACTTAGAGAGTAAAAGAGATGATGAAAGAATGACCAATAACCTAGTAAAACATAGGTTAAATAGCCAAAACACAAAGTGTTTATGCGGAAAAATAAAACACGGACTGATTAAAGCCCATAATGTCGAAATCCTCTCGATCGAGTGGATTAAACCACTCGATCGACCAATATCTCAGCAGAAGTCCCTCGATCGACCAGCAGGGTTCTCGATCGAGGACTTGGTCATGTGCATCTTACTCGATCGAGTAAGAAATAGCTCGATCGAGCCTTGGGGAGCTTAGGAACCACTCGATCGACCACCAAACAGCTCGATAGACCACTTGGGTCTTCAATTCAGCTCACGTCTTCACCCAAATGCCTCGTAATGCGTGCAACGACACTTCCAAGTGCAACATCTCACTCTGGGGCAATCCCGTCTCCTCTAAATGCATGCAAAAAGGACGAAAATGGGTATGGTTCCGCTACTTCCGCGATTATCCCTACAAAAAGGACAAAATACACCAAAGTAGCCAATTCGGGGCAAAATACTATAAAAACAGTATAGAAATGCATAGAAATACGTGCTAAAATAGGCCAAAAAGACTATACATTAGGCACGTATCAAATCTCCCCAAACCAAACCTTTACTCGCCCTCGAGTAAACTCAAAACTAAACTAATGGAACAGAAATGATAACTCAGAGCTAGCTTAACTTGTCTACTTGAACCGATTTAATGCAACAGAAATCAACAGTTAAAGCTAAAGCTAGGCAAATAATACGCAAACGAATTATAAGCTGTTCAGAAATAAAGCTGACCTATCGACCTTGCAAGACCAACAAAACCGGACTCTCACGTGGTCACTCTTCTCTCATAAAGCAAAGGGCAAATGTTATATGTAAAAGAGAGAAGAAAAGACAGTCACTCGCCTAACTGCGACCTACATAGCATGCATGCAACAAAAATGAAAGACAATTCAAGTACTACTGCACACACTCCAACCAAAAATGTCCGTCACAGCCGAGGGTTTGCAAATAGTATGGGAATAGTGAGGTTCAGGTGAGAAAGGGCAAAACAAGTTATGGAAATGTGGAGGTAAAAGCGTCAAGCTAGTTCCTAACAGGACCATGATAAACCATCCGGATCTCAACTGTCTGAAAGACTAAACACAGGTGCCCTTCATCGGCACAAAACTCACTAGACTGAAAGCACAATCTCCTCAAAAAATATAGAATAAGAGTGGAGGAGCTAGATGGTCACAAAGTTCCCTTTTTTTAAACACATCGTCTGAAACAACTAACTGAAACAACCAACCCTCTTGTCGATTGTACATCTTCAAACATCTTCTCAACTCTGACAAGAGGGTACAACTTTTTCACAATTTTTTTCTTTCTTTTTTTTTTTCTTTTTACGTGAATCTCATCATTTTTTTTTTCTCTTTTTTTTTTCTTTTCTTTCTTTCACGTTTCTTTTTTTTTCTTTCTCAATACTTTTTTCTCTTCCTCCTTCCTTAATTCAAACACCAACTCCAAACGGGAATTACGGACCAAACTGCAACGGAAAACATACCACAAAAGGACAGACTAACTAGCTTGACTCGGCAGGCTTAGTTTGGAATGTGGCTAATGGGTCAAAAGGCAAGTTTTGGTCAATGTGGAGCTAAATGGGTGAAGGATGTAAAGAAAGAGGAATTTGCAAGACCCTCCCTGCATGTGACACCAACCGCAGACCCGAATATGTGCATTTGACGAGAAATTGAATGTCATAAATGTGCAAAAAAGATGAACATGCTATGCAAGGAGTACTACTCTCAAAATTCCTAATGAACTGGTCATGAATGGCACCAGTTATGGCTCTAAAACTCAGAATTTTTAAGTAGTTTGCCAATTTATCAGGTCAAGTCTAAACAGTCAGCTATTATATGAACAGAAATTCGTAGACTATGCGTATGACAAAGCTAAAAACCATCAATAAAGTGCAAGGCTCAAGTGAATTGACAAGTTATAGTGCATTTTCATCACGGGAATCTACCGTTCCGACTCAACCTAAATGCAAAAATAAACGTGAAAATTTTTTGAATTTTAACATTTTCTAATTTTTTTTGGTTTTCTGTTTTTTTTTTTTGTTTTTTGTTTTTTGAAAATAAACAACAAATGCAAACTGAAAAATTAAACGTGAATGCAAAACAAATGCAGATGCAGACTCAAAAGGATGCAATACCCTCCCCAAACCAAAACGGACAACGCCCTCGTTGTCCTCCAGCATACACCAGCAGAAAAATGGGGGATGGGAGTATACAACCAATAAAAGAAAAATAAAGGAGACGAAATAAAGAGAGTAAGAGGACATACAAAACACGAACTTCCCCAAACCAGCCAGAAAACTGGGGAAGTGAGTAGACCAGTAGCTACTCGTCGTCAGCACTGCCGTCTCCCAGGTACTCCGTACCAACAAAACGGTCTCCCCAAACCAGCAAAAACCAAGGGGGGACCTCTAGTCGTCATCTCCAAGCTGATCCTCCGGACCGGGTACGAACGGAGGATCCCTCTCCTCCTCTCTGGCAGCTCGCTGTGCCGCCTGCTCTGCCCGTAACCGCACCTCTCGTGCTACCGCTGTCTCCTCCGGCTCCTCCTCTGAGTCAGAAGGTAGTGGAGGGTACCCGTCCGCTGGGTATCGGTAGAAGGAAGGATGCGGCCACCCCTCTGGAAACGGTCGCCGGGCTCGGATGTGGAACTCGTAGAGCGGGAATGCAGCCAAAGCCATATCCCGTCGCATCTCAGTAATGTACCTGCACATATCCGAAAGCACGGCATCACGACACCCTTGGTCCATGACCTCGGGCGCCTCTAAGACAGGAGGGCAGACAAAATTGGCCGGAAAGGCCGGATCAGAAGGGGGTGGAGTGAGTGAAGGTGGAGGTGTGGGAGTCTGTGTGGGTGTAGGCTGAGGCGTGGGTGTCGGTCCAGCCTGGGCCTGAGCCTGAGAGCTAGAAGATGCTCCGGCCTCCCGCTTCCTCTTCTTAGAAGAAGAAGGAGGGGTGAAGGTAAGGTGGTAGGTAGGTGGAGGTGGCCAAGCTCCCTCAGCAGCAGATGAGAGCGGTAAAAGTGGGGGAAGGGTAGAGCACGGTAAGGTAACAGACGTGGAACCACAGATCTTCCACGTCCTCGCGCTCCCCTTCGCCTTTGGGAACCAGGCGAAGTCAGCTATGGCATCCAGGTCAAGGTGAGCCATCTCATCAGGTGCAGTGAGTCCGGGCTCAGTGGGGTAAAGGTGGCGGGCAATCCTAGTCACCAGCCCGCCGCAGACAACTGCGGTCTTGACCCGAGTCCCAATTCCGTTCCAATGCTGAGCTACCAGATAGGCAATGTTTAGAACAAACGGGGTACCGTAGTCAATGTTGAGGTACCCCGCGAGAATCGCTAGCTCAGTGTTGGTCACATTATTGGGCTCAGGGCGCCCAAAAATGGTCTCTCCTAACAGACGCAAGTAGTAACGGGGCGCAGGTAAGTGAACATGAGCTCCCTTCCGTGCATGGAAGGGGGTGTGAGTAAGCGCAGCCCAAAGTGGCTGAATGAGGTCTCGTGGTGGGGCGGTGGGACCGTCACAAACTAGTCCCAAAACCTGCCCAAACCTGGCCAAAGTCCAGTGGTGCGACTCATTGCGGAGTCTAAAGTGAATGCAGGAACTGGAGTGGTCGGCATGGTAAGAGTCGGTGTCAAAAGAATAGGAGCTAAAAAACTCGTAGGTAGAGGTGCGAATAGTAGCCTCCTGCATGGTGATCAGACCCGACATACCCGTCCCGTTCAACAAACTACAGACCTCCTCATAAATGCCTAAGGTCTCTAGGTCAGTCCGCGCAAGGAAACGGGTGGGGGAGAGAGGGCAACGAAGTAAAGTGGCTAACCGTTTCCGGTGAGCCTCTGAAGTGAAACGTACCGTGGGCATCTTCGGTAGAGGTGTGAGAGCGCCCTCTCTCGAAACAACAGCCTCAGAAGGGCTGGAAGTGATGTCTAACTGGCTAGCCGGCTGATGTGGCCTCGGTGGCAGCATACCAGGCTGCGGGAAGCGGGGCGTGAATCCGCACTCTAGCAGAGAAAAGGGCCTGGGCCTGGTAGGAGTAGTGGCCGGTGAAGCCTGAACTGAGCTCCCGGGTGAGCTGGGTGCGGTGTGAACTGTCCCTGCAGCTGAGACAAGTAGAACTGGTGCTGCAGTAGTGACCAAGGCGGAGCTAGTGGCAACAACAGGGGCCACTGGCTCGGTCACGGATGGATGGAGGATGAACTCGCGAGAAGCGCAGAAACTAGTATCCATCCCGCAAAGTATCAAAGGGCATGATAAGAGAAGATAGTGCTAACCGTGGCTAAAATGAAGCGTTAACCAAAGATGTGACAAAGAAATAATGGCCCTATTAGTCGAGAAAACGACTTCCAGCATACAAAATCCAACAATCCTCAATAAGTTCGAAAGGTAGCATGTGAGTGGTGGTAAAATGACAAAGTAGTGACTGCTAAAGGAGACAAACACAGCATGAAGACCACATAGGGGAGCACGTAAGACTCCTAGCAGTCGAGCATAACCACTCACAGCGCGAGATTCCTAATAATTCACATCAAGTAACTGCGATAGGGGACGGTAACGGTAGTTAACAACAGCGATTAGTAAGCGAGAACTGAAGTTAAGCAAGCAAGGAAACAGAAAAACCGTCAGATAGTCGATAAATTTCGACTCACAGGAACCCTAATCGCGGAATCTCGCGCGAAATTCGAATTTAACATGCAAAAACAGTGAGGAATTGCGAAAATATCATCAACAAGCTAATCAAGAGCAAATAAACACAATTTAATCGAAACAAATCGACTAGACATGGCATTTTCGAACCCTAATTCAAATCACCTCAAGAAATTCGAATTAATTGAAGAGAATATGCAAAGAGGATGAAAGGAACACTTACTTGATGATGATTAACCTACAATAAGCAATTAAACTTCAAAAGAAACAATCAACCAAGGCGGATTTCGATTGAAAAACCGCAAACCCTAATCCCCTTTAAAAACCGAGAAAACGAGCACAAAAGAGGGGGAAACTAAGGGGCTATTGAAGATTAATTAGCTAGCAAAAGAATGTAGGTGACGGATTTGATAAATTTGGGCAAGAAATGGGGATTTGGGGGAAAATGGGAATCGCAATAAGGGAAGGGGTTAGACGGGATTAGGGATAATTGAAAATAGAATTAGGAAAAAAATAGGAGTTTTAAGATAGAAAACTCCCGTCCTATTCATACCACTCGATCGAGTGGTTTTTAAATCACTCGATCGAGGACTTTTGATATCCCTCTGCTCGATCGAGTAGATATCCCCTCGATCGACCTTTTCTTCTTTGGCCTTTCTCGATCGAGTAACCAGCAAGCTCGATCGAACCAACTTCCCCTCGATCGAGTACAAAAAGTACTCGATCGAGGACTTCCTCGTGTATACTTCTTTGAATTTCCGTCTTTA
Source organism: Silene latifolia (assembly GCF_048544455.1). Lineage (NCBI taxonomy): Eukaryota > Viridiplantae > Streptophyta > Magnoliopsida > Caryophyllales > Caryophyllaceae > Silene > Silene latifolia. Next base: position 35,115,486 of record NC_133536.1, read on the forward strand.
CTTCCTCGAAATGCGTGACATTTCCCCAAACCCGCGTAAAACACATCCAAACATATCCCAAATACCAAATACGCAGCAAACACAGTCTATAGTCGTAGTCTAAGCTAAAGAAATGTCTAAACTAATTGTCCTAATTAAAAACGTAATAAATAAATTCAAAAGAAATTCAAACAAAAATCTATTACAAGTTGTTACACGGGGCATTTCCCCGTTTAATTCCCATCAGCTTTCAAGTAGCCCCTTCGTGGGCTTCTGACTGGAGGACGTCACTTCAGCGATACTGACCGTCCTCCTTGATTTCCATGAGCTTGAATTCCTGTTTGCAAGAGGAGGAGGAACATAGTTCCAATCGATGTAGGTTCGAACTGCCTTCGTTCTCGCCCCTCTGTCATCTTCTTTGGCATCCTTGGCTCCAGTTTGATTGATAATGGCTGCACCGCGTCCCTTGACAGCTCCTTTCTTGCCTTCATCTGTACCTGCAGTAAGGAAAACAGACGAATCTTCCTCCTTTTTGCTCTCAGTATGAGGCGGAGGGTTAGCAATAACAGCAATATTCTCCAAATTTTCATCTGGAGTGTCAATAATAGGGTCAACAGAAGAGAGGGCATTGCAAGGCTGAGCTTGCATGGGAGCCCTCCGGAACTTGGACTGCTGAAAAGTCAGCTCCTCGTCCCCTACCTGAAAGGTCAAAGTCTTCCCCCCGACGTCTATTACTGCACGGGCAGTGGACAAAAATGGTCTCCCTAAAATGATAGGGGTGTGCACATCTTCAGGGATATCTAAGACGACAAAATCAACGGGAATAAAGAACTTCCCGATCTGGACAGTACGTCTTCTGCTACACCTAGTGGCCGCGATAAACTACGGTCGGCCATCTGGACAGTCATGTTGGTGCAACTCAGCTTTGTCACACCAAGTCTCTTAGCTAGAGACAAAGGTAAAACACTTACGCTAGCGCCTAAATCGCATAGCGCATTATCAATCAATTGCATACCTATGTGACAAGGGATCGAAAAACTACCCGGGTCTGATTGCTTAGGAGGTAGCTTATTTTGGAATAGGGCTGACCCCACCTCGGTCAAAGCTACGGTCTCATTATCATTTATAGTCCTCTTACGTGCTAAAATCTCTTTCATAAATCGTAAATAAGAGGGTACCTTGGTCAGCAATTCAGTGAACGACACGGAAACTTCCAAACTCTTCAAAAGTTCAACAAATTTGCCAAACTGTTGATTAATCTTGGTATTCTGCAGCCGCCTCGGGAAGGGAACCGTAATTGGAATCTCGAGCCCCTTGTTTCTCGCCTCCAAAGTGTCTTCCGGAGTAAGTTCAGTATCCTTTGGACGCTTCTTACCTCTCGAACGAGGCCTTTCTGGTAATTCCTCGCTTAAACGAGCACTAGCAAGCTCTCGAATAAGCTTCCCGTCATCAATATCACTCGATCGAGCAATGTGCTCACTCGATCGAGCAATGTGCTCACTCGATCGAGCAGTTTCTTCATCAACATCGGTCGATCGAGTAAACTTACCACTCGATCGACCAACCTCAGCTTCTGCTTCACTCGATCGAGCAGGGACTTCACTCGATCGACCAGATTCTTCACCATTTCCACTCGATCGAGCATCAGTCTTCAGTCGATCGAGTAACTCCTGTGTCGTGAGTCCTTTTCTCTTAACAGAACACTGTTCATCATCAGTGAGAGCTTCCCTTGGGTCTGATTTCTGTACTTCCGGTCCTTCATAAGAAAGACCGCTTCTCAACTCTATCAGATGCACCGTCTCATTTGGGTTCTTGTCATTTTGAGTCGGTAAATGACCGGGCTTCCTTGAGGATTGATTTTCAGCCAGTTGGGCAACTTGAGTCTCAAGTGCCTTGAATGCCGTGTCCTTTTGTTGTAATTGCTTTGCAATGGACTGCATCATGGATTTTAACTCACCTATCTCACTCACCCCACTAGATGACGAAGCACCTTGGTTAGGCGGGTTGAAAGACGGAGGCTTCTGGTAGCCTTGTTGCTTCTGGTGTGGAGGAATGTAGGGCTGCTGCTGCTGATTGGGAGGAGCGGTGGGGTTGAGTACGTTCTGGTTACTCCACCTCAAATTGGGGTGGATATTCGGCTCGTAATGAGTGTTGTTTTGCCTGTAATGTTGGAAGGCAGCACAATGCTCATAAGGACTAGGACAATAATCAGAGACATGTCCATCGACCCCACATCTTGTACAGACGAAAGGACCGTCTGTCATAGCATTAACCTGGTACATTCCTCCCTTGAGAGCTCCCCCTAGTTCGTACTTGTCAAACCTCGCGGTAAGGGCTTCTAACGCGGCAACTGAAGAGGATTCAGCGGCTCTCCTTTGGTTTCCTCTTGAATTCCCATATTCAGCCCTGTGAGTGGCTAAATCGTCTATGATTTTCCATCCCTTGGTCGCTCCCAAGTTGTCAGCAAATCGACCGTTGGCTGCAGCATCTAATATAGCCCTCTGATCATCATATAAACCATTGTAAAAATGGTTACATAGGCTCCATTTTTCGAAACCGTGATGCGGTATGGTCCGCACCAGTTTCTTAAATCGAAGCCATGCCTCGTGGAAGTTCTCGTCAGGCCCTTGTTTGAAACTTGTTATCTGAGCTCTGATGGCGATGGTTCTCGAAGTAGAGAAGTACTTCTTATAAAACGCTAATGCTAGCGAATTCCAATCTATTATGCCGTGAGCAGCTCGGTCCAAGTCCCTATACCACTCCCTTGCAGCATCGCGGAGTGAGAAGATGAACATAGTTTCTTTGATCTGATCAGCTGTCACGCCGGTAGGAGGGGGTATGGAGGAGCAGTAATCAATGAAGGTCTCCATATGCTGAGCTGCGTCATCAGTTGCAGCTCCCCCGAACTGATTTTTCTCAACCATATTGATGTATGCAGGCTTTGGCTCGAACTTCCTAGCATCTCCCGGCAGTTCAACCCTTTATAGAGATTGTCAGCCGTGGGCTCGGAGTGACTAGCAATGGTTGCTTCCTCAGCCATTTCGGGAAATTCTGGGAAAGTAATGGATTCAAGTGATGAATTGGAAACTGGAGAAGACGGTGGATTGTCTACGAAAAGCTCGTTCTCGTAAAAACTGCCACGAGAACTAGGCTCTTCCTCTGCCTGTTGTTCTTGAAGTAGTCTTCTTTTTACGTGCAGAGATCTCTCAATCTCGGGATCAAAAGGTAGTAGTGGACCACCTTGCGACCTGCGCATAAGACGAAACTACAGACAAGATATGAGAATAGTCTAAGGAACGATGTTCCTTAAACTAAAAGAAGAATTAAAAATAAAACAGCTAGTAATTTGAACAATTGCCTCCCCGGCAACGGCGCCAAAATTTGACACGTCTGTCGCGTACTGGTAAAAATAAAACCTAACGGTCTCAACTAAAAATGTAGTAGAGGCAGTCGAGTATCGAATCCTCAGGGAGGTAATGCAACTACAGCTATCTATTTCTAATCCTATGGTAACAATTGATGTTGATTAAATTTTTGATTCTAAACTACGGAGTTAAAAGGAAAGAGAAATAACGCAGAGAGCAGTAAAGCAGGAAAGTGAATTAAACTATCAATAAGAGGGGGACATGTCGGGACTTCGGTTCACTACGGTAGTTCAACAACTTAGCAGTAAATGACTGAGACGAACTAATGCGAGACGGATATTAGAAGGTCCTTTCGGTCCGCTTTCCACCCTAAAATACCACTAACTTAACTTTCGTCCTCATTAGGGTAGTCTACTGTTTATAGCAGGCCTATTTAGTCCAATCTTTCGATCCAGGATTAATTGTAGCCAGATTAATGGGTGACATAGAAGCGTGCACTCAACTAGGTCGAGAATTACAGTTATATTGCTATAGTGACAGAGTCTCTTAATCAATTCGTCTAATTCATTCACTACGTCGTCATTATTCTACCGCAGATTCTCTAATCCCAACATGAAGGGGTTTAGCTACTCATACTCATAATTAATCTAACAGCAGATAATTTCCCAGCAGATAACATAACGAATAATAGTAAAATTCAATAATAGAAATTAGGGCAAGGAAGAATGATAACGATAACAAGAATTAAAAGCAACAAGAAGGTTAATTATTATTAAGAGAGAGAGAGAATTACAATCCAAGCAAATTCCGGCGTAAAGAACCCGTAATTCGAGTGAAGCAATCCAAAATAAAAGCAACAGTAGAGTAAGTTCCAAGCAACGTAGAAAGTAACAGTGGTTTTATTTGTGAAAACTTAGAGAGTAAAAGAGATGATGAAAGAATGACCAATAACCTAGTAAAACATAGGTTAAATAGCCAAAACACAAAGTGTTTATGCGGAAAAATAAAACACGGACTGATTAAAGCCCATAATGTCGAAAACCTCTCGATCGAGTGGATTAAACCACTCGATCGACCAATATCTCAGCAGAAGTCCCTCGATCGACCAGCAGGGTTCTCGATCGAGGACTTGGTCATGTGCATCTTACTCGATCGAGTAAGAAATAGCTCGATCGAGCCTTGGGGAGCTTAGGAACCACTCGATCGACCACCAAACAGCTCGATAGACCACTTGGGTCTTCAATTCAGCTCACGTCTTCACCCAAATGCCTCGTAATGCGTGCAACGACACTTCCAAGTGCAACATCTCACTCTGGGGCAATCCCGTCTCCTCTAAATGCATGCAAAAAGGACGAAAAGGGGTATGGTTCCGCTACTTCCGCGATTATCCCTACAAAAAGGACAAAATACACCAAAGTAGCCAATTCGGGGCAAAATACTATAAAAACAGTATAGAAATGCATAGAAATACGTGCTGAAATAGGCCAAAAAGACTATACATTAGGCACGTATCAACTGCCGCTCACTTTCAGACTGTAAGTGAGTGCACTTTGACCACCATTGCTTGTGGCGGGTTGGTGACACGTATCGCCAACCGCCTTGTTTTACTTTTCCCTCGACAGGAGGACCCCATCGACCCGGACCTACGTTTCATGGACCTTCCCTACGCGAAGGCTGTCTATTGGGTCGATAGACAGATGCGGTGGAATATTGATCCTTTCATCTGTGACCGCATCCCTGTCACTGGCTACCCTCCTGTCCTGTCCTTTACCACTGTTGAGGGGGCAGTTCGGCCACCGTTGCCTAGTTACAGGCTTCCTCTGGTGGCGGCCACTCCTACTGCTAGCACAGCGAGGAGAGCTCGTGCCTCCACTGGTCAGGCACCCTCTTCCTCCACTCCTGCTCCCACTGGCTACCCGGCCACTTTTCGACCACCTACTCCTTTAGTTGTCCCTCCGGTCATGGACCAGAGGACAATGTCACGTGTCTTGGGTGATTTGTGCAGGAGCTTCAACGAGCACAAGTTGGACACGGCTTTAGCCCTCTATCCAGTCTACGAGGAGTTAGCCCGGGGAGGGATGCTCCCACAAGGTGCTTGGACTCACTCTTCCTACTTTGTTCCCCCTGTGGCCGGCTACCCTCAGCCTGCCAGGAGACCTCCTCCTACCACTACTACTGCTGGTGCCTCCACTTCCAGGAGAGCCATTCCCGCTGTTGCTGCTGAGGAGGAGGAGGAGGAGGAGGAGAGCGATGCTGGGTCCGGAGAGGATGAAGATTCTGATTACGATGGTGGAGATTAGATGCTGGTGACCTCCCCGTTTTTGGCTGGTTTGGGGAGGTCGTATTTTGTGAGTTCCTTCCTTTCTTTATTAGCTTCCTTTTATTTTGTTATGCTTTTATTCTCCCATTTTTCTGCTGGTGATTTGCTACTGAGCACAATGAGGGCATTGTGCGTTTTGGTTTTGGGAGGGTATTTGCATATGCCTTTTGTTTTGCATCTGCATTTGTTTTTATTGCATTTCAGTCACATGTTTAGTGCATTTCTGTTTGCATTTGTTCTTTTAATTCATTCAAAAAAAAAAAAAGACAACAAAGAAAAATTTGAAAATAAAAAAAAAACTCAAAAATATCACGTTTACTTTTGCATATAGTTGAGTCGGATTGGAGTTATTAATGATGATTTTGCACTATTAGTCAAATATGCCATTCCATGCCCTTTTCGCAGATGTTTAGCGAGAATTATAAGTGATTTCTCAAATTTTGTTATGGAATTCATTTCGGGTAATTAGACTTGACTCATTACTTTTGGCAAACTACTTATACTTTCTGAGATATAGAGCCTATAACTGGTGACATTCATGACCGGTTAAATTAGGATTGAGAGTAGTACTCCCTTCATTTCATGTTTTTGCACGTGTATGAATTTTGATTGCTTATTGCCTATACGCATTGGTTTGTGGTGGGTATTGCATGTTTTGAGAACTTTTGCAATCTCCCCTTTCTCATTTTACCCCATTAACTCCACTATAAGCCATAACTGTTAGTTGCCCTCAACTACATCCCATACTTAGCCTGCCATTGTGCCAAGCTAGGAAGTAGTAGAGGAATTTTTGTCGGATTAGAAGCGGTTTTGGTTCGTCTTATATTGATGGAGTGAGTATTGATGAGAAGTGAAGGGGATGTTGATGTTTCAGCCTGGAAATAGAAAGAAAGAAAAATAAAATTCAGAAAAATGAAAAAAAAGGAGACTTCCCTGGGCAGGGAGCTCTGGTTGTGTAAGGGTGGTCGATCGACTGCCATCATTGGTCGATCGACCACCAATTCAGAAGAAAAAAAATGAAAATGAAAGAAAAAAAAAAGAGTTTTGGAAATAATAAGGTCTTGGTTGAAATAAGAACATGCCTCATGTGCTTACCTCATGAATTGGAGGCGTTTGTTTGGGATTTTGTGTTGCCTAGTCACTAAAGGCATGGTTTTTATGTTGAGTTGGAAGAACGGGATACAGTTTCTGATGGTTGGATAGGTACTAGCTTGGCTCTTACCTTCACTTTTTCCCATAATTGTTTTGCCCTTCCTTTCCCACTTAACCTCACATACCCAAATCTTGCAATAGTTCGGCATGTGATAGTCCTTGACGGTGATTGTGCGTATGTACGGTAGCTAGAATCATTATTCATGCTAGTCAAGCATACATGTTTTGTCGGACGCAGTCTAGGTGAGAGACTGTATTTTTCGTCCTCTCTTTTACATATAATCTTACCATTTGCTTCGCTGAGAGAAGAGTGACCCGGGAGAGTCCGAATGTATGAGTCTTGCAAGGTCGAACGCCCGATTTAAATCCATGATATGCATAAATTTGTTCATTTGATTTAAGCTTTGCAGTAGTTGACTATGTGCATTAAACGGTTTGGCATTGGCTTGCAGCTAGCTCTGAGATTTACTCCTTTCCATTTAGTTTTTATATGGGTCATAGTGCTTGCTTGCGGACAAGCAAGGTTTGGTTTGGGGAGATTTGATACGTGCATATTCTATACACTTTATCTGTGGTTTTGGCACGTATTTCTATGCATAATTGTTAGCTTAAGGCTACTATTTCTCCCGAAACGGTTTACTTTGCATTTTCTATGATTTATTGTAGGAATGAGAGGAAGTAAGCTAAACCAAGCCTAATTCGTCCTCTGGAGGCAACTTCAAGGAAGCCCAGAAGAAGGAGAGTCGTACTCACTCACCTCGGGATGCGTCCATTGGAGTGAGGAGCTGTTTTTGGAGAAAACAAGTGTTTCTGCACAGCACAATCAGTCGATCGACTATGCTGTAAAGTCGATCGACCACTGAAGCTCATCAGACGATACTGTTCCGCATTTACCATTCGATCGACCATGCTGACCGGTCGATCGACCAGTTTTCGAGCTGATACTTATTTCTTCGTGTTAGACTTTTAAAAGCCCAACTTGTAATTAACTTTCAGTATCTTTTTATCAGTAGAACGCAGCAATAATTAGGTTATGCTTTTTATTATTGAAGAACTCAGTTTTTAGATCTAGCTTGGCAGACGGAAACCTTCGATTTGAATACTTTGTTCTTGAATTCAATTAGTAAGCTTTTATGCAATTCCTTTCCTCCCTTAATTCCTTGTTATTTCGATTCTTGTTTTCATCAATTTAATTTCAGCAATTGAGTTCTTCCCTTTTGTTTTAGTTCGATTCAATTATGTCAAATTTGTTCTTTACTATTAATTTTGAAGTTAATATAGATGTAATTATGCGTAGGTAATTTCTTTGATTGGGAACGAGGTGAGCCATAGTAGAAATAAGGATTGTTTTGTAGTATGAATTCTTCTGTATTGGTCTTGTTGTGTTTTGATAAACCTTTTTACTAGATTGAAAGATTAGTAAATTGTATTATCATTAGATTAGGAATTTCCCTTGAGCGAAGGCTTTGAGAAATTCTAGGGAATAAATAGACCGTAAGGTTAATTGAGCATCGATCGAAAGGTTAGCTTATATTCCCTGAGACCGTATTATTAGACCTCTGCTACCTTACTGACCTGACTTTTGCCATGGTAAACCGAAGTTCCCGATCCCCTTTTCATCTTGTTGAGAATATTCATTTTAGCAGTTAGCCAATTAATCAACCAAACTCAAAACCCCTCAATTAATTGTTACTTTTATAGACTGAAAAATAGCAAACAAAATCAACCTTGTCTCTCTGTGGTTCGACCATTACTATCACTAGCTATAGTTTTAGTTTGGAATTATAAATTAAATTTTGGTACTAAACGACGGTATCATCGGTCATGCAAAACGAGGCTGGTACTCAGAAAGATCCGAGCTTACGTGGTCGAAAGTTCAAGCACGTAGGCGCCAAAAAGTAAGAACGTGGTCTAGAATGCAAAGGGAGAAGAGAAGGGCGGACACTCGCGTGAGAAATATGTGAGACCGAAGGTCTCTGTTTATACTAATCACACGGAGGAGATTAGGGTTTTCGGAGAAACTTTGGAAGTGAATCTCGAAAAGATATGAAAAGATACGAAAAATACGCAGAAAAGGACTTGGGAAGAGGCGCAGCAGGCACTGCGTCTCTTGGAAGAGGCGCATCACTTGCTGCGTCCTTTCCCAAGTGGTTTCCTCCTGCGGAAGAAAGATTTCCGTGTTTTGGTTATGGAATAACGGATTAATCTTGTTTTCCTTAATATTTTGCGTGAATATTACGGGAAATTATTTGCCAAAGATTAAAAGATTGCGAAAATATGGAATAGAAATATCCGGAACATTCCAAAATATTCTGACTCGGTTTTAGAAAATGAAGACGGTTTTTTTTTACCGGGACTCCAAATGTACTCTAATTACTGCCAAAACGACCGTATCGGCACGTAGATGACAATTAAGAGGCAGACACAAGTGTTTGAGCGATCACTTGACGATAAACTTACGAACTGTCACAAATCGTTCCGCGTACCAAACATGCAGCCCAATCATCACCGGGGGGTTTGCGGGAGGTGCAGAAATGAGGTATCTACAGAGCCCCCACTTTGACTGAGGCGTGGATAAGGCGAAAGTCAAAGTATAGCCATCAAGTCAATCGAAGATTACAACCTGACGACTATGGCGACTCGAGGCGGCTCAAGAGGTCTGAGCCAAGGACCTGTCGTCAGGAACATTTTAGACTCTGTCGACTATCGGGGAGGGTCATTTAAAGTCTATTAGACTACATAAGGAGGCTCGCCAGCCATAAGAAGAGACCATACCTGAAATTCCTTGAAACTCCAGGGGAAACAAAACGCGATATTGGGAGAAGACGGTAGGACATAGTCTGGAACCGCTGGCAGAAATCTGCTTGTAGTCAGCTTCAAACAAACTTCGGAATATTTTGGGGTCGATGTTGATCTCCATGTCTCGAGAGGGAATGTCTATCCATGAACTCTCGTTGGGGGAACATAATCAGGAACTGATCTCCGTGTCTCGAGAGGGAATGTCTATCCGTGTACTCTCGCTGGGGGAACATAATAAAGGCATGTCGAAACACCTGTCAAAGAAGAACCGCTCGTTGTGACAAGCTAGGTCTTGGCAGAACATGGCAAAAGTTTGCTGTTGGCCTGGAAATACGAATCCGGGCGAAGAATATACATGGAACGGATCAAATATGTGATATGGCATCGAGGAAGAGGCGCACCAAAGATGGGCCCACAAAATAACGAACTTATAACGAATCTTCGAAAATTCCTATGGAGGGAAACTGAGGAAGAGGCGCAGCACGAGCTGCATCCCTTGGAAGAAGCGCAGCACCTGCTGCGTCTTTTCCTGAGTACGACAATTCTGCGTAAAAACCCGTTGAAACAGAGGGGTTTGTTTCATTTATTCGAAACACAATTCCTAATTTCTCTCTCAAATTCCAACCATTTTAGACAAAATTTGATCCAAAAGCTTGCATTTTCCATGACTAATCGAGGTATGTGTATCAATCTTGTGTTTATCTCCCGTAATTGATCAAATGAGAGTGACAAAATTAGGGTTTTCGACCCTAATTAGTCGAAAATTTGGGGCTTTTCCCCCAAATGATTTTGCCTTGCAAAATTGACTTTATAAACGGCTAATTGGTAGTGTAAGGATCATAACCATGTATTTGTTTCGAATTTTCATTGAGTTTTGAGCATTTGAGTGAAATTGAGACGGTTTCAAAGCTAAATCGTAAATCGCTTCGAAAATAGCCTTAGGATTGCCCATTTGTGACCAAACTTGGTATTTGGAATCCTTGCATGATGGGTAAACTTCCTACCATCTTGGAATTTTGATTGGTGACGGCTTTTTCAGGACACTTCCTAGGGCATAATCGTCGTTATAACGAAATGCTGTCGAAATTCCGACTCGAACCCATAACTAGGCTTCAACTTAGGTTTGACTTGACCTAAATTACCACATGAGCGGACGTGTTTGTGGGAAAATTGCCAAAGATGGCGAGAAAAGAGCGATTTCGAAGCTCCGAAAACTCGAAAATCCCCTAATCAAGGCTCGTCATCACTTGACGCGGCCTAAATTCACTTTAATTTTGCAGGTGACAAGGCTTCTACATCCAGGAGGGATCCCATGGACGTGGACACTGCTGTTGACCCTTCTCAGATGCTTGAGGAGGCGTTGGAGGAGGCTTTCACCGCTATGGTGACGGCTGCCGAGGACGAGGTCCTTGAGGAGGAGGTTGTTGAGGAGGAGGAGGCCCCGAGACGGGCCAACGTTGAACGGGGTGGTCGCCAGCTGAGGGGAGCACATGCGTGGGCTGAGACTTGGGACAGTAGGCACCTGCTTTGGGCTGCGGAGGGTCACCTGTCCTACAGGACGGTGAAGACCTTGGTAAATCAAATTCACTACTCTTAATTCATCTTCTTTCATTTCTGTTTGTCATTCCTTTTCTTCATCATTTAAGCTAAATATAGCTTTTGTTTCAAATCAACATAGGAGGCCGGGAACATTAGATCGTTTTCGGGCTATACGACGGTGATGGGGTGCTACGAGAGGCTGTCGACTGAGGAGCGAGCCATGATCGAGCAGGGAGCGTTCGGTGCTTTGGTGCAGGCTTGGAGGGATATCGCGAGGAGGAAGCTTCGGGCTAACCTCAGTCTCGTCCGAGCTTTCTTGGACAGGTTTTGGGACACGACCTCCACGTTTCACATGCCTTTTAGCAAGGTAGGGGTCATGTTAGAGGACTACGGCATTATTTCTGGTCTGCCGTGTGGGACTGAGGTGGTGGAGTGGCCGGAGACAGCCATGAGGGTTGACTGGGCTGAGGCTAGGAGGTTGATCGGCTGGAACTTGGTGCCGAAGGCGGCTGCGGTACCTGGTTTGGTGCCTAGTTCTTACGTTCGGGACTACTTTGCGGGGAAGACCCCGGCGTTGGTAGTGATCGAGGGGAGGGAGACGACTCCTCCACCCTGCACTGCAGAGCAGAGGGTCCTCTTGTGGCTCTGGTGGTTTCTGTCTTCGATCTACCTCGGAGACAAGGGAGAGAGGCTTTCGACGAAGGTCATTCCCTTTCTTTCTGACCTGAGTTCCCTAGGCCGTTGGGACTGGGTCACTGCTGGTTTTGTGGTCCTAATCCGCTTCATGAGGGCCATGGTTCGTCCGGAGTTAATGGAGAAGGGGCCTTCTCCTGCTGCTGTCGGCCCTGGACTGCTGTTGGAGGTATGAACCTTCACTTCATCTCATGAAAGATCATTTATCTTCTTGTCAAATCACGAAAGATCGTTATTGATTATCTTGCTTCACAGACGTGGGTGTACTCCAACTTTCCGGGCCTCGCGCCCAAGAGGATGTAGCCGGTGGAGAAGGCCTATCCCGTTGTGAGGGATTGGGTGATGTGTTGCACCAGGAGTCGGCGTTCCTTCCACGACGTCTGTCGGCGGAAGGTGAACGCTCTTCGGTTGGACGGCGTGAGTATTTTACCTTGCATTGTTTGTCTCTCCTCTTTTACTTTTAGAACTGATCATAAGAATGACCCTTCGTTTGCTTTTCTAGTGGGTGCCCAGGCCTTGGGAGGAGTACGCTGGCGCTCCTCCCTTCGTGGCGGAGGTCCTTCGACCTAGGAGCTCGAGTCGGTTGCTGTTGAGGACGTCGATGGGCCCTGTGTGGTACTTGGGTGAGCGCTTGGCTCGTCAGTGCTCTCGGGATGTCTTGACGGTTCCCATCGATCCTCCTCGGACGATGTTTAGGGAGCCTTCTAAGGCTGAGAGGGAGGCTGACCGTGCTGGCGTCGGTGGCGACGCCCTCCTTCTTCCTGGTGAGGACTACTCGGCGTTCCTCTACGGGAGGTTGGCGTACTAGCCGGTTGTGGTAAGTGTTTTATCTTCTTTTATTTTTGATTACTTGAGAACACGATGAATGATCATCGGATAATGTAAATCACCTGACTTTGCAGGAGGTCGAGGCGGAGGACACTGACGCGACGGGGATGACGACGATCTCTGAGCTACGTGACTTTGACGTGGCGGTGAGAGATGCTGGCTTGGACGAATGGCAGCATTTGATTCGGAGGGTGAGTCTCCTAACTTGTATAATTTTGTGTAAGAACACATTTGCTCGAGTTTGTCCAATCATTTGAGATTTTTCCTTTTGAAATGCAGATTGCGCCATCCCGGGTCGTGGCTTTGTGGAGGGTAGCCAACCGGCTGCGGACTACTGCTGTCGAGGCACTTGCTGGCGGCCGACTACGTCAGGTATGAACCTTCTGTTTACTTCATTTTTGAATTTTTCTAATCTTCCTTATGTTTGAAATGATTGACATGAGCCAATTCTTGTTGTTTGCATAGGGAGCGCGAGCTGGAGCGAGAGCTTGCCCAGTCTCGAGAGGAGATAGCTCGCCTGCTGAGGGAGCTCGAGGTTCGTGACGCTGAGGTTGCTGCTCTCGAGGCGAGAGTTGCTGAGCTAGACGACGACCAGCAGTAGCTTTTTTTGTTGCTTCTTGTTTTTTGGCTGTATTTTTGTACATTTTAGGACCCACATTTTGGACATTTAGATTTTGTTTTGGGGCTCGAGCCCCCAGTTTGGTGTACATGTACTCTCTTGATTGTATATATGATGGCCTGAGTGCTTTTGCTACTGGCTTGCTTTGTTTGTACCTGCAGGTTAGCTTTGAACAGGTTTGGTAGATGACGGTTTGCGCCGTCATGCTGCCGAAATCTACATAGAACTCACATAGAATATACATTTGTACACATGGCCTAAATTAGCGCGAAACCCTGACTCGGAAACGCGAAAATTGCAAAAATTTGGCTGGAAATGAAAATGCAAAAATTTGGTCGGAAATGACCGGACGGTAGGGAGGGTTACCCCCTAAAAAAAGAAAAAAATAGAAACCTATAAGTTTGAAATGTAATGTGGAACAAGAGTGAAATGATTCCCCAAAAAGAAAAATGAAAAAGAAATGTATAAGTTTGAAAATGAATAAATTAAATTGGTGAAATAAAAAGAAATGCATAAGTGTGCTAAAAATGACGAAAATGTCGATATCGCCTCGAAATGCGTGCCCGTGAAATTAGGAAACACGAAATATGGCAACTTGACGTATTAACCAAAATAATAAACCGTATGAATAGGAAATTATTCGTTGAGGAATTTAGGAAAGATCCAACGCGGAAAATCACAAAAAAAGGCTGAGGAAGAGGCGCAGCAAGAGCTGCGTCCCTTCGAAGTTCCCCAGTGTATCCGTCCTGACGGATTTTAGGAAACAACTTTTAGTATAAATAGAGATGTCGAGGGAGGTTTTATTCACATAATTCTTCCGTCTCTCTTCGTCTTATTACATAAAGCTCTCAAAATAAGCATACATCATGAATACTCTCGAAATTCGTCTAAAAGAATGGACAAATGAATTCTCTAATGTGGAGAAACACGACATGGGTGCTTATAATTTTGGATCGCTTTTGAGCTTGAAGCTGATCTAGGTAGTCAAACCATTCTTAGATGCTTGTCTTGACTATTCGGACCCGAATTATCACGTATTTGCCTTCCCTGGAGGCGACATTTGCCCATTTCCCGAAGAAATTGTTGCGATTGGTGGTTGGGACCCGGAATACTCGCCTGCTATTCCCTCCACTTCTCAAGGGTATAAGAACAAGTTTAGAGACTTGCTTGGGTTGGCAAGAGCTGTTGTGGACCGTCTTGTGACTTCTAAAGGAGTGCGAATGTTTGATTTCATCGACCGATTCATCAATAGGGCAGATCCCACTATCTCTTATGTTGCGAGGCAAAGGGCATTCGGGTTTTGCCTATTACATGTATATGTCCTTTAAGGGCATGTCGATGAGGATATGAGAGGCGACCCTCGTCTCTTGAGCTTGATTGAGCAAATGGAGCTGCGCATGAGCCCAGCTTATCTGTGCTTAGGAGAGATCCTATTGAGTTTAGATAACAAGAAAGCCAATCGCGACCTACCTTATTTGGGAAGTCCCATTATTTTGCAGGTAAAAGAACTCTTTTTCTCTTCTTTTTTTTTAATTTTTTTTTCGTTTTTTTTTCGTTTTTTTTTCGTTTTTCTTTTTTTTTTTCTTTTCTTTTAATACCTGCTTTTGGTAGGTCTGGCTTATGGAGCGTCTTCGATTGATCGAGCCCCCAGTTAATGTTCCTGCTTATCATGCTCGCTCAATTGCATGAGAACCAGGCTTTACATGGTGGACTTCACTCAAGTTTGCAATTATTGGGAAAACAAATTGAAGAGTGATGATGGCCGCTTAATTAGATGGATCGTACCATGGTGGCATCACAAATCTGTCACTGGAGTATCTTTTTTGGATCCTACCCGATCTGTTCGCATTCCCGGCTTGGAGTTTATGATATGCATCTTCCCGGAGAGGTTGATGAGGCAGGTTGGATTGAAGCAGATGATCCCGAAGCTTGACACTCCCCATGCAGACGCCGTGGCGCTTACTACCGAGAGTCGAAGAGAATGGGCCATCAAATGGGCTGAGAGGAACATTTGGTTCTTGAATTCTTCTGTCAGTGCTCTATGGGTGTCAGATTCTTATCTGCGATGGAGGAAAGCTACTACTCCGGAGGAGCGTTAGAGATTAAGGAAGCGCGAGCCTGTTGACTACAAGGTTCGCGAGGTGGAAAAGGAGAAGGAGAAGCATCTGACCGAGGGAGAGGAAGACGCCGGGTTTCGAGTTGTTCATCCTTCGAAGAAACCAAAGACTTCTCCTGCCGTCGAGATGGTGGTTGACAAGAATGGTAAAATAAGACCACGAGAGAGACCGTTGGTGATTAGGTCGGAAGTGGCGCAAGAGCGTCCAGCTCGAGGTCGGGACAAGAAATATGATAGAAATGACAAAGGCCAGAGGAAAATGGAAGAGTACCCTAAATCTTTATTATTATCTATTTATTATTATTATAATAAGAAGGTGGGGTTTTTAGAATCCTAGCCTATTTATTTTTATTATGTAACGTACTATTATTATTAAAGAAATGAAATAAAAATGGTTACGTGGTTAAGAAACCGTCATGATTTTCTATGATTATTCTTATCGAATTTCAAATGCAATTGCAAATGTCCTTCTATCTACATTTACGACAATTAAATGGGTTGTATCCCGTGAAGGATTGCCTACGTATTCATTTAAAAAAATGAAATCAAACCCTTGTGCGTAGTTCGAGTAAACGTAAAAGAATAATTGTTCTAAGCAAGAGCTTGTAATGAACTTAAAAAATAAGCATGAGCTTTGCTTACTCCTAAAATGCAATTTAGTTTATTTGATGATATGAGAATGACAAATTGTCAAAGTGCAAGAGCAAGATGACATTAGCTTAGTCCAGCTTGGCCAGGGGCCGTTTATTTCGTGCCACAAGAGCGACACGTGAGGTTACGCGAGGCGCGTTTTTTGCTCCTATTCTAGGCATAGTAACGTTTCAGTTGGTCAAGGTTTGTTGGGTTGGCAAATTCGTTCCCATCTAGGTCTGTGATCCTAACCGCATCCCCTGGAAGTATGAACTTGACTAGAAATGGCCCGGCCCAATTGGGTTTGAATTTTCCTCGTGGATCGACAGGTAAAAGAGCCCTAATTGATTTGAGGACCAAGTCTCCTTCTTTGATGTTCCTTGGCTTAACCCTTTTGTTGAAGGCTCGTTTGATACGTGCTTGGTATGTTTGCACATTATGTAATGCACGCAATCTTCGTTCATCTAGGAGGATGAGTTTTTCATATCTATCCCTCTTCCACTCGGCTTCTGGGATTTGACTTTCGAGTAAAATACGCAAGGATGGTATTTCTAGCTCGATTGGTTGTACAGCTTCCATGCCGTAGGTCAAATAGAAAGGGGTGGCCCCAGTGGGCGTTCTAACAGACGTATGGTATCCCCATAAAGCAAAGGGTATCTTGCTCGGCCAATCTCTATAGTTGTCAATCATTTTCTTGAGAATCGTGACAACATTCTTGTTTGCTGCCTCTACCGCGCCATTGGTTTGTGGTCTATATGGCGAGGAGTGGTGATGCTTAATTTTGTATTTGGCTAGCAATTGTTCAGTCTCAGCTTGGAAATGTGATCCATTGTCACTGATGATTGTGGGTTAGTAGGTGAGGTATTTAATGGCATTTTGTGTAAATATCAAATGGTTATAAGGATAACTTGGTAATGTTGTGGGCCAAATAAGGAATATTACCTTTGGTGTGATACGTCCGTTTATAGTAAGTGTTACCTTTGGTCTGGTACGGAGGGAGTATTAGATTAAATTAGATAGGTTACTTGCACTAGCGGACTCACGAAACCAAGGCGGCTCAAGCCGTGCGGCCGAACCATTGGCCGTGTCCAGCTAGGTCGAAAATCCACTCCTTGGATTAGGGTTAGGTCAAATAATCAAGCAAACCCTAGGTAGCATGACGACCCAATAAGTCGGTTTACTAACCAATAGAGAAATGCAAATTATTCATTATAACAACCCATATTTCATCTCTATCATATACACATATGATTTTGAAATATATTTGAAGAATTTTATCTTTTAAAAATGATTTTGAAACTATTAAAATCGTGCCATAAAATTGCGACTCAAAGTTATAGTAGAAATAACTATAACCATAAGTTTGGTAAGTAAAGTTATAGGTGAAATAGCTATAACTTTACTTTTCCAATATTTCTTCTTAAAGTACTGTTATTAGATGAAGACCTATACTAGCTAATCTTCCTGGAGATCTTCAGTGATAGGATCTTCTCTTTATCTTGATCATAAGCTCTTCATCTTGAGCTTGTTAAAGACTTGATTGAGCCTTTTGCTTGAGTGATCATCATACTTGAAAGTTGTTACAGTTACCATGACGCTTTAAGAATCTTCAATGTTATAGCTCAAGCTTCTATAACATTCCTTGAACGATGCTTCACAAATCTTCAATGTTATAGCCAAGGATGCTATAACATTGCTTGCTAAACTTGTAAACCTAAGTCAATCTAATAAAGACTAAACAAACGATTACGAGCAAGAGTATATATAATATGAAGCACACACTTATCATTAACAAACCTTAATCATATATCTATATGGTCCAACAAGTTCCCCCTTTTTGATGATGACAAGTCTCTTATGATTTGTGACTAAGTTTAAGTTCCCCCTCAACATAATACTATAAAAGTCATAGTCAGTTGAACGCAGAACAATCCACTTATATACAAAGTACAGCATCTAAGGTCCTTAAGAGATTAAAGGTTCTGACAAGGAGAAAGCTTAGACAAATACTTAAGTCACGATTATTTTCTTCCCCCTCTTGACATCATCGAAAAGATGAGAAAAGACATAAAACAACTAGAATAATATAGATCGAGACACGTATTAATCATGCAAAGAGAGATTATAAAACGAGAAAGTAATCTACTATAAGCATGTAAAATATAAGATATGTCTACTACAAACCAAGTAGTCTAATGCCAATGGGCCGAATAGAGTGACAAGTTATAAACCCTAATGGGCCGAATAGAAGTATAAGCCAAAATGGGCCGAATTAGACAATTATCCAAAATATAAAGTCTAATAAAAATAAATCAAGGAAAGGATGGTGGCGGGTTTAAGGATTGTCACGTTTCACGACATTCGGGTTCACATAACTGGGACGAGGCCTAAACTCAAGAGAGTCAAGACGATTGTTTTGTGTGGATTTTGCGCAAGGCGAAATCAGGTCAGGGTAGAGTCGTTTAAGGTTAACTAGCTCTAAATTGTCTATTGGTCAGGTCGTCAGGGTCAAATATAAAGCTGTAAATATAATAACAATAACAATAATGAGACAAAGGATTTTGTACGTGGAAAACCCTTGGATGGGAAAAAACCACGGGCACCAAGCCAGGAGAGGATTTCACTAAGTAATTGGGAGAATAAATGTATGATAATGACAATGTCAATATTTCTCTAAGTATTGTATATGTGGAAGTATGCTTTGTCTTGTGTAGATGATGTGTTGCAAATGTCTTCAAAATATTTCTTATATAAGCATCACTTGAACGGCTGCCTGATGCTAGAATTAATGCGGATTATTCTCCATAATTGTCCATAATAATTGTCATTATTTCTCCCTTAATTACTGCATTTACTGCGGGATCTTTTAATTCAATTCTGCGCATATATTCCGTTTATAACATGAGCTCCTGGTCTGATATCGTCCTGATATTTTGACCGTTGTCCTCTCCATGGCCTGGCGCCTATCTTCATGTGTCCTGATACCCTGACACCTGACAGCCTGATAGTCAGGTCAAGATGAGATACTGATCAGGGACGTCTGCGGATTTCCAGGCCTAACAATTGCTCCTTATCTCCTTATTTTCAGTGTGTCAGGACGAAAAATGAGGAGATAACCTTATTCTTAGAAAGATTACCCAACGGTTAAGTTATGCCTAGTCAGTTCCTGTAACGGCTATTTTACTGCAGTTTATGACGCGTGTAGGTTTTACTGCAACTTCCTTAATGATTATCCATCTCCTTTGCGGTTGAAACACTAATTTACTCCACTATAAATACTTGTTTGCTTCATTAAGTTGAACTCCATCAAAATACTCTTTCTCATTTCTCTCCTAATAATCTTTCTCTCTAGTTTCCTTAATTCCTAGTTCTTCAATCTTCAATTAATTTTCATAACCTTTCGATAATGGCCGCAAAAAAGAAGTCTACCAGGACAGCGACTCCTGCAACCCCTCCTTCCCATAATCCTGAGGAAACTTCTTCTGAGAATTTGCCTACTTCTTCTGCTACTCAACCTTCCACGATCAACAAGTTGAGTGATTCTCCATTGGAGATGATCTCAATATTTCATGGTGACTTCCAATTCAAGCCTACGATGGCTTTAAATGAGGATCAGTCTCTTGCAAACCGTTTGAAGCCTGGGTTTGAGAAGGTGCTGAAGGATAAGGGGATCATCCCTGCCGATGCTGAAGTCTGGATCCCTGAGAATTCTCCTATCAGGGCCGATTGGGCTTGTCCTGGTTGGTTCTGCATTTATGACTGGGCTTTCAGGGCAGGTTGTAAGCTTCCTTTTTCTCCTCTTATGGTTGAGGTTATTAAGGAGATTGGTGTTCCATCTTATCAGCTGATGCCTATGGTGTGGAAGGTTGTCTGTTCCATTGAGTATCTTTGTAAAAAGCACAATATCTCTTTTTCCCTTGATGATCTGAAGGCTTGTTATGCTGTCAAAACCAATAGTCCTGGCCGTATAAGTTTTAAGGTCAGGGCTTCTACTACTCCTCTTTTGAGCAATCTGGATCGCGGCCATGATAAAGGCTGGGCGGCTGGGTACATGTTTGTCAGGACCAATTCTATGGGTCCTGACCTGGCGTATTTAAATTATGAAGCTTGTGTTGCTGGTGAGTTTCTTAGTTTTTCTTTTGTCCTGCATGTTTTACTTGTTAGTGAAAAATAAAATGAAATTCATGTGGAATTATACCTTTTATGCGTGCAGTTGATGATTGGGTTACTGAGACTGAGTATCCCACAGCCAATATTTCTGCTTTCTTTGCTATTCCTCCTTTAGAGAGGTCTTGGCCTCTCTGTTGTGGGGTTGGCCACCTTCCTCGTTGCTTGAAGGCTGATGGTGCTGCCAGGGTGGCTAAACCTTCTGGGGCTGTTAGTGCTACTACCTCAGGCAGTAAGTCTATCATAATTTATTTTTTCTTTTTACTTTGGCTTCCTGGTGATGTTTGGTTTATATTGCTAATATAGTGTTTCGTGTTGAAGCCACCAGGTCATCTACTCGCCTTGCCAGGTTTGGTATGGCTGACCTTTCAGCCAGGCTGGCTGCAATCAAGGAGGAAGGCTCCCAGGGAAGCAGAGATGCTGAACTTGTTATAGATTTGACTGAAAAACCTGCTCCTCCCAAGGTCACTGTAGTACCTACTGCCCCTGCTGAAACAAGTTCAGCAGCCCAGACAAGGAAAATTGAAGATGTTGACATTTTTGCCCCAGTTAGGGAAGTGAAAGCCAGGGTGGACAATATGGAGGCTGCTAGGGTCAAAATCAGGGATTATGCTACTTCTAAGTCAGATGTCATGTTCACCTTTGACCCTGTTGAGACTGCTACTCAGGCGGTTGCTTTAGTGGATCATTCAGCCAGCCTTTTGGTAGGTGCCTTGGTTGCTGTAAGGGAGGTAGGCTAGAACAAATTTTATGTGTGTTTTGTTTGGGTAGTTTTTATTATTGGGGTATATTATTCATACTCTTCTTCCTATTTTTGGTCAGGGTGCTGCGACCTGTCTCTATAACGCCTATCAGGCTACTTCTTTGGTAGCCAGGATTGATCTGATGAGATCAGATTATGATAGGCTTAAGTCTGAGTTGGATTTTGCACGAGCTGACCTGGCTGCTAAAACTGCTGACTTGGTGAGGGCGCAGGCTAAGGGGGATGCTGCTAAGGCTGAGGCAGATTCAAGTAAGCGGCTTTTGCAGTAAGCTTTGGACATAAATGAGGAGCTCACCCAGGAGAGGGATGACCTGGAGTTCAAGTTAGATGATGCTTCCCTCTATTTCTATATTAAGGGGAGGGCTGCTGCAATGTCTGAGCCTGTCGAGGCCAGGGCGAAATCGAACCCTGAAGCTGAGATGGCTTTTGCTGCTTAAAAGTATCCTGACCTGCATAATATGGGAAATGAACAAGAGGTAGACTCTCCAGGGGAGCAGGATGTTGATGCTGATCTGGCCAACGGTGAAAGTAGTGGTACTGTTTCTAAGGAGAAGCAGTAATTTGATTTTTCTTTTAGTTGGTATTTGGCCCATCCAGGGGGGATGTCCCTGGACGAACAATTTTTCTTTTTTCTGTTTTTATCCAGGTCAGGGAGACTATCCCTGGCCTTTATAAATATTTTGGTGCCTTTGCCCCAGGGGGTAAGGGCTTTATTAATGTAGGCATGGTGACCTTTTTTGGTTGATTTTGCTTTTGACTTTGCTTGGGTCTGTGAGTTTCATCATGTTGGACCTGTTAAACATTTTGTTTGACTAACCTGCACATCATTTTCGTTTTATCTTGTTATTCATGAGTAATTCAACCAAGTATAGTTTTTTGCTATAATGGTTGAAGGGGTGGGAAAACCGGCCTGTCAGGAGGGCTTATGTCCCCTGCCTAGCTGGAGGGCTTGGTATTCGGCTTGTCAGGAGGGCATTTAGACTAAGCGGGTGGGAGAGAACACCCTTGCACCTGTCTTGTTGCGTCCAGTCGGTTGAAATCCGTGGCAATAAACCTAGTCACGTCAGGCAATTATTTCATGCCTGATTGGTCCTGACATTTACTGTATCTGGTGGTGGTTACCAACTCGTCAGGCACAGTCAAGTGCAAAGTTTTGTTTCAGAAATATATAGTAGAGTAGCCCTCAATCCTGAATATTTATGCATATAATCATTTATCATGTATAATTGTTCAGGATTGAGGACAAGATTTATGAAGTCAGCAGTGGTTATAACTGGTTGCGAGATATTGAAACCAAAGTGGAATGTAGATATGTCTGTTGGAATCATCTGAACATACCCAAAACTTCTTTTATTTATTGGGCAGCTGTTCAAGGAAGGCTTATGACCAAAGATCGTCTGGTTAGAATGGGGGTTGGAGTGGATCCTGCTTGTTTTCTGTGTGCTAATGGAGATGAAAACCATCATCACTTGTTTTATGCTTGCTGCTATAGTATTCAATGCTTTACTCTGATTCAGCAGGCTCTCCATATTCAGTTACAGCCTGAAGATTTGCACGTATGGTTTAACAGGAGTCATGGAGGGACTAAACTTCAGAAAAGAATGGTGTGCGCTATCTATGTTGCAGTGATATATGGAATTTGGAAAGCTAGGAACAAAGTTAGAGTTTCTGATGTTGTGATTCGCCCTGCATTCCTGGTCAAGCATATTTTGAAGGATGCACTGAGTCGGTTCTGGGCAAGGAATAGAGGAAAGTTAACAAGGAAGGAAGAAGATTGGTTAGCAAGTATTAGTAGCTGATGTAATCTGGGTACTGTTGCTTTATTTTTTGATAGACTCGTGAAACTGAATTATACTCCGATGATGTAATAGTTACGATTTTTTGATATATATACTTACCCTTTACCAAAAAAAAAATTGTTCAGGATTCAAGAAGTAAATAAATGGGTTAGTTGAATATATAGATATGAGTTGCATACAAAGCATGTAAAACACGTAGTTTCTCAGGTAGCACGTCAGGTTGAGTAGTGATTGAATTTATTCCTGATTGTAGCCTGATCTGATCTTTACATATGGAATAATTTTAAATGGGTTACATTCCAGGATTTGGGGATCATCTCTCATTCTAGTGTTTGGAGCCTGTATGCTCCTTGTCCAACAATTGAGTCAATTAGTTAAGGGCCTTTCCATGTGGGGGCCAGCTTGCCTGCTGATTTTTCTTTTTTATTTGGAAAAGCTTTTCGTAAAACGAGGTCTCCTTCTTTAAAGATTCTGATTTTGACGTTTTTGTCGTAAGTCCTGGCAACTCCTTGTTGGTATGATGCCATCCTGATCTTGGCAGCGTCTCTTAGCTCTTCTGGTAGAACCAGGTTATCTTGCATTAGGTCTCTATTTGCCTCAACGGTATTCAGGATGTATCTAGATGTTGGTACTCGTACTTCTGCGGGAATGACAGCTTCACGGCCGTATACCAGAGAGTAAGGTGTTTGGCCTGTTGATGTCTTTGGAGTTGTCCTGTCTTCCCATAGTACTAATGGAACTTCTTCAGCCCATCTGCCTCGTCTTCTTTTTAGCTTCTTTTTCAGGCAGCTTATGACTACCTTATTGCTTGATTCAGCCTGGCCATTGGCTTTTGGATATCCACGGGTTGACGTTACCAGGTTGATATTCCATTCTTGGCAAAATGCTTGGGTCCTCTTCCCCACAAATTGAGTTCCATTATCACATACTATTTCTGATGGGACTCCATATCTGCAAATGATGTTTGTCCTGATGAAGGATATTACTTCTTTTTCAGTTACTTGCCTGAAAGAGTCAGCCTCAATCCATTTGGAGAAGTAATAAGTCATAGCCAACATGAATACTTTTTGTCCTTGAGCTATGGGCAGTTTTCCCACAATATCCATGCCCCACTTTATGAACGGCCAGGGTACGGAAATTGAATGGAGGAGTTCAGATGGCTGATGTATGATTGGTTCATGAATTTGGCAGGCTTCGCATTTTGAAGAGTATTCCAGGCAGTTAGCCCTCAGTGTAGGCCAGTAGTAGCCTGTCCTGATAACTTTACTTGTCAGGCTCTTTCCTCCTTTGTGGTTGCCACACTGTCCATCGTGTATTTCTTGAAGTACTAGTTTGGCTTCGTCAGGCTCCAAGCATCTCAGGTAGGGTCCAGCCTGCGATCTCTTGAACAAAGTGTTATTGATGATATCATAAGTTGAAGCTCTAATTTTAAAGGCCCTTGCCTCATGTTTGCCCTGAGGCAGTATTCCTCGGAGAAACCAATCATAATAGGGTTTAGTCCAAGAGTTATTATCCTGATTGATAGGATTGACTTGTTCAGGTTTGCTGATGGCTGGCTCTAATAAATGAACAATTGGTACTTTGTCGAAGACTGTAGGCGTAAAATTTGAACCTAGGCTGGCCAAAGCATCAGCCAGGGTGTTCAGGTCCCTTGATATTTGATCTATGTCAAATAAAGCAAATTTAGTGGTAAGGTTTTTTTGCATATTCTAAATACGAAATCATTTTTGCATCCTTAGCCGTATAAATTCCCTTTATTTGATTAGCAATTAGAAGTGAATCAGTTTTTACCTTTAGGTTTTGAACACCGAGGTCTAGACATACCTTTAAGCCTGCTATCAGAGCTTCATATTCTGCTTCTTTGTTCGTAGCTTTAAACTCACAGCTTACAGCCTGTGCTATCATATCTCCTTGTGGTGATTTGAGCACTAATCCTAACCCTGTCTCCCTTGCGTTGGATGCCCCATCTATGAATAGGGTCCATTCTTGGTCTGGGGTTCTATTTTCTAGTTGGTTGACCTCTTATATCAGGTCCTGTTCTAGGTTAGGGCTAAAGTCAGCCACAAAGTCTGCTAGGTCCTGGGATTTAACCGCTGCCCTGGGTTCAAAAGAGATATCGTATGTGCTAATCTGTACTGACCACTTGGCCATTCTGCCTGATAGTTCAGGCTTACGTAGGACAGACTTTATGGGTAAATTGGTTCTGACTATAATGGGGTGACTTTCAAAATAAGGTCGCAGTTTAGTACATGACATAATCAAAGCTAAAACTTATTTTTCAAGCAATCCATACCTCAACTCAGCATCTAGCAGGCTTTTACTTACATAGTAGACTGGATGTTGCTGACCATCCTGTTCTTTCACTAGGACTGCGCTGACCGCTGTGTCAGTGACCGGCAAGTATACTGACAAGGGTTCTCCCTTCTCTAGCTTAGCTAGTAAGGGTGGAGATGATAAGTAGGATTTTAGATCGTGAAAGGCTGTCTCGTGTTCATCCGGCCACTGAAACTGTTTATTCTTTCTGAGGAGGTTGTAAAATATTTTGCACCTCTCGGAGGATCTTGATATGAAACGGTTCAGGGCAGCTACTCGTCCTGTCAATTTTTGGATATCCTTGACAGATTTGGGTGACTGCAGTTCCAGGATAGCTTTTATCTGTTCAGGGTTGACTTCTATGCCTCTCTTTGTGACCATATATCTAAGAAATTTGCCTGCAGAAACTCCAATGTGGCATTTTGCGGGGTTGAGCTTCATATTGTATTTTTCCAATATCTCGAACGCTATTTCGAGATGTTTTACATGATTTTCTGCATTTTTGGACTTCACAACCATGTCGTCTATGTACACCTCCATGATATCACCTATTTGGTCTTTAAACATCATGTTGACCTGGCGCTGGTACGTTGCCCCTGCATTCTTCAGGCCGAAAGGCATGGCAGTGTAACAGTATATGCCTCGGTCTGTAATGAATGCAGTACTCTCTTGGTCAGCTGGGTGCATCTTTATTTGGTTGAATCCACTGGAAGCATCCATGAATGTCAGCATCTCATGGCCTGCTGTGGCGTCTACCATGGCATCAATATGTGGCAAGGGGAATGGATCTTTAGGACAGGCTTTGTTCAGGTTAGTGTAGTCTACACAGGCTCTCCATTTTCCATTCTTTTTCTGCACAACAACTACGTTAGCCAGGCACTCGGGGTACATTACTTACCTAATCATTCTCATATCCAAGAGTTTCTCTACTTCCTCGTTAATTATGGTATTTCTTTCAGCTGCAAATTTCCGCCTTTTCTGTTGTACAGGCTTAAAAGATGGGTCAACATTTAGTTTATGCGTAATTATATCAGCCCTAATTCCTGTCATATCAAAATGTGACCAAACAAACCAAGATGATTTATTTTTAAGGAACTTTACCAGTTCAGGCCTGACACTATCTGGGGGGTCAGATCCTACTAAAACATACCTGTCAGGGTACTCAGGGTCTAGGATTACCTGATCTGTTTCCATTCTTAGAGGTGCTACATAAGTGCTCCTGATAGGGTACTGTAATTGTTATGCAAGGGACTTACGTGCCTTGGAAGGCTTCAAGGCTGTTGTGTAGCATTCCTGGGCTATCTTGTGATCCCCTTTGATTGTGGCTATTCCCCAGTCTGTTGGTATCTTGATACACTGGTGATAAGTTGATGGTACGGCTTTGACATTATGAATCCAGGGCCTACCCAAGATCGCGTTGTAAGATGACAGGCAATAAAGGACTCCAAATTTATCATAAGATGAGACTCCTTCCACGTAGGTTGGGAGGTGGATTTGTCTTAGGGTGCTCCTAGTTTCGCCACTGAATCCTACTAGGACACTGGATTTTTTGGTGATTTGGTTCTCGTTGATCTTCATGGCTTTCAGTACGTCAAGCATGATCAGGTTCACTGAGCTGCCTCCATCTACCAGGATCCTTCTCACTGTGGCGGTTCCAATCTGCATAGAAATTACCAAGCCATCATGATGAACATCACGGATGCCCACCAAGTCACAATCATTGAAAGTGATTGTTGGGATATGATCCGGCTTGCAGGGTGATACGGTCCTTGGCGTCCTGTCTATCTTCTTTGCTACTGAACTTGTCAGGCCGCAAATTTGTGATCCACCAGATATGAATTTTACTTCATAGATTGGTGGTGGTGGAGGGAGACTACGATCCTGCTTATGCTCCTGATTCTCTTTATCCTGGTTTGCGTTCCTGCCTTTCGTCTTGATCAAGTCTTTCAAGTATCCAGATTTCAACAGGTAAGCCACTTCTTTCCTCAGGGTGAAACAATCAACCGTCGTGTATCCAATATCCATGTGCAATTCGCACCATTTAGAATTGTCCCTTCTGGGGTTGGGATTTTCTGACTTCCTGGGCCATCTGACTGCTGATCCTATGTTGTCAAGTCTCAGGATTAATCCTGCAATATCAACACTTAAGTTATGTTCGGAAATAGGTGGATAAACTTTAACATTACCTTGATACTCATGAGGCAGGTTAACTTCTGATTGATCTGGCCTGGAATATGGAGTAGGCCTATAGTTGTTTCCTTTGTTGCTCTTCCTACTTCTCCTTTCATGATCCTTTGGTCTACTGGGTGATCCAAGTTTATAGCTTTTATCTTCCTCTAGCCTGATGAAGGCAAGAGTCTTGGCCTGGACGTCCTCGAAGGTGTGGTAGGGATACTTAGTGAGCTCGATGTACAAGTCACTGTATGGTAGTAACCCCTGCCTGAATGCCTCCACTGCTGTTCCAACATCACACCTGGGTATAGATACTTTTTCCTTGTTGAATCTTGCAAAGAATGTCCTGAGAGTTTCATCAGGCTTCTGTGTAACTCGGTAAAGGTCACTGGATCGTTTCTCCAACTCCCTGCTACTCGCAAACTGCTGGTAGAAGTTGTTGACCAGGTTGGCGAAGGAATGGATGCTCCCAGTTGGCAGGTTGATGTACCATTGCAGAGCAGGGTACAGCTTCTTCCATGCTGGCAGGTACTCAATGAAAGGCGAATCAGCATAACCGTCAGGAGCAGCTTCTTCCATGCTGGCAGGTACTCCAGGTATCTTATCAAATTTTTCATTGAGTTTCTTGATCTCCTGAACCACTGCCATTATGATGGCTGCTGCAGTTTCATCAGGTTTCTCCTTGTCATTCTTTGGTTCACCATCACCATCAACATCCATAAATTTAGAACCACTTGGGCTCCCAAAACTGGAAAAATCGATATTTTTGATGATTGATACAAATGGGGTTCCTGTTTGGAATCTAGAGCCTGCTCCTTGGGTTTTCTCTAATTTTTGTTTCAGTGCTGACTCAGATTCTCTTAATTGCAGGATTTCTGCTTCAGTTTGGGCTACTTTTTCTTTCAAGCTTTCCAACTCAGCAATTTGCTGGAGAGCTGCGTTTAATTGTTCTTCAACGGTGAGCTGGGCCATTTTTGTAGGATTTTTGAATTTTTGTAAGATAAGAGAAAAGGATTTAAAGAGCTAGATGCCCCACGGTGAGCGGCAATTGTTTTGTGTGGATTTTGCGCAAGGCGAAATCAGGTCAAGGTATAGTCGTGTAAGGTTAACTAGCTCTAAATGGTCTATTGGTCAGGTCGTCAGGGTCAAATATAAAGCTATAAATATAATAACAATAACAATAATGAGACAAAGAATTGTGTACGTGGAAAACCCTTGAATGGGAAAAATCCACGGGCACTAAGCCAGGAGAGGATTTCACTATGTAATTGGGAGAATAAATGTATGATAATGACAATGTCAATATTTCTCTAAGTATTGTATATGTGGAAGTATGCTTTGTCTTGCGTAGATGATGTGTTGCAAATGTCTTCAAAATATTCCTTACATAAGTTTCACTTGAACGGCTGCCTGATGCTAGAATTAATGCGGATTATTCTCCATAATTGTCTATAATAATTATCAATATTTTTCCCTTAATTACTGCATTTACTGCGAGATCTTTCCATTCAATGCTGCGCATGTATTTCGTTTATAACATGAGCTCCTGGTCTGATATCGTCCTGATATTTTGACTATTGTCCTCTCCATGGCCTGGCGCCTATCTTCATGTGTCCTGATACCCTGACACCCTGACAGCCTGATAGTAAGGTCAAGATGAGATACTGATCAGGGACGTCTGCGGATTTCCAGGCCTAACAACGATCAAAACACGAGCGGACATGGTTAGCTTGTGCCGTGAGACACGTCTCAAAATTAAGCACCTTGAAGGACAAGGTTTTAGTATCTTCGTAAATGACCCGCATGTCCTCATGCATAGCCTTCTCTTCACGCCAAATCGCCCCTCCTTGACTAGCCAAATTAGCCAATAACCCGGAATGACGAATGCACTCCTTAACCGCTCTAGCCGCATCACGAGCCATAGTATCAACACGATCTTCCAACCCATGCAAGTAAGCTAGAACCTCGGCATTACCCAAACCATTCGAACCCGAAGCCCCATTCTTTTCTTTTCCCAAACCTGAGGCCAACTCCGTAAACAACTTGTTTTGAGCATCCAATTTTTCACAAATACTCTCCATAAACGAGAACAATTTTTCTTCCAGAACCGACATCACATCCGAAGACTTTTCCACCACATTAGCCTTAGCCAAGAACACTAAGTCGGATCGTATCTCTACAAGTTTCATGAACTTTAGATGAGTGTCACACATCTCATCTTAACCATGACCCCATAGCTAGATGGACTGACCACCCCTTTGTATTCCAAAAGTCGAGAAATCCACATCCCAAACGGCAAGTCCAAGGTACTATACAATTTCTCCTAGGTGACGGAAATACTTGTTTGAATAATTCGATGAAAGACAAGACGAGGAAGACTAACCTTAATCCCTTGAAGCCACTTTGAGACCAACACCATTTCATAACTCGACAATTTATCACGACCACCTCTCCTCGGGACAACCGTGTTCCAAAGAAAGTTTAAAAAGAATTTCAACTTAGGAGTAAACGGTCCCGTTAACATATTGCTCGGTCCCGTAGCATCAACATCAAAAGACCTTTTAATTTTGAGCTTCTCTTCCTCCGTCACATCTCCCCATTCCGCACTCAGGTTAATTCGATCCCATCATCAGGAATCGAAAACAGCGTACAAAAATCGTCAAGGGAGATGGTGACTTCGGACTCATTGACCATTGCATGCAACATATTATTTCTCATGGAAACCGAATAATAAAATTGGATTACCTCAATCGGATATACGGGACCAACGAAAGAGCTAACGTTTTTCCATTCTTGAAAGTTAAAAAATCTTTGAAAAATTGGAAAGCTTTAATTTTTCCATACAACTTCTCGGAATAGGACCGACCGCCATGAATACCATATCGCATAACATTGTTTACCAGAGTCCTTTCATCCGCGGTAAGTCTAACCTTATCAAGACCCGACGATGTTGCATTCGGCATGTATTCACGAAACATAGCTCTTTGAGGACCATCTTGATTGACCACTACCTCGGTTTCTTCCATCGAACCTTCAAAACCGACAACCTTCTTTTTACCTCGGTTTCTTCCCCTCTAGGTTAGGATCAACCCGGTTATGATCGGGATTGGTAGGCTTGTGGTTTGGTTGAGGTGAGGGAGTTTTGGTAGGAGTAAAAGACTTGTTGCATGGTGGTTTGGAGGACCCGGACCGAGTTTTAGACCGAGTGGAGGGTGAGTGAAGACAGGTTGATGGTGGTGTCATGATGATTATCTTTTAGAGGTTGAGTGTGGAAAAGTATTGAGAGAGGTAAATTTTTGAGAGTTGTGAGATGATTGTGACGGATGGAGGTGGGGTATTTATGGGGTATGTAAATATGAATTATGGTAAGTTGAATTTGTGTAAGATTAGTAAAAGAAGTGGCGTATAGAATTAGGTAAGTAGATTTTGTAGAGTTTTTTTTTGGTTTTGTTTACTTACTAAATAATACAAGGATAACATAAGTTTGTTAGGGTAAATCTTTTTGTGGGATATGTTATGGTAGAATTTGACAAGAGATAAAATTATAGAGAAGATTTCGGTAAAGAGATATAAAAGATAAAATTTGTTACCGATTTTATGGTTCGTAATAGAACATAAGATATACATGACTAGCAGACGGAATATTCTCGTAATATAATATAATATTTAATACAAATAAACTTGCAACGAAAAATACGGACACAGTCATACAATCTCGTCAAATCAAGTCAGTCATACGGAAAATAAAATATTTGTGTCAAGTTTAGTTGCCACCAATTAAACGAATTTCCAACCGTAAAATCTCAAAACGTTCTCTAGCCAATGCTTTGGTAAAAATGTCAGCCCATTGTTTTTCTGTACTACAAAATTACAGTCTTATGTTACCCTTATCAACATGATCACGTAGAAAATGGTGTCTAATGTCTATATGCTTAGTTCGTGAGTGTTGCTCAAGATTCTTAGATATAATTGTAGCACTCGTGTTATCACATAAAATAGGTATACACCCAACATTAACACCGTAATCACATAATTTTTGCTTAAACCATAAAAGTTGAGAACATACCAACCCAGCGGCAATGTATTCAGCTTCAGCTGTAGATAGCGCAACGGAATTTTGCTTCTTTTACCCCCCATGTAATAATACACGGTCCAACAAACGTGGCTATGCCGAAAGTACTTTTTCTGTCAAGTGAACAACCTGCATAATCTGTTGGGAAATGTGTCCTCAACAATAGTGCGATCACATGATTTAAATATCATTATTAAATCTCATTTCAAGAATACGGAAGGGATGATACATTACATATATAGTCAACTGGTCCACACATATCGGTAATGATTGGCTGGCTAGAGTTTGACATTACTGTCGTGCGAAGGTGGTGATCAGTTGATCCCTTGAGGTCACACCTAAAGGACGATTCCCTTAATTTAAAAGGTTAATTAGTTGTATACCGATACAGATTAATTAATTCCTTAAAATTGAACAATTCGATTTGTGAGAAAGAGAATATTGATATCTTATTGTAATGGGATTAAATAAGATTTATTTTAGTATATAAAATGTCTTATTACTAAAATTGTTTATTGTTTGAGAAACAATAAAGATAAGAATGAATAGTTGATTATAATTACAAGACATTGTGAATTATAATTATATGACCCATTTTATTTTTGTGATCAAGCATCACTAGTCAATTTGTTAAATATAATTTGATTAATTTATAAAATGATATTTATGTGATAAATATGCATTTAATTAATTAGTAGCATGTATCATACTACATGTGACATATTGTGTGACAAATGACAAATTGACAAAAATAAAATGGTAGTCCATTTTATATATATGGACCGAAATGTGAGTGTAAAAGAAGTTAGTGGGTGAATTATTTTATGAGATAAAATAAGCTAATGATCACTAACCTACAACTAGCCTTACAAGCCTAAGGTATAGAAAAGAACAAAATGAAAAGTGAAGGACAATATATTGGTCCTTTTGGCTCACCCAAACCGTGTGGCCTTATTACTTGAGGAGTGCTTTTGTTCTTTTATTTTTTACTAGACTCTACCATTAAATAGACATGCAAAATTTTCATGAATATTCTCTCTTCTCTCTCCTTAATATTCATCAAAAAGATGAGTATTTTGATTCAAATTGTTCATATAAATTACTAAGATTACTAGAAGTAGTATATGAGTATTAGTAATAGATTTTAAGGTAAACTGAAGGAAATGTAGATCTATATACATACTAACATACTCATATATGTTTAAATTAATTTGTCATAAAATTAAATACGGATTTTATGCATGCAAACAATAATAAAATAGAGGAGAAATCATGTCCTTACATTGGTGATTTCGGTTTAATGGGCACAAAAGAAATCTCCTTTTTTTTTGTTCTTGAGCTTTCCTTTAATGGATGAACAAGATCCAAGTGTAGGATCTCTCCTTAGGAATAATACCGAAAGCTTTCCCTTAATTTAATTAATATTATATGAACTAGTATAACATTAATCTTATGAAAAATGACCCAAAATAATTTGATATTTGGTCTCTCTAAAACCGGTTAGAGGAGAGGAATTATGGAGGATTTTTCTCTTTCTAAAACTTAATATTTTTAGAAGTTGGAATGAATGAATTATTTTTACACTATTGCATGTAGTGTATATCAAAAATAAAAGACAAAACCCTTTGCCTTTTTCTTTTTCTCAACCGTGTAAGAGGAAGGAAGAGGGGAAGAAAAAGACCCAATGCATGCCCTTGTTTGCCTTCACAATGCAAACTAGGGTTGCATGGCTACTAAAGCATATAATTATTGTGTTTTCCACTAATAATACAAACACAATATTTAGCTTATTTCTCCTCCAATTTTCGGCACATTGGATAATATGGCATCCATTTTATTTTTCTCAGTTTTGTCTTATGTCACATGTCATATGTCACACAAACTTGTTATGTATTTTTAACGTATTAAAAATCAACGTATTAGTAAAAATACGTCATATACAAAATCGACTTAGTAATTCATAATTACTTGTACCAAAATATTTTACCGTTTATAAATCGCATTTATAATAATTCATTCAAATTTAATTGTTTCCTTAAACAATAATTTCATCCGAGTAATGATACAATTCAATTACTCAGACCGTATCTCATTTAATCACATTTTAATGCGATACGTAAATTTTACTTCCAAAATCGTCCGTCAATTTTTCAAGTAATTTAATTAACTCGTAACATTATACGATTAATTAAATAATCAATTAAGAGTGTCGCTCTATAGGTATGACCCAGGGGGTCAACTGATCACCACCGTCAATGCACAAATAATGTCAAACTCTAGTCAGCCAATCATTACCGATATATGTTGACCAGTTGACAGTATAAATACTTCCCAATTGTATTCTTTAAAATGATATTTAATAATGATATTTAAATCATATGATCGAACTATTGTTGAGGACACATTTCCCAACAATCTCCCACTTGTCCTCGACAAGTGTGCGTCACCAATTCTCTTGTCCTATTACTATCTCCCACTCAATGCAAGGTGTCTTTCAGGTCGTACTTGCAAGTGATCATATCGAGAGTGGTTTCCTCGATCTGGAGAATAACTGATTGACCGGACTTATCTATCATAGACACTTTCCGAGCGTGGCCACGTATTTCCAGTTCATTACTCCTCGAGTGGCCCTGAGATATTGTTATAACCCTGACTAGGGGTGGACAATTTCTATCGCACTCATTCCCTTCGACTAGCCACAGCCATCATAACCCAAAATATGCCCATTTGACCCCATTTACAAAGGTCGTAGTAACACAAATCAAAGTTAATCGAAACTCGCCATCTCAAAGAATAGTCTTTAGTCAAAAGAATCGACTCATTAGAATACTATAGTAGCTCTCGCCACGACCAGGCTATATAAATTTGCCGAACTCTATAAGCGGTCATAAGGCCCGACAAAAAGTTCCTAACAGTTCTGCTATGTGATCGACTAGTCATCTCACATGACTCTATGGCACTTGAACTTGCCATCAATCGCCTCACACTCTAGTCACTTCGAGACGTCACCTCATACAAGTGACTATGGGCAAATACTATGTTAATCCGTGTTCACTTTAACGGGGTTCAATTGTCTCCACAACCCGTTTGGATGTAACAATGTATAATTTAAAGATAAAAGACAAATGTGATTATGAACATGAACAAAAACAACACTTTTATTTCATTTCAAAATCTAACAAAAACTTGGTACACGTTTAAGTCCCATGGACGCCATATGTCCATCATGTTTAGGCTGCGATAAAGGCTTGGTGAGCGGATCGGCTATGTTGTCATCCGTCCCAACCTTACAAATCGCAATTTCCTTTCTTTCAATGAAATCTCTTATTACATGATATTTTCTAAGTACATGTCTAGATCTATTACTAGACTTCGGCTCCTTAGCTTGGAAGATCGTCCCACTATTATCACAATAGAGAGTGATGGGATCATTGGCGGTAGGTACTACTTTTAGACCTTCCGTGAATTGCCGATCCAAACGACTTCCTTAGCGACTTCGATCTTTGCAATGTACTCACCTCCGTTGTAGAATCCGATTCTGACTTCCTTGAAGCTTCTCCACTTACGGCACCACCATTGAGTATAAACACGAAACCAGCTTGTGATTTCAAGTCATCTCTATCTGTTTGAAAACTTGAGTCCGTGTATCCTTTAACACGCAACTCAGTGTCTCCTCCAAACACAAGGATAGAATCCTTAGTTCTTCTCAAGTACTTCAGGATGTTCTTGACAGCAATCCAGTGACTCTCACCTGGATTTCCTTGATATCTACTCGTCATGCTCAAGGCATACGAGACATCAGGACGTGTGCATATCATGGCATACATGATTGATCCAACAGCGGAAGCATAAGGGATCAACTTCATGCGTTCAACATCATGGGGTTCGGAGGGACATTGAGTCTTGCTTAATATCGTCCCGGTTACAATAGGTACCAAACCCCTTTTGGATTTGTCCATGCTGAACCGTCGAAGAATCTTATCAACATAAGACTCTTGACTTAGTGCCAATATCCTCTTGGATCTATCTCTATAGATCTGGATACCTAATATGCGTTGTGCCTCTCCTAAATCCTTCATTTGGAAGTGGTTACCTAACCACTTCTTAACAGAAGACAACATTGGAATATCATTTCCAATGAGTAGTATGTCATCGACATACAAGATTAGGAACACAACATTGCTCCCACTGAATTTCATGTACAAACATGGTTCCTCAACACTTCGAGTGAAACCATTTTCTTTTATAACATGATCGAATCGATGATTCCAACTTGTAGATGCTTGCTTAAGACCATAAATGGATCTCTTAAGCTTGCACACTTTGTTAGGATTTTTAGAATCAACAAAACTTTCGGGTTGTATCATGTACACCTCCTCTTCTAAATGCCCATTTAGAAAAGCAGTTTTGACATCCATTTGCCATATTTCATAGTCATGAAATGCGGCAATCGCTAACAAAATCCGTATGGATCTTAGCATGGCTACGGGGGCGAAGGTCTCATCATAATGGAGACCTTGGACTTGGGTAAATCCTTTTGCCACTAGCCTAGCTTTGTAGACATCGTCATGTCCTTCTATGCCATTCTTGACCTTGAATATCCATTTGCATTGGAGGGGTCTTGCCCTTTAGGCAAATCTACCAAGTCCCAAACTTGGTTTTCATGCATAGAATCCATTTCGGACTTCATGGCTTCAAGCCATAAGGAGGAATTTGGACTAGAGATTGCGGCCATGTAGGTGGCGGGCTCGTCACTTTCCATAAGTAACACATCGAGTGTTCCATCTTCCTCGATAAGTCCCACATATCGATCTGGATGGCGAATTACTCGGCCCGTCCTTCTTAGTGGAGGAGGTACAACCGCGTTAGATGACGAAGGAACTTCTTCTGGCGTCTCTACCTCGGTTTGTGGCTCTTGAACTTCGTCAAGTTCAAAATTCTCCCACTCTGCCTCTTAGAAATAAATTCCCTTTCTAAGAAGACAGCCACACAAGACACAAACACTTTGTTATCTTGAGGTTTGTAGAAGTAGTATCCTCGAGAGGTCGAGGGGTAACCTACAAAGATGCATTTTTCGGATCTTAGGGCAAGCTTGTTGTCGTTCTTAGTTTTGACGTAAGCATCACATCCCCAAATCTTCATGTAGGATATATTGGGGATTTTTCCAGTCCACATCTCATATGGAGTCTTTTCGGTGGACTTTGTGGGACTATTGTTCAAAGATCGAATTGCGGTTTGAATCGCAAATCCCCAAAACGAGTTCGGTAACTCGGTTTGACTCATCATGGATCGAACCATATCAAGTAGGGTTCGATTCCTCCTTTCGGCAACACCATTGAGTTGTGGTGTTCCGGGTGGAGTAAGTTGTGATATAATACCACAACCTTTCAAGTGTGAATCAAATTCAAGGCTAAGGTATTCACCACCACGATCGGATCGTAGTACCTTAATCCTTTTGTTCAATTGGTTCTCTACTTCGGTTTGAAATTCTTTGAATTTCCCAAACGCTTCACTCTTATGCTTCATTAAATAGACATACCCATGTCTACTCAAGTCGTCGGTGAAGGTTATAAAGTAGTCATAATTACCACGAGCGGTGATACTCATTGGTCCACACACATCGGTGTGTATGAGTCCCAATAGCTCACTAGCTCGTGTCCCTTTACCACTAAAAGGATTACGAGTCATTTTGCCAAGTAGGCAATATTCGCATGTACCAAATGATTGATAATCAAATGGTGTAATCACATTAGTTGAAATTAATCTTTTGATGCGATTCTCGTTTATGTGACCTAATCGACAATGCCAAATGAACGCTTCACTTGGGTCACTTGTTTTGAGTTTCTTTGATTGAATGTTATAAATATCATTAGTTGGATTTGAGGTCTCTAAAATGTAAATGCCATTGATAGAGGAAGCTTGGCCTATAACCAAGCCATTCCTAGAAATAGTACAATGATTGTTCTTAATGACAAAACAAAAACCGTCCATGTCTAGCATGGCGATTGAAATAATGTTTTAGAGAGCGTAGGCACATAAAAACAATTATGTAAATACAACTCAAATCCATTTGGCAAAGCTAGAACATAAGTTCCTTTGGATTTGGCCGCTAATCGAGCTCTATTTCCAAGGCGTAGATCCACATCTCCCTTGCTAAGCCTCTCCACATCTCTTAAACCCTGTAAATGAATACAAAGGTAAGAACCACAACCGGTATCTAGTACCCATGTTGTAGTGGAAGTATAATTTATATCAATAACATAAATTTCTTTAGGAATTGTACCTTTTGGAGTAATGAGTCCTTCCCTTATATTTCGCAAATATACGGGACAATTCCTAAGCCAATGTCCCATGCCATAGCAATAATGGCACTCATCATTAACTTGCTTGAAGTTTTTGATTTTCTTTCCTTTCTTCTTGAACCTCTTGCCCTTTGAAGCAAGAACTTGATTGCTAGAGCTCCCACTAGCTTTGGCATCCTTATCTTCCAGAGACAAAGAGCCTATAGATAGTATGAGGTAGTCTTCCTGAGACGGACTCACACGAGGTCTAGTAGTAATGGGTGGTTTAGAAGAGGTGATGAAGTTAAGGTTTCCATCCGATCCTATCCCAAAATGAAGTTCTCTAGTTGTATCGAAATTGTTGTTGGAGCAAACGTCGTCAAGAACATTGTGATATGACTCAATAGTTATCGGTGCGGTAGCATTTGATGGATTCATTGTAATGCACTACAAATATGGAGGAAAGGAAATATTAACATTTGTCTTTTTAAATCATACTTGAAAATTAACAAGATATGAACATTTATATAGTGACCTCTACCCAACTATAATAAATGATTCTAAGATCCAAATTCATATCGACTTAGGCACGGTAGGGCCGATTCATCCTTTATCAATATAACTCGGTGGATTAACGTTTAATCGATTCTACTTTTAGAACTCTTGGTCGATAACATTACATTTAACGATTATCTTTAGCCCAAAACACATTTGATAAGGGCACGGTAGGGCCGATACATCCCTTATCAAAAACTTTTGTTGAGTTCAATCCAAATTTCGAATAAATGTGTCCATGATCCAAATCCATATCAACTTGGGTACGGTAGGGCCGATTCATCCCTTATCAACATGAATTCGGTGGATTAACATTCATCACCCACTTCCCCTACGTAACAAGGTTTGTACCCCGGTAGGGCCGAGTGCACTCCTTCGCGAAATAGGTTTTCATGGTTTCTACTATTTAGTAAGGCTATGTCTCAATTGATTGTTTTAGCGAGAGGTCATGTCAATTTATTATCTATCACGTTTTAAGTGAACTAAAGCGGTGAACTACGATAATTCGAATTGACACGGTCGATAAACTCGATAAAATAAGGATGCATGTTTTAGTTATGACGATTTAGCGATGCATGCGACATAAAATAAAATGCAAGCATAAAGATAAATAAATCCTAGTATGGCCTTTCCTAAAATAGAAAAACTATTTAACTATTACATATTCGGAAACCAACTCCATTGGTCCCTTGAACTTCGGTTGTGGCACGCATCTCGAGGTAACACCGTCTTTATGTATCGCCATTCTTGAAGAAATCCGTCTTTGGGAACTCCGGAATGAATAAAATTACATAATGAATTACATAATTTCCTATTATACATTTGTAACTAAAATAAAATGAATCTATTAAATTATAAAACGGTGATACGAGATCACAATAAAAATTACAACCGAATCGATATTCCCATACATTTCGGGAAATACCAATTAAATCTAAGGCCATACTAAGTAAAATTACATAATTCAAAATTACATAAATTAAAATTATGACAATCATAAAGAAAATGCAGCATTATAATATGTATGAACATGCTCAATTTTATGCTAAATCGCCTTTAATTAGCCAATATCGTATATTACTCGGTTTTTACGGATTTGCGTGATTTCAACATTTTTATAAACACAAAAATACATAAATTCATATTTATGTATAAGTTAATTACCCTAACCACTTAGGACTAAAAATATAGTCTTCACTAATAATTTGACCATAATTAACCCATATTTTATAAAATTGTTCATAAATGGACCAAAAATTACAAAAATAAGCCATAAACTTCAAATAAATCACAAAATTTCAAATAAATTCAAAATTTGAAATTTAAACTCATGAACATTCTGGAAAAAATACCATGACACTCATAATGTTCAAAATCTTAGGTTAAAAATTTCGAAATTTTTCCGGAAAAACAATGTTGCGGTTTATCGATTTTTAATAAAATAATCATAAAAACATGGAAAAATTATTTTCATTAACTTTTCAATTTTAGATCTGAAAAATATAATAAAATGCAACATTTGACGTTTTTCCTAAGTCATAGATTATGTTTTATTAATTTTTCACTAATAATGTCACTATTTATGCCATTTTTTTTCAAAAATCCATAAATCATGCAAAAAGACTTCTTTATAGCCAATTATTTTACACACATCTTGTAAAATTGCATGTGACAACATATTAATTTTCTATGACCAGATTCGAAATTTAACTCATATTAACCTATTTTTCACCTAAATCCGAATTTAATAATGAAAAATCCATTTTTCGAGCATAACAAGTCCAAAAATTATGAAAATTAACAGGTTATCTCAAAATAATATATGTGACAACATAACCAAAAATCAATGGAAAATTCGAAGTATAGCTAATTTTAGGCCAAAAATGACATTTTTACTCATAAAATCACATTTAAATGCCATTATTGTAAATTATGAACAATAAAAATCCGTAAATTTAACCAAAATATCCTAAAACATTTTAGGACCAGAAATATTAATATGCATGGATTAATTTCGTGATATATCATAATAACACAAATTTTACAAGTTTTATATGTTATTCTTATAACTTGGAAAAACTTTTAACCGATATGCATGCAAACAACCGTGGCTCTTGATACCGATTGAAGGAAATGTAGATCTATATACATACTAACATACTCATATATGTTTAAATTAATTTGTCATAAAATTAAATACGGATTTTATGCATGCAAACAATAATAAAATAGAGGAGAAATCATGTCCTTACATTGGTGATTTCGGTTTAATGGGCACAAAAGAAATCTCCTTTTCTTTTGTTCTTGAACTTTCCTTTAATGGATGAACAAGATCCAAGTGTAGGATCTCTCCTTAGGAATAATACCCAAAGCTTTCCCTTAATTTAATTAATATTATATGAACTAGTATAACATTAATCTTATGAAAAATGACCCAAAATAATTTGATATTTGGCCTCTCTAAAACCGGTTAGAGGAGAGGAATTATGGAGGATTTTTCTCTTTCTAAAACTTAATATTTTTAGAAGTTGGAATGAATGAATTATTTTTACACTATTGCATGTAGTGTATATCAAAAATAAAAGACAAAACCCGTTGCCTTTTTCTTTTTGTCAACCGTGTAAGAGGAAGGAAGAGGGGAAGAAAAAGACCCAATGCATGCTCTTGTTTGCCTTCACAATGCAAACTAGGGTTGCATGGCTACTAAAGCATATAATTATTGTGTTTTCCACTAATAATACAAACACACTATTTAGATTATTTCTCCTCCAATTTTCGGCACATTGGATAATATGGCATCCATTTTATTTTTGTCAATTTTGTCTTATGTCACATGTCATATGTCACACAAACTTGTTATGTATTTTTAACGTATTAAAAATCAACGTATTAGTAAAAATACGTCATATACAAAATCGACTTAGTAATTCATAATTACTTGTACCAAAATATTTTACCGTTTATAAATCGCATTTATAATAATTCATTCAAATTTAATTGTTTCCTTAAACAATAATTTCATCCGAGTAATGATACAATTCAATTACTCGGATCAGTATCTCATTTAATCACATTTCAATGTGATACGTAAATTTTACTTCCAAAATCGTCCGTCAATTTTTTCAAGTAATTTAATTAACTCGTAACATTATACGATTAATTAAATAATCAATTAAGAGTGTCGCCCTATAGGTATGACCTAGGGGGTCAATCGATCACCACCGTAAATGCGACGATAATGTCAAACTCTAGTCACCAATCATTACCGATATATGTTGACCAGTTGACAGTATAAATACTTCCCAATTGTATTCTTTAAAATGAGATTTAATAATGATATTTAAATCATATGATCGCACTATTATTGAGGACACATTTCCCAACATAAACTACATTGCAAACATCTAGTACATGTTTATTTGTGGGATTAAGGGATTGTCTTGGGTGCTACTAATTGGAGAATTTCTACTTTGGGATTTTTGTATGTTCATCCATTATTGGAAAGCTC
Organism: Silene latifolia; assembly: GCF_048544455.1. Taxonomy (NCBI): domain Eukaryota; kingdom Viridiplantae; phylum Streptophyta; class Magnoliopsida; order Caryophyllales; family Caryophyllaceae; genus Silene; species Silene latifolia. The sequence goes on from NC_133536.1 coordinate 35,157,156, forward strand.
AAGAACAAGAGAGAAAGGTGATCTCTCTTGTGCCCATAAACCGAAAATCCATATGTAAGAATAATGCTTCTTCTCTATTTTATTATATTGTTTGCATGCATAAAATCCGTATTTAATTTTATGACAAATTAATTTCAACATATATGAGTATGTTAGTATGTATAAAGATCTACATTTCCTTCAATCGGTATTATGAGCCACGGTTGTTTGCATGCAAATCGGTTAAAAGTTTTTCCGAGTTATAAGAATAACAAATAAAACTTGTAAAATTTGTGTTATTATGATATATCACGAAATTATTCCATGCATGTTAATATTTCTGGTCCTAAAATGTTTTAGGATATTTTGGTTAATTTTACGGATTTTTATTGTTCATATTTTACAATAATGGCATTTAAATATGATTTTATGAGTAAAAATGTCATTTTCGATCTAAAATTAGCTATACTTCGAATTTTCAGTTGGTTTTTGGATATGTTGTCACATATATTATTTTGAGATAACCTGTAAATTTTCATAATTTTTGGACTTGTTATGCTCGAAAAATGAATTTTTCATTATTAAATTCGAATTTAGGTGAAAAATAGGTTAATATGAGTTAAATTTTGAATCTGGTCATAGAAAATTAATATGTTGTCACATGCAATTTTACAAGATGTGTGTAAAATAATTGGCTATAAAGAAGTCTTTTTGCATGATTTATGGATTTTTGAAGAAAAATAGCATAAATAGTGACATTATTAGTGGAAAATTAATAAAACATAATCTATGACTTAGGAAAAACGTCTAATGTTGCATTTTATTATCTTTTTCAGATCTAAACTTGAAAAGTTAATGAAAATTATTTTTCCATGATTTTTATGATTATTTTATTAAAAAATCGATAAACCGCAACATTGTTCTTCCGGAAAAATTTCGAAATTTTTAACCTAAGATTTTGAACATTATGAGTGTCATGGAATTTTTCCAGAATTTTCATGAGTTTAAATTTCAAATTTTGAATTTATTTGAAATTTTGTGATTTATTTGAAGTTTATAGCTTATTTTTGTAATTTTTGATCCATTTATGAACAATTTTGTAAATATGAGTTAATTATGGTCAAATTATTAGTGACAGCTATATTTTGAGTCCTAAGAGGTTAGGGTAATTAACTTATGCATAAATATGAGTTTATGTATTTTTGTGATTATAAAAATGTTGAAATCACGCAAATCCGTAAAAACCGAGTAATATACTATATTAGCTAATTAAGGCGATTTAGCATAAAATTGAGCATGTTTATACATAATATAATGCTGCATTTTTATTTATGATTGTCATAATTTTAATTTATGTAATTTTGAATTATGTAATTTTACTTAGTATGGCCTTAGTTTTTAATTGGTATTTCCCGAAATGTATGGGAATACCGATTCGGTTGTAATTTTTATTGTGATCTCGTATCACCGTTTTGTAATTTAATAGATTTATTTTATTTTAGTTACAAATGTATAATAGGAAATTATGTAATTTATTATGTAATTTTATTCATTCCGGAGTTCCAAAAGACGGATTTCTTCAAGAATGGCGATACATAAAGACGGTGTTACCTCGAGATGCGTGCAACAACCGAAGTTCAAGGGACCAATGGAGTTGGTTTCCGAATATGTAATAGATAAATAGTTTTTCTATTTTAGGAAAGACCATACTAGGATTTATTTATCTTTATGCTTGCATTTTATTTTATGTCACATGCATCGCTAAATCGCCATAACTAAAACATGCATCCTTATTTTATCGAGTTTATCGACCGTGTCAATTAAAATTATCGTAGTTCACCGCTTTAGTTCACTTAAAACGTGATAGATAATAAATTGACATGACCTCTCGCTAAAACAATCAATTGAGATATAGCCTTACCAAATAGTAGAAACCATGAAAACCTATTTTGTGAGGGAGTGCGCTCGGCTACCCCGGGGTACAAACCTTGTTACGTAGGGGAAGTGGGTGATAAATGTCTATCCACCGAATTCATGTTGATAAGGGATGTATCGGCCACCCCGTGCCCAAGTTAATGTGGGTTTGGATACTGGACACATTTATTCGAAATTTGGATTGAACTCAACAAAAGTTTTTTGATAAGGGATGTATCGGCTACCCCGTGCCCTTGTCGGATGTGTTTTGGGTTAAAGATAAATGTTAATGTAATTTTATCGACCGAGAGTTCTAAAAGTAGAATCGATTAAAGAGTTAATCCACCGAGTTATATTGATAAGGGTTGCATCGGCTACCCCGTGCCCAAGTTGATATGAATTTGGATCTCGGAATCATTTTTATAGTTGGGTAGAGGTCACTATATAAATGCTCATATCTTGTTAATTTATTTACAAGTATGATTTAAAACGATAAATGTTAAGTCTTTCCACTATTCCGTTATTATATTGTTCTATTTCTTTACCACAATTCATATACGATATCATTTCGATTTTTCAAAATCTCCATTAAAACATCGTAACTAGAGACAAATTTGAATTTTGCTTCTAAAAACCTCAAATGAACCATTGCTAAGGATCTCTTGTAAAGAGTATAGATTAAAGTTATTCATTATCAAACAGGTTTTTGATTCTTGACTAACACATCTACTTAGAATGGATTGTTATTCATATACTTAATTGAATTAAGTACCTTCAAGCGATAAATTATTTTGGTAATTAGTTTTGTCAAGAATTAAGTAATTGACCAAAATAACGCAACCACCTCAATGAAAGTTTTTAAGACTAAAACGAACAAATGAAGAGTGTTCTTCATGAATTCAATTTTGCTTCTCAAAGCAAAGACTAATTGAAATGAGTGGGAGCATTCTCTTAAACCGTTAAGATGAGGACGAGGTTCAAGAAGTAAAGATTATAATGGAATTGATACAAGGTAATGTTAAAAGTAAAGTTGTTGAGAATGACGATACTAAACCTATCAATCCCGACCGATAAAGTTTCCATTGTCTCAAATGTTGGACACGAAAAAGGAAACTACCCCAAATTATTGAAGAATCAACAAGTTAGTTGTGGGACATCTAATGGGACCTTCTTCTTTAAATGTTTATTTGATTAAACATAAATTTTGCTAGTACCACTTCGTCAATATTAGAAACCAATGGAGGTTTTCATCATTGTACTTGATACATAGGTTGATTAGAATATGACGACTAGCAACAATCATATTGAGAAATAGAGTCATTGTGTAATCAATCTAGTTTTGGGTTTATAGTTGTACTTAATTGTGACTATTAAGTGCATAAACTCTAAATAAGAATATAAACTTGTTAAGTTACAAAAGAGGTTTCACTTTTGTGACCCTATACACCACGATTTGATCTATGGCTAGCCCATTATCAAGGTGATTATATTCTAAACCAAACTAGAATGATATATCATGAAGATGATGCAAGACTCAAATTGGTAACCCAAGATTAAACCTTAAATTTTGGAATAATGAACGCAAAGAGTTATCGAGTACTCTTGAAACCATTAGATTGTTAATGGTATATGCGTATCTTGTATTCAAAGCAAGATGTCTCGTGCCTTTTGGTTGAAAAGGAGATCGAGGTTGTAAATCATTGATCCAAAATAGGTTGATCATTTTATTTTACCAACGATTTAAGTTGATGAGGTAAATAGAAAAATCTTTTGAAGAATAAATCAAACGCATATTAATTAATAGAATCATATGCATATTAGTTAATAGAATCACGATTTAGTCGTGATGGGATTATCAAAGTGAAGACTTTGATATAAGCCAAAGGAAATGTGATATAGTATCACAAGTTAATCTCTCTTAGCACGCATTATGGAGTAATGTGTGGTTGGATAAGAAATCAAACGCTATTCGATATGGTTTGGACTTCAATCAAGTTACTTTGAGTTACTTGATACTTTTGGGGATTTTATCATTTTGTCTAAATTATTTTTCCACTAAATAGAATCATATGAGATATGAAATGGTAAGGGTACCATGTTTGTAAGTTTTCACAAGAAACAAATGCTCATTTTTCTTATTATAATCACGAGTACACCGGGTTTGTGGCTCGTGAAGCTGTCTTTCTGAAATACAAGTTTATTTCTAGAAGACAGAGTGGGAGAAAATTATACAAGAGCCACAAAGAATGTTATGTCGCAAGAAACTGGTCTTTCTTGGCTACATGAGACGTTTTGTGTAAGACGTTGTTTCTTTAAAACCTAGGAGGTTAAATTCGTCGCATGTAGAAGATGATGAATTCATGCTACTTTTAAGAAAGTAAAGAGCTTATAACTTACAAAAGAAATTGGTTGATTCAAGTTGATTACTTCTAGAAAGTAATGAACATATGACTTACATAAGAGTGTTTAAGTCACAACTCAATACAAGGCTTAGAGCCATGAAAATCCGAAACAAAAGGGCTTGATTAGTGACAAAGGGTTTTGCACTAATAAAGAGATATTTCAAAGCAAGATTGGTTGCAAAGGGTTTTGAACTAATTGAAATGATTAAGTCTATTTGGATCTTCTTAGGGATTGTGTTTCATCATGAGGTTATGAAATACATAGCGAGTGAATCTAAAACCCACTTCTTCAATAGAAGGAATGTATTCAATACATGTCTTGAGTTTAGTAGATTCTTGCAATCCTAAGATAATGTAAAACTTAAGAGAGGGTCTTAAGTAGGACATCAATGAGTTAGAATCAACATTTTGATCATGTGGTAAAACATTTCTCGATAAGTCGAGAAGTTGTGTTTACACATGGAGTTTAGTGGGAGTTACGGAAGTTTTAATTAGTCTTATATATGGATGACATATTGATCATTGCGAATGATTTAAGACTTTTGGAGTATTATAATACATCTTTAATATACGGATTTATGAAGATAAATCCACGTGATATTAGCGTCAATAAGAAGTCTTATGTTGATAAGATTCATGACCAGTTCAATTAAATTGAACATATTTGATTGGTTTCATTTGTTTCCGCTGCCAAATCAATTAAAAAGAAATGATGTATAACACTTCATATGCTTTGAGCATGATGAGTTGTTTTCAAAAATCGAATTTAAGTAATCTTTACCAAGTAAGCTATAAAGATTACCCTTAAGTGCTTGCAGAAGCATTAAGGAAGTAAAGCAAAGTGTTTATGATGCAATTTTGTGTAAAGGGTGTTACACAAGTGACAATTGACAATTGAGATTGCGCATGGTTTCCGACAAAACCATAATCAAAACACATTAGGATGGTTAAGATACCATTGTGGCTATGATAATTAAGAAGTAGATTTTCTAGAATCGTTCTAGGCAATAAAGAACAATGAGAGATATTTATAACGGAAATTGAGTACACTTGCAATCATGAGATGTGCAAGAATGATGAGTCCCGCACACTTTGTGAAAACAAAGTGGGAGCTATTCTAAGGCTAGAGGGCCTATGTCTTGATTAGATCTCGACACGTACTCAGAAAGTTTTGTAATGCAAATGTATACATTACAAAGGAAAACGAGTATGTAGTAAGGTTGAGTAAGGTACAAGAAGTTGATAAAACCTACTAACCAAAGCCTTCTCAAAGGCTAAACATGATGACTCATGTCATTTCAATTGAGTTGAAATGAACAAACTACGTACAAGATCAAATTAGATTATAGAATATGAAATAGTAATCAGGCATTGACTATTCATATGTGATAATCGCATTTGTTGTTCGAGTTTTACTTTAAAACTCTTATATTATACTTTGTTACATCCAAACGGGTTGTAGAGACAATTGAACCCCGTTAAAGTGAACACGGATTAGCATTGTATTCGTCCATAGTCATTTGTATGAGGTGACGTCTCGAAGTGACTAGAGTGTGAGGCGATTGATGGCAAGTTCAAGTGCCATAGAGTCATGTGAGATGACTAGTCGATCACATAGGCAGATCGTTAGGAACACTTTGTCGGGCAAAGGACCGACCGCTTATAGAGTTCTCGCAAATTTATAAAGCCTGGTCGTGGCGAGAGCTACTATAGTATTCTAATGAGTCGATTCTTTGACTAAAGACTATTCGCCTAAGATGGCACAGTTTCAGATTAACTTTGATTTGTGTTACTACGGCCTTCGTAAATGGGGTCAAATGGGCATATTTTGGGTTATGATGGCTGTGGCTAGTCAAAGGGAATAAGTGCGATAGGAATTATCCATCCCCTTGTCACGGTTGAAACAATATCTCAGGGCCACTCGAGGAGTAATGAACTGGAAATGCGTGGCCACGCTCGGAAGGTATCCATGGTGGATAAATTCCGGTCAATCAGTTATTCTCCAGATCGAGGAAACCACTCTCGATATGATCACTTGCAAGTACGACCCGAAAGACACCTTGCATTGAGTGGGAGATAGTAATAGGACAAGAGAATTGATGACGCACACTTGTCGAGGACAAGTGGGAGATTGTTGGGAAATGTGTCCTCAACAATAGTGCGATCACATGATTTAAATATCATTATTAAATCTCATTTCAAGAATACGGAAGGGATGATACATTACATATATAGTTAACTGGTCCACACATATCGGTAATGATTGGCTGGCTAGAGTTTGACATTACTGTCGTGCGACGGTGGTGATCAGTTGATCCCTTGAGGTCACACCTAAAAGACGATTCCCTTAATTGAAAAGGTTAATTAGTTGTATACCGTCTGATTAATTAATTCCTTAAAATTGAACAATTCGATTTGTGAGAAAGAGAATATTGATATCTTATTGTAATGGGATTAAATAAGATTTATTTTAGTATATAAAATGTCTTATTACTAAAATTGTTTATTGTTTGAGAAACAATAAAGATAAGAATGAATGGTTGATTATAATTACAAGACATTGTGAATTATAATTATATGACCCATTTTATTTATGTGATCAAGCATCACTAGTCAATTTGTTAAATATAATTTGATTAATTTATAAAATGATATTTATGTGATAAATATGCATTTAATTAATTAGTAGCATGTATCATACTACATGTGACATATTGTGTGACAAATGACAAATTGACAAAAATAAAATGGTAGTCCATTTTATATATATGGACCGAAATGTGAGTGTAAAAGAAGTTAGTGGGTGAATTATTTTTTGAGATAAAATAAGCTAATGATCACTAACCTACAACTAGCCTTACAAGCCTAAGGTATAGAAAAGAACAAAATGAAAAGTGAAGGACAATATATTGGTCCTTTTGGCTCACCCAAACCGTGTGGCCTTATTACTTGAGGAGTGCTTTTGTTCTTTTATTTTTTACTACACTCTACCATTAAATAGACATGCAAAATGTTCATGAATATTCTCTCTTCTCTCTCCTTAATATTCATCAAAAAGATGAGTATTTTGATTCAAATTGTTCATATAAATTACTAAGATTACTAGAAGTAGTATATGAGTATTTGTAATAGATTTTAAGGTAAACTAAATTGCAAACATCTAGTACATGGTTATTTGTGGGATTAAGGGATTGTCTTGGGTGCTACTAATTGGAGAATCTCTACTTTGGGATTTTTGTATGTTCATCCATTATTGGAAAGCTCAAGAACAAGAGAGAAAGGTGATTTCTCTTGTGCCCATAAACCGAAAATCCATATGTAAGAATAATGCTTCTTCTCTATTTTATTATATTGTTTGCATGCATAAAATCCGTATTTAATTTTATGACAAATTAATTTCAACATATATGAGTATGTTAGTATGTATAAAGATCTACATTTCCTTCATAATCTGCATCTGAATACCCTATGAGATCGAAATTACACTCAAGAGGATACCACAGATATAATTTAGATGTACCAATTAAATACTTCAAGATTCTATTAACTGCAATCATATGCGATTCTTTAGGGCACAGTTGAAATTGAGCACATACGCATACACTAAACATAATATCAGGGCGAGTTGTAGTTAAATAAAGAAATGAGTCAATCATACCTCGATAAGTAGTCTCATCAACACACTTACCGTTTTCATCCAAAGTACCTCTTATCCGTACCCATAGGAGTTGCTTAGAATTAGAATTTTCCATACCGAATTTCTTGATTAGCTCCTTGACGTATTTCTGTTGGTGTATCATAATTCCTTCAGGAGTTTGTTGAATTTGGAGTCCAAGGAAGAACTTGAGTTCTCCCATCATGCTCATCTCGAATTCTGAGGTCATTAATTCTGAAAAATATTTACATAGACGATCATTAGTTGAACCAAAAATAATATCATCACCGTAAATTTGCACAACTAATAAATCGGAATCCTCAGTATTCAGAAATAGGGTTTTATCGATATATCCTCTTTAAAAACCACTTTCAAGAAGATATTTTGACAATCTGTCGTGCCACGACCTCGGAGCTTGTTTCAAACCATACAGAGCTTTATCTAATTTGAAAATATGGTTTTGAAACTTGATATTGAGAAATCCTGGAGGTTGTTCGACGAAAACCTCCTCATTCAAATAACCGTTAAGAAATGCTGTCTTAACGTCCATTTGATAAAGTTTGATTCCTTTATGAGCAGCAAACGCTATTAATAATCTAATAGCCTCAAGTCTGGCTACAGGAGCGAAGGTCTCATCATAGTCAATTCCTTCTTGTTGATTGTACCCTTGTACAACCAATCTGGCTTTATTTTGTACCAATAACTCCTGTATCGTCCAGCTTGTTTCTAAAAACCCATCTTGTACCAATAACCGTTCGATCTTTAGGTCTTGGAACCAAATGCCAAAATTTATTCCGTTCGAACTGTTGAAGCTCTTCTTGCATAGCAACGATCCAATCTGGTTCTGCAAGTGTTTCTTTGATATTTGTTGGCTCAATGATTGAGAGAAAGGAGTAGAACGAGCAAAAGTTGTTAAGTCTTCTACGAGTTCGAACACCTTCATTCAAACTTCCTAGGATAGTTTCCATTGGATGAGAGTCCTGATATATCCATTTATTTGAAACAGGAGGCACATCTTCATCTGAACTGGTCTCGCCTTCTTCGAATGATTGGGGTTCATGCCTAGTTCCCCCTTAATCCAATCCTGGTGTTATAACAGAATCAGGTATAACATTGGATCTAGTTTGCTGCTTTGGAGTTGATGTTATAGCATCATCAGCTATAACTTTATTCTCCAATCGTTTAGATTGAGAAGAGGTTTTAGTATTGGTGTCGGTTCATAACTCGTCGTCAAAATTTACCTCACCAAAACAATATTTATAACTTCACAAACTACTCATATTAAAGAGGTAAGTAAAGGTCGGATCCCAAGGGACGGGTATTGATATAGGATTTTCAATTGCAAATGGTTGTGTCTAAGGGTGTCACAATTTGGGGTTGAGATAAGAGGTTAACTAAATTAATCAACAATATAAAAGCAAGGAAATAAAAACAAGCAAGATGATTAAAATGAGATATAAACAATTGATTAAAAGCACTAGGGTGTCATGGGTTCATAGGGGATTCATGGGAGTTGATCATACAAACATGTTCTCTACTAGATGCAAGCACTTATTGTTGTGATGGGATCGAGTTAGTGTATATCTTACAATCCCTAAGAAGGTTTGGGTCCCGGAGCCGAATCTATTAGATTGTACAACACCTACAAGTCGACTTACTCCTTCCTATCCAACTATATGCTGTTGGAATTAGTGTCCTCCACAATAGTGCGTTTACATAATAAATCTCATTAAAGGAATATTATTAGATATTTAATTATTTGATCCTCGTCAGTTGATTAACGTAAATCAATAATGGTTGGCTGACTAGAGTTTGACGTTAATGTCGTGAGACGGCGGTGATCAACTGACCTTTTCGGTCACACCTAAAGGAACAAACCCCAATAGACAACTAATTAATTGTATGAGATACAATTTATTTAGTCCCTTGATTTGTAGACTAAAAGGTTAGTCGATTATTTTAGAGAGATTTCGAGTTGCGAACTCGAGGTACGACAGTTATTATTTAATTATGCGATAATTGAATAATAAATTATGGGAGACGGGTTTTAGTTAATTAATTGTTAATTCACTAAAATTGTACTAATTGATTAATGTGATTAATATTAGTACATAAATAATATGTGTAGCGGTACACGTATATTTACGGAGTGATTTGGAAGAAATTAATTGGAAGCATTTAAACATGAAACGATGTTTAAATAAAATTTACATGTATTTGTGCGACAAATATAAGAACCAAAATGGACCCGTAAATGGAACATTGGACCGTGTAAATGAAGTTAGTGGATGATCATAATCATTTCACTTTTACTTGTTTTTCTTCCATAAGTGTCATATGATCATTGTGCATGTCATAATGTTTTTAGACAAAAATTGAAAGAAGTCCACTCCTACACACTACCCCTCCCACCCGGTTTTCTTCCTCTATTAAGACCAATTTTTGTTCATTTTTGCAAGCTAGCTCATTCATGCGTTTTGCATGTGAACAAAAACTACTTATCTCTCTAAAATTATTATACATCTTTACTAAGAAGTTAGTAATCAAATATTATTACTAAGGCCCTATTCTTTCTGGATTTTTAGAGCCGAATCAATCGAATGGAGCCGAGCCGAAACCGAATCGAGCCGAATCGAATCAATAGAGCCGAATGAATGAATCGAATCGAATCAATGAAGTGAATCAATCGAATCGAATAGAGCCGAATCGAATAATAAAGTCAATTGAGTTTGAATTGAAATTTGAAATAATCATATTAATAATAATAATAATAATATTAAATACTATTTTTATTATCAACTATAATTATTAATATATTTACTAATAATATTTTTAATAACAATAATAAATAATAATGTCATATTAATAATGATATTAGTAAAATAATTGTTTAGAATAAAAACACTCAAGTAAGCGTTGCTCGAATTCAGGTCGAGTCAACGCCCTCCTCTCAGATGCCACCTCGAGCCTATGCTTGCTCTCTTCAGATGGATCTTTCACGCGTAACAAAGGCCTCAGAGGGTACACAAAAGGTCCTTCTCTGATTCCTTACGGTACTGGTGGATAGTCGGGACCTTGCTTGAAGCTAAGGTCTATGTGCCCTCTTGTAGTAGCTCGAGTAGTCTTACTTCTAGAGAGAGGAAGTTGTTGGTGACAAGTTTTTACCATTGATTGGTGAATAGTAAGATATTTATAGGTTTCTATGTGTACCTCAAATGATGGTTTGGCAAGCACGGTTACCATATTCGCTAAGAATACGTCTTACCGATTCGCGATTCACTTATAGAAAATGTGTTACATGTATTTTCAGTAATCAACTTGATAGAATTCGCTTTTAACGATTCGTGATTCGTAGGGTACCAAGCGAATTTGTAACCATGTTGGCAAGCTTGTTGACTTGTAAGACCCCGTATTGGCAAGTGAGTCAAGTCGGTTGGGCGTGCCTCATTAATAATATTAATAATAAATGTTATGAATTTTAAAAATAATACCAATAATAATTATAATAACAACGACAATAATAATAATAATAATAATAATAATAATAATAATAATAATAATAAAAAAAAAAAAAATAATAATAATAATAATAATAATAATAATAACAACAAAAACAACAACAACAACAACAATAACATTAACATTAATAACATTATTATTCATTTTAATAATAATATTCATCATAATAATAATAATAATAATAATAATAATAATAATAATAATAATAATAATAATAATAATAATAATAATAATAATAATAATAATAATAATAATAATAATAATAATAAATAAATAAATAAATTATTATTAACATTATTATTAACAATATTATTAATTATAATTATAATAATAATAATAATAAATAATATTAATATTAATATTAAAAAAAAGTATTATTGTTAACAAAATTAATAATAACTATTATTTAAATTAGTAAAGCTGAAATGAGATGAACTTAATGGAGCTGAATCAATCGAATCAATAGAGTGAATCGAATCGAATCAATCGAATCAATGGAGCCGAATCAATCGAATCAATGGAGCGAATCAATCGAATCGAATCCAAATCGAGTGAACGAATCGAATAGAGTGAGCCGAATGAAATGGGCTGAAAATAAGCCAGAAAGAACAAGGCCTAAGAGTGTTAGTAATATTACAAATATTATCAAGGGTTTATTTTACAAGTATCTAGTTAATACTTGTAAGATAATTTGTGGGTGTAGTTCTTGGGTGCAACTTGAAGGAGGCTTTCTTGTTGAAAGTTTTTCAAGGAGGATCATCCATTTCTTTTTAGCTCAAGAACAAAATAGATAGGTGATCTAGTTTGTGCCCATATTACCATAAAAATCAATGTAAGGAAAATTAACTTTTATTTTTATGCTTTTATATTTGCATGCATGTTACATAGATCACCAAAATGATAAATTATGAGATAATTTAATTTTTATTAGAGAGTCTAATATGGATCTATGATCTTTCAAGTGGTATCAGAGCTTAGGCTTGTAATTTGCATGTTGATTTTAAGCATATTAATAAATTATGAGATAATTTATAAAAACTCAAAAAATTGTGTTAGAAGAGGTTTTAGCACGAAATTTTTGGGGCATGCACACCTACTGATCTCAAAAGATTTGTGGTAAAGTTTGGTGATTTATGAAGTTATTTTACTATTTTTAATGATTTTTGGTAGAAAACCGAGTCAAAATGCCGTATTTTAGTTATAAATTGACTAAAAATAGTTAAAAGTTGATTCGGGCCATGGAATTTTATGGTGTTTCATGCATGTTTTCTACTGATTGTATGCAAAAGTTTGAAGGTTGGTTTGAATTTTTTGCATGTTTATTGATTTTATTAGATAAAAGTCGATAAAAGTGAAATAAATTAATCATAATTTTGAAACGTTTGTTCCTGCCCATGATAAATTTATGTACATTTAAAAATATTATTTAAAAGTTAAAGTGAAATTTAAAATGTGTTTTCACCTTGTTTTGATGTTTATTGGTTTTAGTGGTTAAAAACCGATAAAATAAATATCGATCTTTTTCTTCATAAATTTTATCCGGATTTTGGGGGCAATTTTTATGATATTTTGGTGTTCTTGGGAGTGTTCCAGAATACTCAAAATTTTTGTTTCAATTTTTTGGGTAATTTTTCAGTTATTTTGTATTTTTACTTAAAAATTATGATTTTACCGATTAAATTAGCAAAATATCACCAAATCAAACTAATTATTCATCATAAAATTAGTGAGGACTAATTTTGAGGTTAAAAACAGTTTGGACAATTAGTTTGGACTTAAATGAGATTTAAGAGTTGATTATTGATTTTTACATGTTAAAAATCGATTAAAACCACAAAACCCGAGATGGATACCAACGATTGATAAATAGGGCGATTTTGGCATCATTTTACAGAATTTTAAGCATATTTATTTAAGTTGAATGAATGAATGTCATTTATTTAAAGTATTTATCTTGTTGTACCTAGTATGGCCTAGTTTATTTTAATCGTTATTACCCGAAATGAATGGGAATATCGATTTGTTTGTAATTTAAATACGATCTCGTATCGTCGTTTTGTAATTAATTAATAGCTATGTAATTCAGTTGTAATAGTTATTCTTATCGGCGTTTCCAAAAGACGGATTACATCGAGACGGAGTCTATTTTTGGAAGGTGTTCCAAATCCCACAAGAAGGAGCCACTTTTGGAATGAAGAGGCAATGGACCAAGGAGTTGGTTTCCGATATGTAATAGTCTAGTTTTTATTAACTAGGTGGCCATACTAGGATTTATTCATATGCTTACTTGTTTGCTTGTTTTTTTTTTCGCGCATGCCAAAATCGCCATTCATATGCATTTTATCTTCGCGATTGTCAATTCACGTCATTTACATTCACCGAATTAGTTCACTTATAGGGAATTTATGACTAAATTGACAAGATCTCTCACATAACTAAAATTGAGATTAGCCTTACCAATTAGTAACACCTATGAATCTCTTGTTCATTAGAGCCATGCTCGCCCAAGCGGGGTGTTCTCTTTTTACCTTGAGTAAGTAGGGTGGTAAGCGGTTATCACACGCCAAAATTGGTTGGACTCAACGGGATATAGGACGGTCTTGTGTTCCGGGGCTAGTAGATGGATTTAAGGAAATTCGTCGACCAAGAGTTCTAGAGGTAGAATTAGTCAACGTGACTTACCGAATTTACACAATTATGGGATGTTTCGCCTAAGCGATGCTCATTTTTGTTTAATATTTGGGTCTCGGAATCATTTATATAATTTAGTGGGAGATCATTATATAAATGTTAAAACTTGTTAAAGATGTTTCACAAGTAAAATTAAAACATTGAATGTTAATTTTTCCTTTTTTTCGTTCATTCTCATAAATGTATGACATCGCGCACTTCATCCTCCTTTCTCTATTTATTGTTATACATGTTTCTTTCTTTCATAGAAAGCGGTTTCTTTGAAGGAATTAATGATTGGTAACATGATTTACCAATTCACCTACATAAGCTTACAACGTTTTTTTGCGGTTATTATACAACTTAATTAATGACCATACATATTAAAAAGGGGTTTCATGTTGCAAACTCATATTACGAGTTTAAAAGGAAGTCACATTTTATCAAGAGAGTCTTGATTTCGGAAGTGACACCTCCGTCATGATGATGACATATTAGTTTTAATTACTCAAAGTGTAATTCAAAAGTTTGTGAAAAGAGTTTTCAAAAACACTTATAATACTCCAATATGATACCGTCAAATGGCTCACTTCGAGAAAGGCCAAATCGATTGTTTATGCGCTAAAGAGTTTAGGCATATGATAACAATTGAACGGTTAGGTAGTCCAATTTCGCAAGAAGTTGAGATTTTGCCACATGTTACACTCACTTTATAGTAATTCACTCTTACTAAGTGTATAAAATATCACGAATGACATGAAGAGAGGTCTTCATGAGATTCATTTTTGCTTGATTGACGCAAAGAGGAATGTGAAAGTGAGTGGGACTTAAGAAGTATCAACCCTAGATGTATGTGATAAAACAAAGTTGAAAGAGACATCTACTCAATGGATAGGCTAGTTCCACTATCTTGGCATGAGATACCAAGTACGGGTCATTTCTTTGTAAAGAAGTTTACATGAATTGATAAAACGTAAGACGTCTAGCATAGGACATTTTTGTATCGAAGTGGTGCTAGAGTAGCAATGATTTCGATAAGGACAAATGTACCTAAATTTGGTTTTAAAAGAATGTAATTATCTATGTTTATACATACAAGGCATCACTTATGTGATTTAAAACAAAATGTTGTACCTAATCCTATGATAACTTGGTGGTTGGTTTAGACCACTTAAGTTAGAGGAATTTTACATTCTTTACGAAAACTAAATGTTATACTATCTTGTAGATTATAAAGTCTCTAATCTGGTGAACCCAATTGATCAAACCTCAAGTAAATTCGTTTCAAACGAGTAAACGAAAAGCATATTGAACAACCATTTGATTGTGAGTCTTATGGTATGTGTGCATGTATTATGTTTTTCTTTTGCAGAAAATAAACACAATAGTGAGGTGATTGACCATATACATACGAATGCTTAAGGCCGATAGTTGGTTATATATATATACTTCGTTACTTTTACCGTAATGTTAAGTAGATATGAAAACCTCGTATCTATTTAATAAGACATAAAAGTGAATTTTGAAACGTGGAATATTTTCAAAATGAAGTAGTAAACCAAAAGCACGTCAAGATCAAGATGTTGATCGGAAGTTTCAAAGTAATGACTTTGAAGATCAAATGGCTAATATCAAGTAATGACCTTGATAATCACTAAGAAGATTGTGAACCAGTTCACATAATACCTTCTCCTTGGGACACCATAGAGTATGGTGTAGTCAAGTATATAAACCGAACTTTATGAGATATAGTTTGAGGTTTTTCGCAATTTTTGTAAGCTATTTTCTCACTAAAAGTTTAAAACCTGACTATAATAGTCTAAATGACTCCATATGAGATATGGATAGGGAGAGTCCCTAACTTGTCTTTTTATACATTTGGGATCATAAATGTTTATGTTCAGAACCAATTTGTGTATTTGTGAGGGTTATCCAAAATTGAACCACTTGGTTTTTACTCCTCCAAAACGAGAACAAAGAGTTTGTGGCTCATATCTGTCTTTCCGAAAGATTTTCATTTTCTGAAAGACAGAGTGGGAGAAATTTTGAACTTACGGAAGTCCAAGACCCACAAACTGAGTATAATGCAAGAAGACGTTCTTTATTGTGGCTCAGTGGTTATAAGGAGATAATTTTGCGATAATATTGCGTTACTTTTCAAAAGTAACGAATCTTAAACCCTCATCAAAGGCTTTTCTATAGTATGAACTCTATGTGATGGCGTGTCACCATGCAATTCGAATTGATCTCCTTGCACACGATGCGATAAGGAAGGAAACACGAGATGTTTTTGAGACTTGATTTAAGGTGAATACTTTGGTTGGTTACCTTGATCTTGTCGTAAAGGTTACATAAGATGTTTAAAATATGGGCTTGTTATAGAAAGTTTGTGACAACGCAAATGCCTTTATCAATTCGTATGGTCTTAGCAATATAGCCTCTCATGAGGATGAGTTTAGGCTAAAGGATAACGAAACTTTATCCTTAAATGTATCTTATGAAGGGAGAAGTTTTGTTGATATTGTCAATGCTAAGAAGCCTAGCATGCTTGAAAGATCCCTTTTGTGATCTATATACGTCAAAGAGTTGGAACTTTGGGTTCAATTATGTAGTCTAATCAAAACGGTATTACTCGAGTGTCGAGATAACATGATGATACATGGAGTTTAGTGGGAGCTAAAGTGAGTTTCTTAGTCTAAAATATGTGCTTGACATATTAGTGACTAGAAATGTAGCTAAGGTGATATTTCTTAGTCTAAAATATGTGCTTGACATATTAGTGACTATAAATATTCTCGGGTAAATACTTGAGAGTATCATGGCGCATCTTAAATATCCGGATCTAATGATATAGATCTCCATGGATACTAGCATCTTAGTTAAGAGACTTATGTGATAAGATTCTTGACTCGTTCATGTTTTTGAACAAATTAATATGATCTTTTTGCTTCCGCTGCAGGATCTATTAAATATGCTAAAAGCTGCTCTCGTCGGGACTTTTCATATTGAGAATATGAGAAGTCATTACCAATCATTTCCTAGTGAGTTTCACTAGATAATTATCAAGAGCAACCTTGAGTACTTGAGAAGCACTAAGGATTTACTCTTGTAGTTTGGAGGAATTTGTGAATTTTGTGTAAAAGAATTACACGGAAACATTCCTATGCTTATAAGATGTTATGGGCCTCGTTAAGGAATGGTTAGCATGTAAGAGTGCTATGTGCATAAAGAATAATATGTATAAGAAGTTATACATATGTGTATAAGAAGTTATACATATGTGTATAAGAAGTTATACATGTATAAAGCAAACATGTATGAGGAGTCATACATAAAAGATGTCATATGAAAGATGTGTATGTATAAGTGTTATACGTACAAATCATGAATGAAAGCTAAGTACATTACAACATCCGATGTTGTAAGAGAGATAGTTGATAACCGGAATTTAATAGGACTAAAGTAGTTTTTTTAGCCGAATATCGTATCCCAAGAGACTGTGAAAACAGCGGGAGTGTTTGACTGGCTTTAGAACCAGAGTCTAAAAACTTGTTTAGACGTGTACTTAGAAATTCTCTATGTGATGAAAAGATTGCATAGAACAAAGGAAAATAGCAATGGAAATTAGAGTGATACAACTGATGCTTATCCTCTAACCAAAGCCGTAGACATGATGGTTATGTCATCTCAATGTGAATTGAGGAGTATACCTTAATTGCTAAAGATCGTTATGTAAATATTGGATAGAGTATTGATTTTACATAAGTGATGATCGCATTCATTGTTAGAGTTACTTTAAGAACTCAATTATTCAGTTTGACTGAAAACATTGAATACCTTGTTTATCTGAATAAGTTGTGGAGACAATGTTGAACACTATTCAAGTGAACAAGATGAACATTGTATTTTGTCCCTAGTCACTTAATGAGGTGACGTCTCGGAGTGACTAGATTGTAAGTCGATTGATGGTTGTTCAACACCATAAGGTCATACGTGATGACTAGTCGATTACATAGGCAGAGTGTGTGACACTTTGCCGGACAGTGACCATTTAGAGAGTCCCTAAGTTCTATTATAGACGCCTGGTCGTGGCAGGGATCTCTAAGATGTTCCTATGAGTCGATTTTTTTGACTGGAGACTATTATCTGAGCAAGTGCAGTTTCCGAGTGACTTTGGTCTTTGTCCTAGGTCGTGCCGTGAAAGGAGGCCAAAGGGCATTTACTAGGTCATGGTGATCTGCATTGTGCAATAGGATAGATAGGGCAGACAGGAATTGTCCACCCACGTTGGGTAACTATATCTCAAGGCCACTTGAGGAGTTAATGACTACAAATGCGTGGCCACGCTCGGAAGTAATCTGTGAGAGATTTTTCCGGTCAGGTAGTCACACTCCCGATCGAGAAAACCACTCGCGATATGTTCATGTGCAAGTGCGACCTGAAAGATACCTTGCATTGAGTGGGACATTAAAACGGACAAGAGAATTGGTAGCGCACACCTTGTGTCGGACAAGTGGAAGATTGTTGGAGTTAGTGTCCTCCACAATAGTGCTGATACGTGCATATTCTATACACTTTATTTGCAGTTTTGGCACGTATTTCTATGCTTATTTGTTAGCTTAAAGCTACTATTTCTCCCGAAACGGTTTACTTCGGAATTTCTATGATTTATTGTAGGAAAGAGTGGAAGTAAGCTAAATCAAGCTTAAATCGTCCTCCGGAAGCAACTTTATGGAAACTGGGAAGATGGGAGTTCGGACTTGTTCACCTCGGGATGCGTGCATGGAGTGAAGAGGCTATTTAGAAGAGAAAAGAAGCTGCTGCACAGCGTAGCTGGTCGATCGACCAGCACCTTCAGTCGATTGACCGTGGAAGTTCAGCAAAAGAGACTGCACTGTACTGGCTGGTCGATCGACCATGCCACTCAGTCGATCGACCAGGCTGCGAGGTTGATGTTTATTTTATGCTTTAGACTTTTGAAAGCCCAATTGTAATTAACTTTCGGGTAGAACGTTTATCAGTGGTACGCAGCAATAATTTAGGTGATGCTTTATATTATTCAAGAACTGAAGTTTAGATCTAGTTTTGGAGACAAGGAAGGTAGACTACGGAATTCAATTCAATTGCCTTTGTTCATCAATTCTTAGTAAGCTTTAATGCAATTTCATCTTCTTTTATTTCTAATCAATTTAATTCTTGTTGTCATTAGTTTTATTCAAGAAATCCAGTTTTAATCTTTTGTCTTAAATTCAATTTCAATTATGTCAATCTTATTCTTTGCCTTCAATTTTGCAATTGTTATAGTTTTAATCATGCATAGCTAGTTTTCTTGATTGAGAACGAGGTCAGCCATGGCGTAAATTAGGGTTGATTTTGTTAGTATGAATTCTTCTGTATCGATCTTATTACCTTTTGTTAAACCCGTCTTGCTAGATTGAAAGATTAGTAGGTTAGGTTTTCATTGGGTTTGGAATTTCCTTTGAGCGAAAGCTTTGAGAAATTCTTGGGAATTAGAAGACCGTAAGGTTATTGAGCATTGATCGAAAGACTTGCTCATGTTCCCCGAGACCGTATTACAAGACCTCTGTTATCTTCTTGACCTGACCATAGCCATGGTGAACCGAAGTTCCTGATCTGTCTTTTATCTTATTTGCGAATTCTCTTATTTTGTCCATTAGTATCTAGAATCAAACAATTTCAAAACCCCCATCCAATTGTTACTTTTATAGACTGAAAATAGCAAATAGAATTGATCTTGTCTCTCTATGGTTCGACCCTTACTATCACTAGCTATAGTTTTAGTTCGGATTTATAAATTTAATTTTGATACAAAACGACGGTATCAAATTTTGGCGCCGTTGCCGGGGAGACGGTGTAATTTTGTTTGCTTTATTTTTAGTTTATTTTTCTTGTCTCAAGGAACTTTGGTTCCTTGAGGCCGTTGCTTACTCTTGCTTCTAGTTTTGCTTTTGCACAGCTAGAAGATAGGTTTTTGAGAGGAAGACTTGAGTACTCTCAGGTTTGCGAACATGACTACAATATATGATAATCTTCAGCCACAAGAGCATCATGTTCCAAAGGGATACGTTTTACCCACCCCTACTACTGGTCACTTCGAATTTCGTTCCTCTTATATCGATTTAGTGGAGCGAAATCAGTTTGCTGGTCTACCGGACGAGGATCCTTTGAAGCATATGGAAAGTTTCACAGACTACTGCTGTTCCATACCTGTACCGGCTGGGGTAACCCAGGATGAAGTAAAGGGGATGATGTTCTTATACTCCTTGAAGGATTCTGCGCGAGATTGGTACCGCTACCTTGATAGGGTAACAGCTGGAGTTACAGATTGGACATCTCTAGCGTTAGCTTTCTACAAAAAATACTTCCCACTTGCGAAGACTGATGCCTTGAGAAGTAAAATTACAAATTTCCAGCAAGGACCTGATGAGGAATTTTGCGAGGCATGGGGACGTTTCAAGAGTTTGGTTCGGTCTGTCCCTTACCACGGTTTCCAGCAGTGGTACCTTTGCAACTTATTCTACAACTCTTTATATGATGACTACAAGGTTATCCTGGATGAAGCTGCGAATGGTAGGTTCCAAAATAATACTGATCAGAATAAAGGTTGGAACACTATTGAGGAGATGGCAGTCCATAGAGCTGAATTTGGAAGTTCGCGTGGAAACTCGCAAAAGCAAAGTGATGAAATGAGTATCGTTGTGACACTCATTACTTCTATTACTGCCCGGCTCGAGAAGCTCGAGACCTCTGAAGCTTCCAAGGAAAGAGTTGAAATTCCTGTCCATAACTCAAATGAGACCGCAGAATTGAGAGAAACAATCCGAGCTCTTTTGGTTCAAGTCACGAAAATAGAAGAAGCTGGGATTGAATCTGCAAAGAATTTTGTGAATCAGTTGGAGAATTTAGAGGCTAAGCAAGTCGCCAATTCTTCAAGCAAATGTGAGGGGCCAATTGAAACCATTAATGCCATTAATCTCCGAAGTGGCCTTTCTTATGATGGTCTTGATAAGCCAAGAGAAGACTCAGGAAATGATGAAGAGACAAATTTAAATTCTGGTGCGAAAACGAGCTTTACTGCCAGTACCAGTGGTCGATCGACCAACAACAGCAGTCGATCGACCAGGATTTCAGATGAAAAAGTTTCTGACCAGAAACTAATTGAGCCCAGCACATGTGGTCGATCGACCAACAATGTCAGTCGATCGACTGAAGTTCCTGACGAATGAGTTTCTGACAAGAAACTGTTCATACCTAGCGTAACTGGTCAATCGACCGAACCCAATGGTCGATCGACTGGGTCTCCAGTGCAGGACGCAAATCCGTTAATTAATTTACATAATTCTATACTCATTGATGATTTGACGGAGGTTTTAAACTTACGGAAGCCGAAGGTTGCTGATCCTACGGCCAGTGTTGCAGTTCCGTATCCGGAGCGTCTAAAGAATACTAAGCTGGAGCACAAGTTTGGTAAATTTTTGGAGATGGTCAAGAATCTTGAGGTAACTATTCCTTTCACTGACATAATTACCCAGGTACCCTCTTACGCTAAATTTATGAAAAACATTTTGAATCGTAAGAGAAATTTTCATGACGATGGTAATGTTGCTTTTGTGGAAGAATGCAATGCTCTTTTGCAAATTAACGTACCACCTAAATTAAAGGACCCGGGTAGTTTTTCAATTCCCTACACTATAGGTAACCACGAAATTGGAAAGGCCCTTTGCGATTTAGGGGTCAGTGTCAGTGTCATGCCATATTCCGTTTGCGAAAGGCTAAATATTGGTAGACTTAAGGTGACCGATATTACCCTTCAGATGGCAAATAGATCGAGTCAGAGACCTTTAGGAGTCTTAGAGGATGTACCCGTTCGAGTGGGTAAGTTTTTTATTCTTGTCGATTTCGTTGTTTTGGACATTGCAGAGGACAGTCAGATACCTATCATTTTAGGTAGACCATTTTTACATACAGCTGGGGTTGTAATAGATGTCAAACGCGGAATTATAACCTTAGAGGTAGGGGATGACACCATTGAGTTCAGTCTTGCTCGTAAGGCTACTGAACCTGCTGATGATGATACATGTTATTCCATTGATATTGTTGACAGGGCTGTTAATTGTAACTGGAGGGAATCCTTAGCCAAGGATCCCTTAGCTGATCTAACCCGTTTAGATGAGTGTACAGGTAGTACAGCGGTGAATGCTGAGGAGCCAGATGTTTTGGTAGCCTCAATGGAGAGCTACGAGCTCACAGAGGAAGAAGATGAGATGCTCTTAAGCCTGGCCAACAAGAATTTGGTAAACACTTGATATGCCATTAAAGATGATTCTGCCTATGCTGTAGAGGTAAAGGTGCCAGAGCGTAAGCCACTTCCTCCTAATCTTAAGTATGTTTTTCTAGATGATACGGAGCAGTACCCAACTATTGTTAGTGCTAAGCTTAATGATGACCAGCTTTCTGCTTTGATGTATGTGCTTAAGAAAAACAGGAAGGCTCTAGGTTACTCTTTGGATGATATTAAGGGCATCAGCCCTAATATTTGTATGCACAGGATAGAGCTGGAGGAAGGCCACAAGCCTTACAGACAGGGTCAACGCAAGTTGAACCCGAAGATGCAGGAGGTTGTTATGGCTGAAGTGATGAAACTACTCGATGCAGGTATTATTTATACAGTTGCCAACTCCAAGTGGGTTAGCCCAGTTCAGGTAGTTCCCAAGAAAGGAGGGACTACCGTGGTTAAAAATGAGAAAAATGAATTAATACCAACCCGAGTTGTGACAGGGTGCCAGATGTGCATTGATTATAGACAGTTGAATGCCGCCACCAAGAAAGACCACTTCCCCTTCCCTTTTGTTGACCAAATGACTGAAAGACTTGCTTCTAACAAATTTTTCTGTTTTCTAGACGGATATTCAGGGTTCTTTCAGATCCCTATTCATTCGAAGGATCAGAGTAAGACCAATTTACCTGTCCATAGGGTGTTTTTGCATACCGCAGAATGCCCTTCGGATTGTGTAACGCCCCATCTACCTTTCAGAGGTGCATGATGGGGATTTTTTCTGATTATATAGAGAACATTATGGAGGTATTTATGCATGATTTCTCAGTTTATGGTAATGACTTTGATCGTTGTTTAGCTAATCTTGATAAAGTCATGCAGCGTTGTATTGATGTTAATCTTGTTTTAAACTGGGAAAAATGTCAGTTCATGGTCAATGAGGGAGTTGTGTTAGGGTATCTGATTTATGATAAGGGTATACATGTTGATAAGACAAAAGTGCAGGTGATTGAGCAATTGCCTCCTCCCGTGAATGTTAAAGGAGTGAGGAGTTTCCTTGGTCACGCTGGTTTTTATCGGCATTTCATTAAGGATTTTTCAAAAATTGCTAAACCACTTACACAATTGCTCCTTAAGGATGTTGTCTTTCAGTTTACTGATGAGTGCCTTTTAGCTTTTAACAGGTTAAAGGAGGCTCTAGTTTCTGCACCAATCATCCAGCCGCCTGATTGGGACCTCCCCTTCGAGATTATGTGTGATGCCAGCGATTATGCGATTGGTGCAGTTTTGGGACAGCGGAAGAATAAAGTTTTGCATGCCATATATTATGCGAGCCGAACTCTGGATGAGGCTCAAGTAAACTATTACACCACTGAGAAGGAGTTTCTAGCTGTAGTTTTTGCCTTAGACAAATTTCGGTCTTATTTGTTAGGTTCTAAGGTTGTTGTTTATACTGACCATGCAGCGCTAAAGACTCTCTTTCTTAAGAAGGATGCGAAGCCGAGGCTTTTGAGGTGGATACTCCTTTTCCAGGAGTTTGATTTGGAGATCAAAGATAAGAAAGGTGCAGAGAATGTTGTGGCTGACCATTTATCTCGTCTGCAGCTGACAGAAAGGGAGGACTCGTTACCCATTAATGATTCTTTTCCTGATGAGAGTTTGTTAGCTATTACTAATTCAGGGTTTTATCCACCTCTGTGGTTTGCTGATTATGCTAATTTTGCTGTGACAGGTAAGATACCACCCGAGCTTTCATGGCAGCAGAAGAAGCGGTTCGCTTATGATGCTAGACAATACTTTTGGGATGATCCTTATGTTTTCAAGGAATGCGCAGGCGGTCTTATCCGGAGATGTGTGCCTCAATGGGAGTTGAAGGATATCCTAGAAGCTTGCCACTCTTCTGCCTATGATGGTCACCATGGTCCGTCCCGGACTGTGGCTAAGGTACTCTAATCTGGTTTCTATTGGCCAACTTTGCATGCAGATAGTCGCAATTTTGTTGCTGAGTGCGATGCTTGTCAAAGATCGGGGAATATCTCAAAGAGACATGAGATGCCACAGGTAGGCATTCTAGAGGTTGAGATTTTTGATGTATGGGGCATCGATTATCAAGGACCTTTTCCGAGCATTCAAGGTAATAAATATATCCTCGTAGCTGTAGATTATGTGTCCAAATGGGTAGAAGCTATCGCTACTCCCCATTGCGATGCAAAAGCCGTGATTAAACTATTTAAAAAGATTATTTTCCCTCGATTTGGTGTCCCTAGGGTTGTCATTAGCGATGGTGGAATGCATTTTAAAGAGAAACAACTTAGTGCTTTATTGACTAAATTCGGTGTCCAACATCGTAGAGGTTTGGGGTATCATCCCCAAACTAGTGGTCAGGTTGAGATTTCTAATCGAGAATTGAAAGAAGTTTTAGCTAAAGTTGTTTCTAAATCATGGAAAGATTGGAGTCTTAAGCTAGATGATGTCTTATGGGCTTATAGGACTGCGTTTAAAACGCCAATTGGGATGTCACCATTCTGATTGATTTATGGTAAGACATGTCATTTACCTGTTGAGTTGGAGCGTAAGTCTTGGTGGGCTATATGTGATTTCAATTTGGATCCTAACCTCTCTCGTGAGAAACGCATGACACAGCTGAATGAGCTGGAGGAATTTAGGCTACTGGCCTATGATAATGCTAGGATCTACAAAGAGAAAACGAAGCGCTGACACGACAAGAGAATCATTAAGCGCGAATTCAATATTGGCGATAAGGTACTTCTTTTTAACGCTCGTATCCGTTTATTTCCTGGTAAGCTGAAATCCATGTGGACTGGCCCCTATACGGTCACAGAAGTTACAAAATTCGGATTAGTTGAATTGGAGACCTCATCTAGAGACCGGTTCAAAGTTAATGGCCAATATGTGAAACATTATCACGGTGCAGACGAATTCGTTGGGCAGGTCGAAGTACTATACTTTGACCCAATTTTAGAAGCTGCAGATTGAGGTAAGAAGGTCGTGCAGGACCTCTTAAACCAGCGCTAACCAAGAGGCAACCCGGCTTGTACATTTTTTGTAATTAGGAACTTTACAGTTTTATTTCATTTAATTTGCATTAGGATTTTTAGTTATTTGATTTTAATTAGCATTCTCTTTTGTGGAAAGACGTGCGCCTTTGAGAATTTTTGCAGGAATTTATTTTATGCAAAGTGCGCAGGATGATTTACTGAATGTTTGTGAGAGAAAGACGGGAAATTTAAGTTGGCAAAGCAAATTTTTAATGTAAATAAGATTAATTGCCAGCGTATGCAGTCGATCGACCAAGTTCCTCAGTCGATCGACTGAGGAGAAAAAGGCAAAGGCTGTTGTATAAGGGAGATTGGTCGATCGACTGGGTAATATAGTCGATCGACCACCACGCGACAATCAGAGAGCTGTATAGGGGAAGCCTGGTCGATCGACTGAGCCTAATAGTCGATCCACCCCTGTGCGAGATCAGAACGCAAGTTAATAGGGAAGTTTTATTTCATCCTTCATTCATTCTTTCACTTTCACTTAATCAAAAAAATAGGAAAACCCTTTGTTCTTCCCCTTTCTTGCGATTTTCCCTGCCAATCCCCCTTTATTCTCGATTTTCCTTGCTCAAATTCCTGAGTTCTTATCAAAGGTATGTCTCTAATCCTCTTTTAATCCTTTATATTCGATTCTCGCTGAATTTCTATGCCCTTATTTCGAGCGATGTTACCTTTTGATCGAAAAATCGATTTGGGGAAAATCGATTTCAGGCCAATTTCTTTCGATTTTATGCTTTAATTACCTTTGCTATCCTATTCCCTTGATTTTCCAGCCATCTTAGCAACTAGAAGATGCTTAAATCACTTTCCCCCAAATTTTCGAAACCCTAATTTCGTTTTCAATTTCTGATTTTTGGTTAGGGTTTCATAAATTGTCATTGTTAAAGGTTATGGGAAGCTAGATGTTGATTTGTTCATTTTGCAGGAAGCAACAATGACGAAAGGAAAGCAGACGATGTTCGAAGGTCAGTCCAGTCAGGGAGCTGCCAAACGGCTGCGGGGTCCGCCGTTAATGATCGAAGATACTACGGATAGTCTACCTGACTATCCGCAGGTTACTTTCTCTTCCTCTACTCAGCGTGCTAAATTCATTAACATGGTCGAAAAAATGAAAGTTCCGGCCACTCATTTTCTTCATAGGCCAACGTTAGAGAAACTAGGGTGTCTTGAATCTGTCGTGTCTCTACTAAATTGGACAGGGATGTCGGGACTGGTGAACATGGCTGAGTTCACCTACTACACTCTTACCCTCGAGTTTTTCTCATCTTTTGCTTTCGACCAGACCACCTTTGAGGCCAATAGGAGTAGTTCTTGTATTTCTTTTCGGCTATTCAATGTCACCTACTCCTCGACATTGGCCGAATTTGCTGGTTATTTGGGTCTTTGTTTCGAGGGTAACACCTCGGAACCTTCTGATGTGCACAGGGTAATGTGGTCGTGTATCTCTGACTGGAACGGCCCTAAGAGGACGGGCACTTCCGTCCACTTACCCCCTTTTCGTAATTTTTTCCGGCTGATGGGTAATACCATTTTCGGCCGCAAGGAGTCAAATAATGTGAATACCATTGAATTGTCTATCTTGGCGGGCTATCTGAACATTGAAAGTCGGGTAGCCCGTATTTATAACATAGCTTATTTGACTGCCTCTCACTTTCACACTATAAGTGAGGGCACTTTGGCCACTATTGTTTGTGGTGGGTTGGTGACGCGTATCGCCAACCGTCTAGTTCTTCCTTTCCCTCGAGAGGAGGCCCCTATTGATCCTGATGCACGCTTCATGGACCTTGCCTACGCCAGGTCTGTGAAGTGGGTCGATAGTCGGAGTCGGTGGAAGATAGACTCTTTCATCTGCGACCGCATCCCTATCCTTGGCCTCCCTCCTATCTTGCCCCTTACTACTGTTTTGGGGGCAGCTCGCTCGCCCTTGCCTAGCTACAGGCTCCCTATTGGGGCGGGCACCGCTACTACTAGCACTTCGAGGCGAGCTCGTGCCTCCTTTTCACAGGCCTCCTCCTCCTCCACTCCTGCTCCCACGGTCTTCCCGACCACTTTTCGTCCCCCTACACATATGGTTATCCCTGCGGTCATGGACCAAAGGGCGGTTTCACGTGTGTTGGGTGACCTGTGCAGGAGTTTTGATCAACACAGATTATACACGGCTCTGGCCCTGTACCCAGTTTATGAGGAGTACGTTCGGACGGAGATGATCCCACGAGGTGCCTGGACTCACCCGTCCTTCTTTGTTCCCCCGGTGGGCGGATATCCTCCGCCTGCTACGAGGTCTACTCCTACGACTACTACTGCCGCTGCTGCTGAGGCGGAAGAGGAAGACGACTCGGAGTCCAGGGAGGATAGTGGTTCGGAGTATGATGGTGGGGACTAGACGCATTCTGACCTCCCCCGTTTTTGGCTGGTTTGGGGAGGTCGTCTTTTGTGAGTTCCGATCCCTTTTTGTTAGTTTTCTTTTATTATTTTGTTGCTTTTATTCTTCCCTATTTTGTTGTGAATGCTAGTGATTTGCCGCTGAGCACAATGAGGGCATTGTACGTTTTGGTTTGGGGAGGGTATTTGCATATGTCTATTGCATCTACATTTGTTTTTTATTGCATTTCAGTCACACGTTTATTGCATTTCAGCTTTCATTTGTTTTTAATTCAAAAAAAAAAATTTATAAAAAGAACAAAAAAAAAAATTTGAAAAACCACCAAAAATTCAAAAAAAAAAATCACGTTTACTTTCGCATTTAGGTCGAGTCGGAACGGAAGGATTTCAATGATGAGTTTGCATTACATATTGTCTCATTGCCCTTTTCTTGCACTTTGAACATTTCCAAGTATGTCACTTGCATAGTCTACGAGTTTTTGTTGGAATTTTGATAAACGAATAGACTTGACTCAATATCGGCAAGCTACTTAAATTTCTGAGGATAGAGCTCAATAAATCGGCGACATTCATGACCAATTTCAAGTAGGAATGAGAGTAGTTTCTCCTTATAAGGCATGTCACATTAATTTGCATAAGCATGAGTCTAGTCTACTTGATACCTATATGCATTCGGGTCTGTGGTTTGTTGACACATGTGGTAGAGGTTCCCCTTTCTCATTTTGCCCATAAACCTCACATAGCCAAATAGCTTATTTTGTCCCATTTAGCTACATTCTATACTTAGCCTACCCTATCCGAGCTAGTAATGTTAGTGTTTTGGGAATTTCGTGAATGTCTTTTGGTTGCTTTGTTCTTCATGGGAAGTTTGAGGTGAAATGTTGGGAAGGAAAGAAATAAAAAAAAACTCAGAAAATGGAAAAAAAAAAAAGAGGAAGCTGAACTGGGCAGAGAGCACTGGTTTTACAGGGGTGGTCGATCGACTGCTATTGCTGGTAGATCGACTGCCAGTCCAGAAACTGAAAAAAAAAAAAACAAGAAGAAGAAAGAAAAAAAAGGGTCAGGAAAGAAAAGAAAGGAAATGAAAAAAAAGAGAGGGAGATCACATGTTCAAAGCAATTTCTAGATGGTGATTTCCTAATTCCCATGTGCTATTCATTTTATTTGGGGAATTGTATTTTGGAGAATTGCGAGTTCTATGCTCATGATATTTGAGCATTGGTTTTATTTTTGGTAAGTGGAAGTAAGAAGTGGATTTGCCTATAATTTGGTTTAGTGGTTATTAGCTCGGCTTAACCCCTCTTTCCCAAATTCATTTTAGCCTCTTTTTACCTCTAGCCTCACAATCCCAAATCGCCTCGGCATGTGTCATGGTCATTAAATGGTGGGAATGCATATGCACGGTTGTAGAGACTTTATTCATGTAGATTGCAGGCATGTTCTTATGGGTCGTAGATAGGTGAGAGTCTTATTTCTATCACTCTTCTGTCTTGCACAATACATCTTACCTTGTACTTAAATGAGCGAATGAGTGACCCGTGAGAGTCTGATATATACGAGTCTTGCAAGGTCGAAGGTTTAGCGAATTCTTTAACATGGTTAACTCGTTTGCATTTGACAAAATACTTGGATGTTAATAGTTGCATCAAATTGGTTGGGTATGATGGTCTGTATTAGCTCTGAGCATGAAATCCGTTCCATTAGAAGTTTTGAGTCAGGTTATAGTGCTTGCTTGGGGACAAGCAAGGTTTGGTTTGGGGAGATTTGATACGTGCATATTCTATACACTTTATTTGCAGTTTTGGCACGTATTTCTATGCTTATTTGTTAGCTTAAAGCTACTATTTCTCCCGAAACGGTTTACTTCGGAATTTCTATGATTTATTGTAGGAAAGAGTGGAAGTAAGCTAAATCAAGCTTAAATCGTCCTCCGGAAGCAACTTTATGGAAACTGGGAAGATGGGAGTTCGGACTTATTCACCTCGGGATGCGTGCATGGAGTGAAGAGGCTATTTGGAAGAGAAAAGAAGCTACTGCACAGCGTAGCTGGTCGATCGACCAGCACCTTCAGTCGATCGACCGTGGAAGTTCAGCAGAAGAGATTGCACTGTACTGGCTGGTCGATCGACCATGCCACTCAGTCGATCGACCAGGCTGCGAGGCTGATGTTTATTTTATGCTTTAGACTTTTGAAAGCCCAATTCTAATTAACTTTCGGGTAGAACGTTTATCAGTGGTACGCAGCAATAATTTAGGTGATGCTTTTTATTATTCAAGAACTGAAGTTTAGATCTAGTTTTGGAGACAAGGAAGGTAGACTACGGAATTCAATTCAATTGCCTTTGTTCATCAATTCTTAGTAAGCTTTAATGCAATTTCATCTTCTTTTATTTCTAATCAATATAATTCTTGTTGTCATTAGTTTTATTCAAGAAATCCAGTTTTAATCTTTTGTCTTAAATTCAATTTCAGTTATGTCAATCTTATTCTTTGCCTTCAATTTTGCAATTGTTACAGTTTTAATCATGCATAGCTAATTTTCTTGATTGGGAACGAGGTGAGCCATGGCGTAAATTAGGGTTGATTTTGTTAGTATGAATTCTTCCGTATCGATCTTATTACCTTTTGATAAACCCGTCTTGCTAGATTGATAGATTAGTAGGTTAGGTTTTCATTGGGTTTGGAATTTCCTTTGAGCGAAAGCTTTGAGAAATTCTTGGGAATTAGAAGACCGTAAGGTTATTGAGCATTGATCGAAAGACTTGCTCATGTTCCCCGAGACCATATTACAAGACCTCTGTTATCTTCTTGACCTGACCTTAGCCATGGTGAACCGAAGTTCCTGATCTCTCTTTTATCTTATTTGCGAATTCTCTTATTTTGTCAATTAGTATCTAGAATCAAACAATTTCAAAACCCCCATCCAATTGTTACTTTTATAGACTGAAAATAGCAAATAGAATTGATCTTGTCTCTCTGTGGTTCGACCCTTACTATCACTAGCTATAGTTTTAGTTCGGATTTATAAATTTAATTTTGATACAAAACGACGATATCAAGTGCGTTTACATAATAAATCTCATTAAAGGAATATTATCAGATATTTAATTATTTGATCCTCGTCAGTTGATTAACGTAAATCGATAACAGTTGGCTGACTAGAGTTTGACGTTATTGTCGTGAGACGGCGGTGATCAACTGACCCCTTTCGGTCACACCTAAAGGAACGAACCCCAATAGACAACTAATTAATTGTATGAGATACAATTTATTTAGTCCCCTGATTTGTAGACTAAAAGGTTAGTCGATTATTTTAGAGAGATTTCGAGTTGCGAACTCGAGGCACAACAGTTATTATTTAATTATGCGATAATTGAATAATAAATTATGGGAGACGGGTTTTAGTTAATTAATTGTTAATTCACTAAAATTGTATTAATTGATTAATGTGATTAATATTAGTACATAAATAATATGTGTAGCGGTACACGGATATTTACGGAGTGATTTGGATGAAATTAATTGGAAGCATTTAAACTTGAAACGATGTTTAAATAAAATTTACACGTATTTGTGCGACAAATATAAGAACCAAAATGGACCCGTAAATGGGACATTGGACCGTGTAAATGAAGTTAGTGAATGATCATAATCATTTCACTTTTACTTGTTTTTCTTCTATAAGTGTCATATGATCACTGTGCATGTCATAATGTTTTTAGACAAAAATTGAAACAAGTCCACTCCTACACACTTCCCCTCCCACCCGGTTTTCCTCCTCTATTAAGACCAATTTTTGTTCATTTTTGTAAGCTAGCTCATTCATGTGTTTTGCATGTGAACAAAAACTACTTATCTCTCTAAAATTATTATACATATTTACTAAGAAGTTAGTAATCAAATATTATTACTAAGAGTGTTAGTAATATTACAAATATTATCAAGAGTTTATTTTACAAGTATTTAGTTAATACTTGTAAGATAATTTGTGGGTGTAGTTCTTGGGTGAAACTTGAAGGAGGCTTTCTTGTTGAAAGTTTTTCAAGGAGGATCATCCATTTCTTTTTAGCTCAAGAACAAACTAGATAGGTGATCTAGTTTGTGCCCATATTACCATAAAAATCAATGTAAGGAAATTGTTTTTCCTTAACTTTTATTTTTATGCTTTTATATTTGCATGCATGTTACATAGATCACCAAAATGATAAATTATGAGATAATTTAATTTTTATTAGAGAGTCTAATATGGATCTATGTTCTTTCATATGCATGGTTTAATGAGGCTGGAGTTGGTTTATGTCTTACAAGCTTCATTGAAAAGATAAGTGATGGGTAAAAAAATGCAAGGATTCATAGGCTCGCATTTCATCAAACATAATATATGCACAAGTTGGAATCACAACAAGCAAGCAAATTAATTATGAAAGCATATTAGATTAAGCATTAATCAATCCACATGTTGGTTTCCCCTAATTTCCCATTAACCCTAGTTAAGAAAACTACTCACTCATTATCAAGTTTAACATGCTAACAAGGTTGTCAATCATACTAGTAAGGCAAAACATGATGAACAAATGAAAATGATTAAAAATAATTAAACAAGGTTAAGAGAGAAATATACCTATGAAGATGATTCCAAATAATAAAGCAAAAAATAATAGACGTACTTGATGATTGATGGAAGGTTGTCAATCCTCCAAATAAACCCAAATAATCTTCTAATTACCCAAAATAAATGAAGAACAATAGAGAAATTAAGGAAAGATTAAGTATGAGATTTGTATTAAGACTAGATTAAGAGTTGATTACAAGATTAAGAAATGATTAAAACTTAATTCTTGATGTTAATCTATGTAGTACAATGGGGTATTTATACTAAGGATTAAGTACAAAGATTAGGGTTACTAAGGGCTTAAATGACTATTAAGTCTTTAAGAAAAGTTGAGGAAATGCTTCTCTCGAAGGAAATGAGCATCTCCATTTTGCTAGTCTCGCCATGATCCGAGCGGCTTCGAAGCTGGCACGGGCTCTCTGGGGTGTGATCCGAGCGGATTGTCAAGGGAGACGCTCAGATCTTATTGCTTCAGGACGAGCATCTTAGGTGCGGGACACTCGGATGGTAGTGGAGGGAGACGCTCGGATATTCTGTGATCCGCTCGGATCCCTTGGCAGACAACATTTCCTCTTTTCTTCCTTCATAATCCGCGAGGATCAATCCGGGGATGCAATGATCCTTTCGTCATTGCCCTTTTCACTTTATTATCTACATAGGCCTTCTATTATCGTCTTCCCTTTGATGCTTGGTCATTAGATGCGATCAATTTAGCTCCATTTTGCCATGTAAATGCAAGGTTTGCACTCCTCTCCTACCAAGGAAACAAAACCTCAAAGAATATGCAAAATGGGAAACTAAAAATAGTTAATGACCCAATTATGCACTATAAAGCACAGGAAGAGGCTAATTCGGGGACTAAATGTGCTCACATATGAGTCACATCAAACATACCCAAACCGAACCTTTGCTCGTCCCGAGTAAAGAGGTGAAAAAACTAGGACCCTTATTCAAACTAACCCACTAATATATCCGATGTGAGACAATTAGCGGGTCTCACTCCGCCCCTTTAACTCACAACAAGACAACCATAAGGTAGGATACCTTCTTGCAAGGCGAGGTGGGGCTTGCCAAAATGGCGATACATCCAATCATTAAAGCACACAAAACAAGTAATGGATGCATCTACAAAAATGAAGAGCCACTTTCCTCATCTAAGTGGAGGAAATTATCTAAAGGGGAAGCAATCTAAGGGTACACACTCCTTCATAGATATGGTTTCTTTAAACTACTAAGCCTAGAAGGATAACAATAAATCACCTCCAAGTTGTGTTAAGCTAGGTTACCTTTGTCTTCAATCGTTAAATGCTTTCCTCAAGAGTAGACTCCCTATAGTGTTAGAAACACTGGAGGATCGCGGAATTCCCCTTCTTGCCTAGACAAGAAGAAGGGTCGTCGTCCCCTCTCTACCATGAGCAAAAGTGGATACGATGGAAAAGGGATCAATAGAATTTGAATTTCATATGGGAGTTGCTTTTGTTGTTGTTTTTCTCCCCAATTTGTGGCATTTGACATTTTGAGAACATTTATTTGTCATTTCTTTGATGTTTGGCAATTTCAACACTTGATAATTTAACTTTTTTGCATTTCTTTTTGAACATTTTAAAAGCTACCCCATTTTATAGTGAGGGTGCTTATATTTGTAGCATAGGAGTTTTCATTTTTATTAATTCTCTTTTCTTTTGATGAAATTGCAAACTTTTTCATTTTCATTTCAATTCTTGAACTCAAATTTGAACAATTTTTGTGCCCATTCCCTTTGATGACAAAATGTGGTAGATAGTGAAGGATGGTTGCATGGTTTCAAGGGTCACCTTGGAATAAACGGTAGCCAAGGGGTTATCACACCACAAGGTACTCTTGACTAGGCCTTAATCCATGGGTCAAAGGATACTAGCTTGACACATCCTAGGGTGTTTTACAAGTATTCTAATGAGCAAAGTCTTAAGAAGAAAAAGTATCTACAAGGGTCTTATATACACTTTTCAAGCTTCCCAAATAGATGTTTTCACAAAATGTTTCCTAAATGCAACTATATGCCATGATGCAACTAACATTTTTACATCCTAATGCATATGCATCTACCAACTAGTATGCCAAATAATCTAAATGAAATCCTATAATCACATTGTTTATACCGCATTAGTCAAAATAAAGCCACATAGTCATTAACATAAAGAGGAAAAAGGAGATTGGAAAGATCATACCATGCGGTCTTCAATATCCTCATGTCTCGGATGTGGCATAGTCGATCAATATGAAAAAGGATAGACAAACACAATATATACAAATGACTACACTACAAAGGAAATGAACATGTTTTTGGTTTTTTCAATTTTTCAAATTTTTATGGTTTTTTATGTTTATGAAATAAAAAGACATGTTTTTGTATTTTTCAAAAAATTTCAATTTTTATCATTTTTGTTTTATAAGTCATGTTAGAATTTCTCATCCCCACACTAGTATGGGAATTGTCCTTAATGGCCAATACGATAGGAAATTATGCAAGTTATATGAAAATGCATGATTTCTAAACTAAATGCGAACTATATGACATATAAACAAGTGATGCAAACTACACTATGCTATATGATGCATGAATTTTTGTTTGGTTAGAGAGCATAATTTGAATTAACTCCCAATGCATATGCTTGAACTTCCCAAAACCAAATGAGACACTATTGCTAATGTTAAAAATGGGGGAGTTCATGCACAAAAATGTTATGCATGAAACTAAAATTGTCATTTTGGATTTTCATGGTGGGAACAATTAAAGACACCTCACTGGGACCGAGGTGGGAGTCCTCTAAGGGTTGCTAGGACTCAAAGAAATGATCAAGATAAAAATTTAAAAACAAGAGAAATGAACAAAGCTAAAGGAGGTGTAGAAAACTCACAATGTATTGTGGCATCCTCCAAAGAGCTTGCTAATCCTCAATCGTCGCTCATAGAGACATCACTCCCATCTCCATCACCATCACAAACTTCCTCACTAGTATCATCATCATCTACCTCCATAGACCCGGAGGCTTCACCACTATCACTTGAGCTTTCTTCTTCTTCCTCACTTCCTTCTTCTTCTTCTTCACCTTCTTCATCTTCTTCTTCACCAATCTCAACAACAACCTCCTCATCACCCATGCTAGCATCTCTAAGAGCTTTAGGAAAGAAAACTTCCCTATCCGCCCAACTAGGCAAAGGACATGAATGGTCAAGAAGTCCTTGCCTAGCTAGGTGTAAGAGGGGTGGATATTGAGCTCTATATGCATTGACTCGGTCTTCATGGGCTTGCTTATGCATTTGTACATCAAAAGAGTCAAGTAATCATTCCCCACTGTAACATTTTCGAGTCGCAACTCTTAGTAGGTGAACGGGTACGGTGGAGTGATAATAGAGGAGGAGGGCTCGGCAATGGTCTCCCTATGTTGTTGCATTATCAACTCGGCTTCCTCGGAGAGTGGAAGAAGATAGTTCGGGCTACGGCCATTGAGTCGGCAAATTTTTTTCGGTAGAGTGAAGGTCTTGGCATCTTTTGTAAGCCACTCAAATGTGTTGTCAAGGGTGTCATTCTTGACCCAATGGAATTTGTGAACCATAGGTGGCTAGATCAATGAGGTGGCCTCCCTTAACCGCCTTATAAATGTCATCTTTGTTGAAATTCCGGTTGAAGTGCTTTGCCAACCATGTTACAAATCCCCCATTTACTATAAATTCCGCACCTTCCTTGCCATGGTCGATATTAGGCCACCTTTCGATTAAGAGTTGAAGAATATTGTATTTCTTGGTGAACTTCCTATCGACATTCAAGATTGACTCAAGATAGATGAAATCAAGTTCGGCGAAGTGATTAGTCCCCTTCCTAGCAATAAGAGTATTTCCCACAACCTTGTGCCATACCCTTATGCCCGGGTGTAGATACCCAGTATCTGCACCTTCCAAAAACCACCCGATGATGATCGGACTATAACGTGTTTTTGATATGCGTGCGTGGATTGGGTATATATAAGACGGTTTAATGCACTACTCGGATATGAAAAATGATTTCAAAAGGTTTCTAACTTCATTTGCATTAAAATAACACGATTTAGAGTTAAAACCGTCTTCGGGCCCAAAACCGACTCAGAAACCCGCAACTCGAGTAAACCCGAGTCAACCCAAATCTCGAATGTCAAAAATAATGCCATGAATGTCTTTATCATGTCATTTCCATTAAAATGACCCTACTTAGAGTCTAAACCGACACCGGGCCAAAAACCGACTCGAAATTCAAATCCCGACTCACACGGGTCAAACCCGAGTCAAGAACACAAAATACCTACCCCAAATAACACCCAAGATTAAGTTTACATGGCTAAGCAACCATGAAAGGGACAGTACACCCCTTTCAGTCACAAGGTAGCTAGCGCCTAAAGCAGGTGTCTGCTTAGCCTCTAAGCAAACTCAACCGACCTACCATCCCACATTTGTCTATAAATACCCACCATCACACAACACAATCCTCCCGCGAGTGTCTGCCCCCTCATTTCTCCCTTAAACTTCTAGACCCGACTTCCTAAGTCACGAAATCTACACATGTTTACGACCTACCGATCGTAAACACAAGCCTTACACATTTTGTTTGGTACCGTCACCGTCCATTCAACCTACCTATTTTACCAACTCAATTCATCAATCAACATGTTTTAATTAACATATTTTCAACATATGTTCAAAACAAAATCCTTTTTTAAGGCACTCTTTTAAACTTCTTTGATCGTGAGTAGTCGCTACGCGAAAACCGTCTCTAAAGTCGTCTACGTCGCAAACATCAATACACGTAAGATTGAGGGTGTAAATATCTCACTTATTTCATGTATCTACTGTTTTAATGAGTTTATGAGCATGAACAATGCATAACACGATTCAATTATTGGTTAGACGAGCCAAAACCTAGTTTTGGCCCAAGACAGAAGCCCTTTACTATGCAAAGAGACTCGCGCCTCTTGTGGGTTCTCGGGTCAGACTCAAACGTGTTCTCGTCTTTCCTCTTTATTTCATTTCTTATTTGCAATCGGTTTTTACCATTTCAAATGTTTCATATCATTTTTTATGACAAACGTTTTAGCCATAAATTATAATCACCCTTGGTTCCATATACCATGACGGTTTAATCCGTGACTCGGTGATATTAATTGGTTAATTACATTTTAAAGGAAATCCTTTTCTTTTATTTACCATTTTAATTCATTTTTATGATAAACATATTTTGACCATTACAAAAATCATCCTTGGTTCTTTATACCATGACGGTTTATTCCGTGACTCGATGATATTATTGGTTAATTACAAATTAAAGGGTATTTTAACCCCCTTTTATTTTACTTAGCATCTTTCTCATTTATTTACATTTGCAAACACATTAGTCATAATTCATAATCATCCTTGGTTCTTTATACCATGTCGGTTTAATCCGAGTACGATGACAAAGTTGACAAATTACAAATAATTGAACTTAACATAATTAGTTCAAATCAAACATTTTCCTTTTACACATTTTACTATGCTTTTCAAACTTGCAAATACGACAATGAATATTATTAACATAATAGTAATTATTCCGAGTTATACAAACAACATTTGCAAATCATTTAATCACAAAAAACGGTAATAAACAACCTTTTAGCAACCAGGAGACTCCCTTTGGGTCGTCGTCTGACTCGCGCCCCAAGAGGCCGTCTGTTTTCATATTTTAAAACCAGGGCAGAGCCCCTTCCCTCGCCAATAGGCTCGTGCCCCAATGGGGGTGCCTGGCACTGTTCTGTTTTGTTTTAGCACTTGTCTAGGACGATCCCGATTGCGGTTAACCCGAATATGTGACGGATCAGATTGACAAGTTTATGTTTTTATACTTTGTCATTTGACACCCTTTTTCAAATAAATAGACCGTGTTAAACATCATAATCTGAATTTGGTAAATAGATGTTTAATTTTCGTTTTCAGATGCAAATCAATCTAAATCCAACTTTGACACCAATTTTTTGGTACATGCATAAACAACCGACTTAGCAAACTGTCACATGTTAGGCTAAACTTTTGGATGCGCATTCATTAATTTAAACCATTTTATCAACTCTCGCACTTAAACAACCACGATCGATCAGTAGAGGCCGCTAATGCGGACGGGATTGGGTGTCCGATTAAAGGGCTTCCCAATACGTACCCTCACCCCTTACTCAGAACCTTTGGATAGTGGATGGCCTTATCCAGGGCGTACGAGAGTCATTTTAGGCATAGAATGCTAAAAGGGGGACGAGTTCTTATCTTTAGTACCTATGTCAAGCATCGCTTTTTGCCTTGATTGACCTAGGTATAAACTGGATTCGAACGGTTTCTAAGCATCCCACAAATGCTTGGTGGCGACTCCGAACATCTCTGCATCGTTTCGAGACCTTTACCGACATGAAACCGACCGATCTAAAGCGATCCGGTCGAAAGCATTTTTATGTCACCGAGCGTGGCTTTCAAAAGACCGCTGATTGTCCACAGATTGGCTTGGCATGAAGGTGGCCCGTGACTACGGACCGGTCGGCGGCTCTCGCCCGCAGACCGGCTTGTGGCCCATGTCCACATTGGCGACTCTGCTGGGGAAAACTAGGACACTTGTGTCTTTGTGATCCTTAGAGGTGAAACTCGAACGAGGTCGTGGTTAAAGTGCATTAATTGATATTACGGTCATAAGTCGGGTTCCTTGTTCGGGCCCACAACCTAACCTTTATCGACCAATTGGCTGGTTCCGTCAGCGTGAGTTTTCTCATCCCCGCGTTTCGAATCCCGATTGAGTCAAGCATACCATTGACATTAAACATATCTGTTTCGTCAAAGAGCTTCATTTCCTTTGAGCACAAGGCTAGGGCACCCTCCTTACACATTTTTTTTGGATTGGTATCCCTCTCGAAAATCGGGGATTGATTGCTTGGTAAGTAACCCACCCTTTTAAGCCAAAACCCATGTCGGCATTATGCGTAATATAATGAAACTGCGAGTGCTTATGTGTTATGTGATCATAAGTCCTTCCGTGTCAGTTTCAAACTTTCAAAAACACCTTTTTCTGCCGTTATAACGGCCGTTTCAAACCTCGGTCTTTCGCCGACCGTAGCAAACCCTTTTTATGCTGTCGTAATGACGACTTTCAAAATCGGTTTTCTACAACCGTTTCAAACACACATTTCGCGCCGTTATAATGGCCGTTTCAAACCTTGGTCTTTCGCCGACCGTTGCCCACCTTTTATGCCGTCGTAATGACGATTTTTAAACCCGGTTTTTACAACCGTTTCAAAGCACCTTTTTACGCCGTCATAATGGCCATTTCAAAACCCGGTTTTTATAACCATTTCAAATGCCTCTTTTCATGTTGTCATAATGGCCATTTCAAACCTCGGTCTGTCGCCGACCATTGCATTCTCAAAGCCCCCGTTTACCCCGTCGTAATGACGAATTCTACCCTTGAAAGTTTTCAAAATTCGAAATCAGTTTTCAAACAAAAAACGTCTTTCAAACCATGACAAGTTCAACCCGTGTAACTTTCCAAATTTCAAATCTCTATTTCGAAATCAAATGTGGCTTTTCTAAGCCATCGTAATGACGATGTAAATTCTCACACTTTTCAACTTGCATACCATCTTCCAAAGATTAAAACGGTTTTCTAACCCGTCGTAATGACGAATTCAGTCCTCATAATTTCCAATTTCAAAATCTTTTGAAAACAAATTTAACTGTTTTTAAATTCCAATTCAAATCAAATCATTTGAAGGCCAATTTAACTGCTTTTAAATTCCAACCGAAAATCAAATCATTTGAAAGCCAATTTAGTCGTTTTCAAATTTCATTCAAAATCAAATCTTTGAAAACAAATTTAACCGTTTTCAAATTTGAAACCATTTGAAAAACAATTTAACCATTTTCAAATTTCAAATCCAATTTCGAATCGTTTGAAAATAAATTTAACCGTTTTCCAATTTCAATTCAAAATCAAATCTTTGAAAACAAATTTAACCGCTTTCAAATTTCAAATCCAATTTCAAATCATTTGAAAACAAATTTAACCGTTTTCAAATTTCAAATTATTTGAACACAAATTTAACCGTTTACAAATTTCAAATCCAATTTCAAATCATTTGAAAACAAATTTAACCGTTTTCAAATTTCAATTCCAAATTAAATTTTTGAAAACAAATTTAACCGTTTTCATGACCATTGTGATGACGATTCCAAATTGTTCAATTCTCGATTTTCAAATCTGTGATTCGGAATTTCAAAAACCGTCTTCGAAAACAACACATTGTTTTCAGAGCCGCCACAATTTCAACTCAAACTGTCTTTTGAAAACAAACCTAAGACAACCCTTTCAACTGGCCGACCTTCCGAAGATCCCTATTCTTCGGGAGCCGTCCATAAAACGACAAATGAATCTTTTTGAAAATTGCTATTTTCGAAAATTTCAGTCCACCTTTCCAACTCAGCCTCGAGTCGATTAGAGTCCAGTCAATTTCAAGTCAAGTCGTCTAGATAACGTTGAGTCTCCGCTGAAGTTAGTACCTACCTTTCGGTCTAGTTCGTGTCACCTAATTGTCGAGACATCTCCAATTGTGGCGTTAGCAGAGTCAAAACCTCTCGGGTATTAAACCCGTCTTTCCCCTACATTACGGGTCAAAGGTCACGTTGTGTACATGTCTCGTCCAACAGCGTCACTCCATCAACAAACCTCGAAACTGAGTCAGAAGTCATTTTTCTTGGCATCATTATGCCAAAGTCGACACTCGAGTCAAGTTCAACATCTTGCACTCTAAGTTCATACACAAGAGGTCATTCACGATCTTTAATGAACTCATAACCTTGTCACACCGTCGCGTCATCACAATAAAACTGCCTTTATACATATGTGTCGCGTCAAATAGGAGTTCCTTGGGTACCATCGATCGTCGAACAGAAACTCAAGAAGTTGATCAATCTACAGCCGCCATGACTTCTGTTGAAACCAACAACATCGTCCTTCAACTCCTAGCTACCGTGGAAAACTTAAGCACTCGTCTCTCCCGAGTTGAGGACAAAATGATAACCCGGAATTTTCCCTCTTCTGATATTGAGGAAAGGGTTAAGCTCCTTGAAAGCCGGCTACTTGCAGATGACAAAATCAACCCTAGTTGGAAGGCCACCAAAACCATTGAATCAAATCCCTGATTTGGGTATGCCTTATGCCACAGCCTTGGAAAGGCTAATCTCCCAAGGAAAACTCCACCCAATTGGTCCAACTCCGGACCCTTTACCAAACAAACGAGGTCGAAGATGGGACGGAAAACTGTTTTGTCAATATCACCAAGGTCGCGGACATGACACTGAAATGTGTCTTCCCTTAAAAGGCGCCATCGTTGATATGATCGAAAAGGGAATGTTACCACTACCTCCCTCAACAAACAACAAAAACAACCCTCCATAGAACCCTATAGGACACAGTCAGGAATCTTCCCTATACTGCTCTCACCTCATCTCTCCTGGCGATGAGAAAATTCATGCAATTGACGAAGATGGTCTACAAAGCGATATAATGATGCTCTCCGTCTCCATCAACAACATATTATCTAAGTTTCAAGTGGCTATCGATGATTTCAACACTCGAGTAGCTAATTTGGAGAAAAGGTTTGGTAGTACCGAAACTGAATCTGACCACCAAGGAGAAAACCGACCCTCCGTTCACCAACCAACAGGTGTTGAAAATGAGGAGTCATCTGATGGTTTCCACATCCAAGAACCTACCAACAAAGAACATGAAATCACCTCACCAAAATCTTTTTCAAAATATCAAGCAACTTCCCAAAAACTTCCCATTGACAACAACCAAATCCTGCTTCCGCCCAGGATTGATAAAAATAAAAACAAAACTCACAAAAACATCCCAAGAAACACCAATGTGGGAACCATGGGAAAACATCAAAGGGTTTTCACAGATCTGGGAATAACATATGACACTACTCTGGGAATACTTGCTTCAGAAGGAATGCTTTGGACCCACCTGAACACAAAGATCCCGGTTCTGGGATGATACTGCATATTGCCAATATCATCAAGGCAAGGGCCATGACACCGAAGCCTGCTTCAAACTGAAGAATGGTATTCAGGATATGATCGAGGTTGGCAAAATCATAGTCGCACCTCGCAGTCAAGATAATCCTTCTGGATGTCTCTAGTCAAACAACAAGGTTGAGCGTTCTCAAAGGACATTCACTAGGCTCAACACAACCTATGCCACAGCTCTTCAAAAGCTTGTGACAGAAGGAAAGCTATGACCAATCAGGCTAACTCCAGACCCTCCTGAATGCAGGAAAACCCATTTATGGGACGGCGGTTCCTATTGCCAATATAATCAAGGAAAAGTTCACGACACTGAAACATGCTTCAAACTGAAACATGTTATTCAAAATATGATCGACAACCATGAACTGATAGCTTCATCCGTATGCCAACCAAGTGATGAAAACAACCGTAATGAACATCTCTTTCTGCAAGGAGATAAAAGCCTCATCGACTACTGTCCTCATATCATTCCCAACAACGAGACTGAAGTGCTCAAGACCAGACATTCAAGCCGCTGGATGCTACAAAGGAGACCTTCGAGAAGGAATATGATGATTAGGAGTCCGTATCTACGATTGAGTCTGAGTCCGAGTCCGAGTCCGAGTCTTAGGCTTTCTCATATCTATCCTAGTGTCTTTCCTTTTATTCCTAAGTGACAAACTGGGGGCTATCGCCATGATAGGAATTTCAGTATGAAATTACATGATTGTTACCCTTTTTGTTTTCTTTAACAACAATTATATTCATTCAATTTAGTATTTCAATTTTGGAGCCCTGTTTGAAAATGAGACCCTTCACGAACAAAAGTGTGTCCGTCTGCTGACGGTTCCCTTTATTGTTACAGATGCGGTAGCGGAGGATGGGGCCGTGAAGTCTCTGGATGTTACAAGCACAATCTATTTTGCTACAGAACTACATGAGGCGTGCGATAGGGTTGTCGCAAAAAAGAAAGGGACTATCGATCATGGAGAGGTAACATCTGCTGTAGTACCAGAGTTAGAGAAGGCTGATATTCCTATCCCGGCAACGTACGTCCTTCATAGTGATCTTAGCTACCATCCATTTTTACTTCACTCGAGCGAGCCCTTACCGTGCATGGATCACGTGTTTAAGAACCTTGGGTGTTCTATTGACAGTGGGGCACCTGCTCCTGATCAGTGCTTTGCTATGAGAAGCCTGGCATTCAGTCAGGAGCTCCTTGCGCTAGTGTTTAGTGACAGGAAATACTTGATTGACTATGTGTTCAATCAATCAGATGCGTTTAACCAGTGGTAAGTGTATTGTTTTATACAAGAGGCCTTTATCATTCCTAATTATATATATTTGGTTGACTAATTAAATGTCTTTTTTGTAGGGAACAATTGGTCCACTTTAGCG
Source organism: Silene latifolia (assembly GCF_048544455.1). Taxonomy (NCBI): domain Eukaryota; kingdom Viridiplantae; phylum Streptophyta; class Magnoliopsida; order Caryophyllales; family Caryophyllaceae; genus Silene; species Silene latifolia. Next base: position 35,201,134 of record NC_133536.1, read on the forward strand.
TGTTTTATTTCATAACCCGGTAAGACATTGCAACTTTGAACCGTGGGGAGCAAATCATGACTAGTGTTATTGATGGTTGGTGCTTGCTAATCAACCACATCACGAAACCTTCGGACATATCCCGTTGTTTCTTTGGCCTAAGTCACACTGTAAGTGATCCTGGATTTTGTCTAAGATCACTATGAGTCCAGTAATAGTGATATTAATAAGTAGTTGCTGAAATTACACTTTTGGTGGATAAAATTACACTTATGTGTGTTAAAATTACTCTTGACTGTTAAAATTACACTTTTGTTGCTTAAAATTACACTTTTGTCTGTTAAAATTACATTTTATTTTAATAAAATTTGGAGTGTAATAAGAAACTGACTAATTCTGACTAAAATTACAATTTCACTTGTTAAAGTTACACTTTCTCCGATTACAATTACTCTTTTAATTTTCTGATTACACATTTTACACTTTTCATATAAAAGGACCCCGCAAGGTATATTTGGAAGGCCCAAAAGCTTGGGAAAGTATTGAACAAAGATGAAGACATTTTTGGTGGTTGGGATGCTTGGGCTGAAACCTGTCTTACACCATTCCAGCTTGACACGGACATGGTATGTAACAAAACATATAATCTATAGCATTTTCTAAGGATTACATTTATTAATCTAACGCGATACACGATGCCAATCTTTCTGCCTATGTTATCTGGTGACGGTGATCATTACAGTTGTTGTTGGAATAATTACCATCGACAAATGGAATCATTTGCAAATCCGCCATTTTTTATGTTGGAATATGGTCTTGTTCTTTGGCTACTTGTTGTTGTTCGAAGTGCATCTTCGTTGGCCTCTTAATGTAATGATGGAAGATGATAAAGGAATAAAGTAGGATTTTTATTTGCTCAAAATTATCGCCAGTAAGGATGAATAGCTAGGAGGAGTTTTTTAAAATTGTATTTTGGTGGAGTTTGTTTTGTATTGTGTTGAGGAAGGTGGTTGAATAATTCTGCATGTTAATGTGTGTATACATTGGGTAATAGAAATCTGTCTGACAGACACACCCTCTCTCCTCCTCAACCTATTTCCTTTTTTTTACGCCTATATTGCCTTTAAAGCAAGCAAATCTCCACGGTCCATTTAGCTAATCCAAAGGCTCTAGTAAAGACTTAAGGACTCAAAAGATATAAAGGACTTATAAGAACTTTACTCTACATGGAGGTGGGATCTAGTGAGTCAACCTAAAGATATAAAGCAAGCAAATCACGCACTATACAAATAATATCACGGAATTTATTTATTTTTTAAAATTTTTTTTTCGAGAACTTTTTTTTTAAAAAAAAAAATTCGAATTTTTTTTCGAGAACTTTTGTTTTTTTGGTGTAAGTTGTGATATTGGTTAGTATAACGTATGATATTGTAAGCTGTGATATTGTTTAGCATAGTGTGTGATATTGTATTACAAAAGAATATCATGATTTTTTTTTCGAATTTTTCTTTTTCAAACTTTTTTTTTCAAATGTGATATTGTTTAATATAAAGTGTGATACTGTAAGCTGTGATATTGTGTAGCATAAAGTGTGATATTATATTAAAAAACAATATCACAATTTTTGTGTGTGTGTGTGTGTGTAAAATATAAGCTATAATATTGTTTTATATAACGTATGATATTGTATCATAGACTCACGGACACAAAAAGATAAGGTGGACTTATGTGATCCTAATTCTATATACGTGTATATATAAATATATATATATATATATATATATATATATATATATATATATATAGAGAGAGAGAGAGAGAGAGAGAGAGAGAGAGAGAGAGAAATGCGGGATCTCGTGAGTTTGGTTCTTATGGTGAGTTTGTGCTTCAAAATCTAAGCCATTGATCAGCACAAAATAGACCGCTGAGATTGAATCAACAAACAAAACGCAGTCCAATAACAAAACACGGACAAGGGACAATACTCCTCGCTGAAAACTAACAAGCCCATTAAAAATCTCTAATCTTTCTCTCTATCTACAAATTACTCATCGACTTCTACAGTTCTACCAGATACAATTCAATTTCTTACCAATTGCATTCTCATTTATTAATCATCAAATCCAATGAAAATGAATTCCAGTTATAACAAGACGTTGACTCAGGCATTGAATCAATCAATCCTTCATCTAAAACTCTAAATCAACACAAAACGATTCCAATGTTAATTCTGAATCCAATTCGTATTCAAACTCGTATCTGGGCTACTTGTAACACCCCCTCATACCAAGGTGCCTTACCAGGACCACCCTACCATGAAAGTGTGTTACCATCTCGGTTGCCCGAGGTTAGTATATATCAAAAGCGTCTGAACTGAGCACATTTATTAAAAGTACCATAAAGTATAAATGTTTACATCAAACAAAATCCAAAATCGAACCAATAAAATAAATCCAAAGTCTGACAACTACAAGATCATAACTAAGACTCGAAACTGTGATGCTAGAACTAGTGATAACAACTTCCCCATGACTACCCATGCTCGACAATAGCAATACCTGTCAAGCCTGCTCACCATACCCGAATGGATCACAACAGATTCCACAAACAACAACGGGGTCAGTACTACTCAATCAATATAAGACAACAAACAATGCAACCGACTGATCATCCTCCGTACCCGGTCTCCCGATCTCACATAGTAACCGACTACACACCGAAGTGTGTAGCCCTGCCAGATTACCCATCGCAACAGGTAATCCTCGCCGCCAGTGGGTGACCACAGCCCATCCCCACCTAGTCCATCTCATCAACGAGCGACTAACAATCACTATCCCTTAATGTGCACATCCCCTTCCGTGACGGGTTCCACGGAGGGCGTACTAGGGTGTGAAGCCACTCCCGCAAGTGACTCCACCACAATCACACACAGCATCACAGCTGTCACAACACCACAACCGTCACAACACAACCACACCAACACCGTCACCACAACACCAATCCTCCGATGATCAGCAGATAACAACAAATATGAAACATATGCAATCTCAATCAATTACCAGTACTGAGTAGGAGAAACCCTACCTTAGCAATCAACAGCAATACGGAAACCGAACAATCAGAAAGGCTCCTCTACGAAGTCTTCTTCTATACAATAACCACATAGCACAATTACACATTGCACAATCCCCCTTTTCCCCAATTCCATATATACAGTAAACCCTAAAAATACATAAATGACATGGGGAATAAAGACTTACCAACAGTAGAATGGGAGATTACACGCAATGACCACGACGATTGCACACACAGTGGAAGATTAGGGAGTGATTAGAGTAATCGAAAAATGATTAGGGTTGTAAACGACGTTTTGAAACTGATTTTCAATATTAAATAACCTTAAACACTCCCGCATCAAACCGCTGAAATATTACTCGCCAGACCGGATACTCGGTCGAGTAAAGAGTATAGTCGGCCGAGTATCCTCTACTCGGTCGAGTATTGATCATACTCGGCCGAGTATTCCTCGGCAGAACCAAAATAGAAAACACAATTAGCACTACTCGGCCGAGTAGGCTCTACTCGGTCGAGTACTTAGCTTATGAAAAACCATAGTATTACAGGCTTCCCCCCTTAAAAAGAACTTCGTCCCGAAGTTCATACTCCACCCTAAACAAGACACCACAAAACACAAAAAGACTTCCCAAACAAACATTTATCAACACCAAAGAACTACACAAGACACCACAAGACTCACTATCCCGACTCAAAATAAGACAAAACACACACGCGACCATCTCCTACCTCCCTAAAAAGACAATGGTTACATCCCCGTAACCAAACATACCTGATCAAAAAGGTTAGGAAAACGTTCTCGCATAGCTTCCTCGGGTTCCCATGTGGCCTCTTCCACATTGTGATTAGACCAATGTACCTTGAGTAAGACAGTCTCACCATTACATGTCTTACGAACGGGTCGCTCACATACTTCCGAAGTTGGGAAACATGGAAAACATTTTGGACTCTATCCAAAGCTGGTGGCAAAGCTAATCTGTAGGCTACCTCGCCTATACGGTCCAAAATCTCATAAGGACCTATAAACTTCTGACTTAGCTTACCTTTCTTCCCAAACCTCATTACCCCTCGCATAGGTGACACTTTCAGAAGAACCTTGTCACCTACTGCGAACTCTATGTCTCTGCGATGTAAATTGGCATAACTCTTCTGACGATCTTGAGCTGCTCTCATCTTTTGCCGAATCATCTGGACTTGCTCAACCATATCCTGTACCAGCTGTGGTCCTAAAACCCCAGCCTCAGAACTATCATCCCAACAAACTGTACTTTAACATTTCCGACCATACAAAGCCTCAAAAGGTGTCATCCCGATACTCGTATGATAACTGTTGTTGTATGAGAACTCGATCAGATCAAGTCTGTCCTCCCAGCTGCCCCCAAACTCCATGACACATGCCCTCAACATGTCCTCTAAGGTCTTGATGGTTCTCTCTGTCTGACTATCGGTTTCTGGTTGAAAAGCTGTACTCATCTTCAAGGTATCTGCAGTTCTTGCCAAAACTTGGATATGAACCTCGCATCATGATGAAAAACGATATCCTTGGGTATACCATGTAACCGTACCACATCTCACCTATAACCCAATGCCAGCTGCATCTTAGACCAGGTATCTTTCATGGGAACAAAGTGAGCTGACTTGGTGAACCGATCAACAATCACCCAGATCATGTTATTACCTTGTTGTGACCTAGGTAATCCCACAATGAAGTCCATAGAGATGGACTCCCACTTCCACTTGGGTACCTCCAAAGACTGAATCTTACCCTGTGGTCTCCTTTGCTCACCCTTGACCCTCTGACAGGTCAAACATCTAGCCACGAACTCAGCTACATTCCTCTTCATGTTTGGCCACCATAAAGTCTTCTTAAGGTCTTTGTAAAGCTTATCACCACCCGGGTGAACCGAATAAGGAGTGCAATGAGCCTCCGTCAAGATCACTCTCCTCAACTCTGCATCCTCAGGAACACACCATCTCCCATCAAAATGGACACTCCCATCTGTATGGATAGAAAACCTGGAAACTGTCCCACTCTCCACTCTTGACTTCCATTCCTGAATCTTAGGATCAAGCTCTTGTTTACTCTTGATGTTCTCATATAATCTAGCTCGATCGTCAAATCCCCGATGGTATCCCCCTTCCTTATCATAAAGATCCCCATCCTAGACATCTCATCCCTCAGCTTCAGCAAGGACATGGTCGTACATAGCGAATGAACGCTCTTCCTACTCAAAGCATCTGCAACAACATTAGCCTTACCCTCGTGATAGATGATCTTCATATCAAAATCTCCGATCAACTCCATCCACCGTCTCTGTCGCATGTTAAGCTCCTTTTGAGTGTAGATATACTTGAGGCTCTAATGATCATAAAACACCTTAAAGGTTGCTCCATAAAGGTAGTGCCTCCAAATCTTAAGAGCGAAAACAACTGCACCCAGCTCCAGATCATGAGTAGGGTAATTCTCCTTATATGGCTTTAGCTTCCTCGAAGCATAAGCTATAAACTTCCCTGCCTGCATCAAAACACAACCAAGATCATTCTTTGAAGCATCGGTATATACCTCAAAGTTCTCACATCCCTCTGGCAAAGATAGAATAAGAGCTGTGGTCAAGCGTTCCTTTAAGGTCTGAAACGCCGTCTCACAACTCTCGTCCCAAACAAATCTGGTCTCTTTCCTTATCAAGGCTGTCATAGGCCGCGCTATGGTATAGAAGTCTTTCACAAACCTCCTGTAATAGCTAGCAAGGCCTAAGAAACTCCGAATCTCAGCAACATTCTTCGGTGATTCCCACTTGGTCACGGCCTCAATCTTGCTAGGATCCACAGACACCCCCTTCTTAGATATCACATGACCTAGAAAGCCACCTCTTCAAACCATAACTCGCACTTAGATAGCTTGGCATAAAGTTGATTCTCTCTCAGAGTCTGCAAAACCATCCTCAAGTGCTCCTCATGTTCTTCCTTAGTCTTGGAATAGACTAAGATGTCATCGATGAAAACAACCACAAACCTGTCCAAGAACGGTGTAAAGATCCGGTTCATCAAATCCATGAATGATGTTGGTGCATTGGTCAACCCAAAAGGCATCACCACATACTCATAATTGTTAGTATTCACTAATTCCATTATTTTGCATATTCATATATGAATTAATATATTTAGTCATAAAAAAAATTGTTGATCTTATGCATGCAAACTAAATAACAAGAGATGAGAAAATCGTTTTCTCACCATCAAAAATTCGGCCAAATGGGCACAAATGAAGGTCTCCTACCTTCATTTGTTCTTGAGCTAGAAAATAAATTAGGATGATCATCCATGACTTCAAATAGAAGCCCTCCAATAAGTAGCACCCAAGACTATCCCAAAATCCCACAAAATAATATGTACTAGATATTTGTAATGTGGTTTACCTTAAAATCGATTACTAATACTCATATACTACTACTAGTATTATTAGTGATTGGTTTGTACAAATTAGATTCATAAAAATAATTTTTATGAAGAACAAGAGAAAGAGTGTTGTGTTTTTCATTAAACATGAGAGAATGAATAAAATTTAGAAAAATCTCTCAATTGTTACATGCTAAAACCGGTGGGTAGGGGAGGTTTTAGGACCTTTTTCTTTTTCCTTTTTGTCTTCACAAGACTAATTAGTGTAAGCCTTTGTCATAGTCAAGTCACTATCAAATTTCATAAACAAATGAATAAGACAAAACTTCTAAAATTTCCCACCAATTTTTCGGTTATCATGTGTAATATGGAGTCCATTTTATTTTTGTCAATTGTACAATTGTATGTCATGTGACATGTGACATGTCTTATGTCATGTTTTAATTTAAAATGCATATTTAACAAATTAAATATCATTTACAAATTAAATAAATCACATTTAACAAATTGACTAGTAATTCAAAATTACTTTCACATAAAATGGTCATTTAAATACTAGTTAGTATAATTCACAACATCTTGTAATTATAACTAACTTATCATTCTCATCTCGCGTGTTTCGCAAACACCGATTAATTTTAGTAATATAACTTCTTAAATTACAAAATAAAATCTTGTTTAATCACATTATAATAAGATATCATTTTCTCTCTTATGATAATAATTTTTTCAATTTTAAGGAATTAATTAATCTGTATCGACATACAATTAATTAACCTTTTTCAATTAAGGGAATCGTCTTTTAGGTGTGACCTCAAGGGATCAACTGATCACCACCGTCGCACGATAGTAATGTCAAACTCTAGCCAGCCAATCATTACCGATATGTGTGGACCAGTTGACTATATATGTAATGTATCATCCCTTTCGTATTCTTGTTATGAGATTTAAATATGTGATCAATATGATCGACAATTGTGATCGCATTATTGTCGGGGACACTTACTCCAACAATCTCCCACTTGTCCTCGACAAGTGTGCGCCACCAATTCTCTTGTCCTATTACTATCTCTCACTCAATGCAAGGTGTCTTTCAGCTCGTACTTGCAAGTGATCATATCGAGAGTGGTTTCCTCGATCTGGAGAATAACTGATTTGACCGGAATTATCTACCATAGATAACTTCCGAGCGTGGCCACGCATTTCCAGTTCATTACTCCTCGAGTGGCCCTGAGATATTGTTTTAACCCTGACAAAGAGGTGGACAATTCCTATCGCACTATTCCCTTCGACTAGCCACAGCCATCATAACCCTAAATATGCCCATTTGACCCCATTTACGAAGGTCGTAGTAACATAAATCAAAGCTAATCTGAAATTGTGCCATCTTAGGCGAACAGTCTTTAGTCAAAAGAATCGACTCATTAGAATACTATAGTAGCTCTCGCCATGACCAGGCTATATACATTTTCCAGAACTCTATAAGCGGTCACTGCCCGATAAAGTGTTCCTAACAGTCTGCCTATGTGATCGACTAGTCATCTCACATGACTGTATGGCACTGAACTTGCCATTAATCGCATCACACTCTAGTCACTTCGAGACGTCACCTCATAAAAGTGACTATGGGCGAATACTATGTTAATCCGGGTTCACTTTAACGGGGTTCAATATCGTCATAAAACCCATTTGGATGTAACAAAGTATAATAAAAGAGTTTTAATGTAAAACTCGAACGACAAATGCGATCATCACATATGAATAGTCAATGCCTGATTATTATTTCATATTCTATAATCTAATTTGATCTTGTATGTAGTTGTTCATCTCAATCCAATTGAAATGACATGACTCATCATGTTAAGCCTATGAATAGGCATTTTTAGTAGGTCTTAGCAACTCCCTGCTCAACCTTGCTACATACTTGTTTTCCTTTCGTAATGTATACATTTGCATTACAAAACTTTCTGAGTACGTGTCTAGATCCAATCTAGACATAGGCTTTCTTGCCTTAAAATAGCTCCCACTGTTTTCACAGTGTGCGGGACTCATCCCTCTTGCACATCCCATGATTGCAAGTGTACTCAATTTCCGTTGTAAATATTTCTCATTATTCTTTATTGCCTAGAAGGATTCTAGAAAATCTATTTCTTTAATAACATAGCTACAATGGTATCTTAACCATCCTGATGTGGTTTGATTATGGTTTTGTCGGAAACCATGCGCAATTTCAATTGTCAATTGTCATTTGTGTAACACCCTTACACAAAATTGCATCAAAAACACTTTGCTTTACATCCTTAATGCTTCTGCAAGCACTTAAGGGTAATCTTTATGGCTTACTTGGTAAATATTACTTAAATTCGATTTGAAATAATTCATCATACTCAAGGTATATGAAGTGTTATACATCATTTCCTATTTAATTGATTCGGCAGCGGAAGCAAATGGAATCAATCAAATATGTTTAACTCGATTGAACTAGTCATGAATCTTATCAACATAAGACTCCTTATTTGACATTAATATCATGTAGATTTATCTCCATAAATCCGGATATTAAAGATTTACTATATTTCTCCAAAGTCTTAAATCATTTGCAATGATCAATATGTCATCCACATATAAGACTACTAAAATTTCCGTAACTCCCACTAAACTTCATGTATAAACACAACTTCTCGACTTATCGGCAAAATTTTTTATACCATGATCAAATCATTGATTCCAACTCATTGATGTCCTACTCAAGACCCTCTCTTAAGTTGCACAATATCTTAGGATTGCAAAAATCTACAAAACTCATGACATGTATTGAATACATTCCTTCTAATTGAAGAAGTGGGTTCTAGATTCACTCGCTATATATCTCATAATGAAACACAATTCCTAAGAAGATCCAAATAGACTTAAGCATTTCAACTAGTGCAACACCCTTTGCCACAAATCAAGCTTTGATATCTAACAATTCACTTGGAATTTATTTCGGATTTTCATGGCTCTAAGCCTTGTATTGAGTTGTGACTTAAACACTCTCATGTAAGTCATATGTTTATTACTTTCCAGAAGTAATTAACTTGAATCAAACAATTTCTTTGTAAGTTGTAAGCTCTTTACTTAGATTAAAAGTAACATGAATTCGTCATCTTCAACAAGTGATGACTTTAACCTCCTAGGTTTTGAAGAAACAACGTCTTACACAAAACGTCTCATGTAGCCAAGAAAGACGAGTTTCTTGTGACATAACATTCTTTGTGGCTCTTGAAATAATTCTCCCACTCTGTCTTCTAGAAATAAACTTGTATTTTAGAAAGACAGCTTCACGAGTCACAAACCCATCGTACTCGTGATTATAGTAAGGAAAAATAAGCATTTGTTTCTTTTGAAAACTTACAAACATGGTACCCTACCATTTCATATCTCATATGATGCGTTTTAGATTTAGTGGAAAAATAATTTAGACAAAATGGTAAAATCCCCAAAAGGATCAAGTAACTCAAAGTAACTTGATTGAAGACCAAACCATATCGAATAGCGTTTGATTTCTTTATCCAACCACACATTATCCCATGATGCGTGCTTAGAGAGATTAATTTGTGATACTATATCATATTTCCTTTCGCTTATATCAAAGTCTTCACTTTGATAATCCCATCACGACTAAATCGTAATTCTTTGAACTCTTTGAACTTCTTCAAAGATTTCTCTATTTACCTTATTAAGTGAACACATTAGCGACAACTTAAATCGTTGGTAAAAGAAAATGATCAACCTATTTTGGATCAATGATTTACAACCTCGATCTCCTTTTCAACCAAAAGGCACGAGACATCTTGCTTTGAATACAAGATACGCATAAACCATAAGATTAACAATCTAATGGTTTCAAGAGTACTCCATAACTCTTTGCGTTCATCATTCCAGAATTTAAGGTTTAATCTTGGGATACCAATTTGAGTCTTGCATCATCTACATGATGTATCATTCTAGTTTGGTTTAGAATATATTCACCTTGATAATGGGCTAGCCATACATCAAATCTTGGTGTATAGGGTCACAAAAGTGACACCTCTTTTGTATCTTATCAAGTTTATATTCTTATTTAAAGTTTATGTACTTAATAGTCATAATTACGTACAACTATAAACCCAAAATTAGATTGATTACACAATGACTCTATCTCTCGATATTATTTGATGCTAGTCGTCATATTATAATCATCTTATGTATCGAATACAATGATGAAAACCTCCACTGGTTTCTAATATTGACGAAGTAGTACTAGCAAAAATTATGTTAATCAAATAAACATTTAAAGAAGAAGGTCCCATTAGATGTCCCACAACTAACTTGTTGATTATTTAAAAATTTGGGGTAGTTTCCTTTCTAGCGTCCAACAATTAAGACAATGGAAACTTTATCGGTCGGGATTGATAGGTTTAGTATCGTTATTCTCAATAACTTTACTTTTAACATTACCTTGTATCAATTCCTATCTAATTTTACTTCTTTAAACCTCACCCTTTTCTTAACGGTTTAAGAGAATGCTCCCACTTATTTCAATGAGTCTTTGCTATGAGAAGCAATATTAAAATTCATGAAGACTACTCTTCATTCGTTTGTTTAGTCTTAAAACTTTCATTGAAGTGGTTGCGGCATTTTGGTCAATTTTGATTTCCAACAAATCTAGTTACCAAAATGATGTAACGTTTCAAAGTACTTAACTCAATTAAGCATATGAGAAACAATTCATTGTAAGTAGATATGTTAGTCAAGAATCCAAAACCCTTTTGATGACCAATAACTTTTATCTATACTCTTCACAATGGATAATACGAGATTTTTAGAAGAAAATTTAAATTTTGTCTTTAGTTACGATGTTATAATGGAGATTTGAACTAAAATCGAAATGATATCGTATATAAATTGAGGCAAAGAAATAGAACAATATGATAACGGAATAGTGGAAAACTTAACATTTATCGTTTTATTAATACTTGTAAATAACAAGTAAAGCATTTACATAGTGACCTCTACCCAACTATGATAAATGATTCCAAGATCCAAATTCATATTAACTTGGGTATCGGTAAAGCCGAATACAACCCTCATCAATATAACTCGGTGGATTAACTCTTTAATCGATTCTACTTTTACAACTCTTGGTCGATAAAATTACATTAATATTTATCTTTAGCCCGAAACACATCCGGCAACCGTCGAGAATACTTTCGTTGAGTTCAACCTAAATTTCGAATAAATGTGTCCATGATCCAAATTTACATCAACTTGGGCATCGGTAAAGCCGAATACAACCCTTATCTTTATAAATTCGGTGGGTAGACATTTATCACCCACTTCCCCTACGTAGCAAGGTTTGTACCCTGGTTAGGCCGAGTGCACTCCCTCACGAAATAGGTTTTCATGGTTTCTAATTTTTGGTAAGGCTAAGTCTCAATTGTTTATTTTAGCGAGAGGTCATATCAATTTATTATCTATCACGTTTTAAGTGAACTAAAGCGGTGAACTACGATAATTGTAATTGACACGGTCGATTTACTCGATTTAATGATAATGCATGTTTTAGTTTTGGCGATTTAGCGATGCATGCAACATATAAATAAAATGTAAAGCATAAATAAAATCCTAGTATGGCCTTCCTAAAATAGTAAATCTAATAAACTATTACAAATTCGGAAACCAACTCCTTTGGTTCCTTGAACTTCGGTCTTGGCACGCATTTTAAGGCAACACTTTCTTTGATGGATCGCCTTCTCGAGTGGCACCGTCTTCAAGGTACTCGGAATAAATAAATTACAAAATGAATTACATAATTTCCTATTATGCATTTGTAATTAAAATAAAATAAATCTATTAAATTACAAAACGGTGATACGAGATCACAATAATTACAACCGAATCGATATTCCCATACATTTCGGGTAATACCAATTAAAACTAAGGCCATACTAAGTAAAATTACATAATTCAAAAATTTTATAAAATTAAAACATGACAATCATAAATAAAATGCAGCATTATAATATGTATGTACATGCTAGATATTATGCTAAATTGCCTTTTAAGAGCCAACATCGTATATTAATCGGTTTTTACGGATTTGCGTGATTTAACTTATTAAAATCACAATAATTACATAAATTCATATTTATGTACAAGTTAATTACCCTAACCCTTTTAGGACTCAAAATTAGTCTCCACTAACATTTTGAAAATAATTAAACTTGTTTTCTTAATATTGTTCATAAATGGACCCAAAAATACAAAATTTATGCTATAAACCTCAAATTAAAACATAAAAATTTCAAATAATTTCAAAATTTGAAATTTAAACTCATGGACATTCTGGAAAAATACCATGACACTCATAATGTTCAAAACTTAGGTTAAAAATTTTGAAAATTTATCGTGAAAAATAATGTTGCGGTTTATCGATTTTAACAATTATGACCATAAAAATATGAGAAAAATTATTTTTATCAACTTTTCACTTTTAGATCTGAAATATATGATAAAATGAAACATGTGACTTTTTTCTTTAGTCATGAAGTATGTTTTAGCATTATTACTAATTATAGTCACTATTTATGTGATTTTTCATCAAAAATTCATAAATCATGCATAAAGACTTCATTATAGCCAAATATTTTACACACATCTTGTACAATTTCATGTGACAACATACTAAATTTCCATGACCAGATTCAAAATATAACTCATATTAACTATTTACCCATTTAAATACGATTTTAAATTAAAAAATTCATATTTCGAGCAAAACAACTCATTTTATCATAAAAATGTACAAGCCATCAGTAGATAATATAAGTGAAAACATATCCAAAAACCACTAAAAAATTCGAAATTTAGCTATTTTTCGTCCAAAAATAACATTTTTATCAGAAAAATCACATTTTAATGCCAATATTATATAAAATGAACAATAAAATCCATAAATAAACCAAAATGTCCTAAAAATAACTTAGGGCCAGAAAACTATAAACCGATTTGCATGCAAATAACCTAAGGCTCATGATACCGCTTGTTAGTATTCACTAATTCCATTATTTTGCATATTCATATATGAATTAATATATTTAGTCATAAAATAAATTGTTGATCTTATGCATGCAAACTAAATAACAAGAGATGAGAAAATCGTTTTCTCACCATCAAAAATTCGGCCAAATGGGCACAAATGAAGGTCTCCTATCTTCATTTGTTCTTGAGCTAGAAAATAAATTAGGATGATCATCCATGACTTCAAATAGAAGCCCTCCAATAAGTAGCACCCAAGGCTATCACAAAATCCCACAAAATAATATGTACTAGATATTTGTAATGTGGTTTACCTTAAAATCGATTACTAATACTCATATACTACTACTAGTATTATTAGTGATTGCTTTGTACAAATTAGATTCATAAAAATAATTTTTATGAAGAACAAGAGAGAGAGTGTTGTGTTTTTCATAAAACATGAGAGAATGAATAAAATTTAGAAAAATCTCTCAATTGTTACATGCTAAAACCGGTGGGTAGGGGAGGTTTTAGGACCTTTTTCTTTTTCCTTTTTGTCTTCACAAGACTAATTAGTGTAAGCCTTTGTCATAGTCAAGTCACTATCAAATGTCATAGACAAATGAATAAGACAAATGAATAAGACAAAACTTCTAAAATTGCCCACCAATTTTTCGGTTATCATGTGTAATATGGAGTCCATTTTATTTTTGTCAATTGTACTATTGTATGTCATGTGACATGTAACATGTCTTATGTTATGTTTTAATTTAAAATGCATATTTAACAAATTAAATATTATTTACAAATTAAATAAATCAAATTTAACAAATTGACTAGTAATTCAAAATTACTTTCACATAAAATGGTCATTTAAATACTAGTTAGAATAATTCACAACATCTTGTAATTATAACTAACTTATCATTCTCATCTCGCGTGTTTCGCAAACACCGATTAATTTTAGTAATATAACTTCTTAAATTACTAAATAAAATCTTGTTTAATCACATTATAATAAGATGTCATTTTCTCTCTTATGATAATAATTTGTTCAATTTTAAGGAATTAATTATTCTGTATCGACATACAATTAATTAACCTTTTTCAATTAAGGGAATCGTCCTTTAGGTGTGACCTCAAGGGATCAACTGATCACCACCGTCGCACGACAGTAATGTCAAACTCTAGCCAGCCAATCATTACCGATATGTGTGGACCAGTTGCCTATATATGTAATGTATCATCCTTTTTGTATTCTTGTTATGAGATTTAAATATGTGATCAATATGATCGACAATTGTGATCGTATTATTGTCGGGGACACTTACTCCAACAATAATGACCATATCGAGATCGGAATGCTGTCTTTGGAATATCCTCATCTGCTATCCTCAGTTGATGATAGCCTGACCTCAGGTTAATCTTGGAAAACACACTCGCTCCACTTAGCTGATCAAACAAGTCATCAATCCTAGGTAAAGGATACTTGTTCTTCACTGTGACACGGTTTAACTCTCGGTAATCGATGCATAGCCTCATGCTCCCATCTTTCTTCTTCACAAACAGGACTAGGGCTCCCCCCGGTGACACACTAGGCCGGATATAACCCTTGCTTAGCAACTCATGTATCTGCTTCTTCAACTCAGCTAACTCTTTATGTGCCATACGGTAAGGTGCTTTGGATATAGGACCTGTTCCTGGTTTAAGCTCCACACTGAAATCAACATCCCTCTTTGGCGACAAACTCGGTATCTCTTCAGGAAAGACATCATCAAACTCTCCCACCACAGGTATCTCAGCAGCTGTCTGCGGCTCTACTCGGCAATCTCTCACATGACAGAGAATCAAGGGGCACTTCTTCCTCAAACATGACTTTAAAGTCATCACAGCTATGAACTTACACTTAGGTTTCACTACAAACCCTCTATAAGACACCCAAACACCCTTAGGACCCATAAAGGACACTCTCTTTTGTCAACAATCTATCTTGGCATCATACTTACCCAGCCAATCCATCCCGACAATCACCTCAAACCCATCCATAGAAAACTCTAACAGGTCTACCGGTAAATCTACCACTCCAACTACCATAGACACCTCCTTATACAACTTGAGACATGACACAGACTCCCCAGAAGGAATGGACACGTCATCCTTTACGACCTCAAACTTCCCCAAACCCATAGACAAGGTATGACTCTAAGACACAAAAGAATGTGTTGCCCCCGAATCAAACAAAACAAAGGATGGTACATTATGAACAAGAAAGGTACCAGTGACTACATGTGCATCATTTTGCGCTTCCTCCTTATCCATCATGAAGAGCTTCCCACTGCTTTTCTACCCTCCTCCCTGAACTGAAGCATTGGAGGTACTCGGCTTGGCTACTGAATCTTGGGTGGTGCTGTTGTTCTGACGCTGATATGATCCACCACCACTGCGGTTATAACTGCCCTGGTTGCTCTGTCCACCTCTGTTGCCCCATGATCCGCCCGGTCGGTTACTAGCAAAGCTCTGAGTTGGCCCCTGAGACAAATTCCCCTGATGAGCTCCTGAACCAGTGCCAGGCCTAAAACTTGTGTATTCCCGCCTCCTGTGGCCGACACCACCACAAATGAAGCATGTAAGGTTGGAGCTGTCACTCACACTCCGACCTCCAGTCTTTCCCTAGCCACGAGATCCCCCAGAGAAACCAGCTCCACCAGAAAAAGCTTTGGCAAGGTTGAAATTGCCCTTCTTATTGCCCGACTGACTGTTGCTTCCACTGTCAGCCTTCCTCTTTTCAGCAGTAGTCCTTTCATTGATCTCTCTTGAGAGATCTACCATTCTCTCAGCTTGGCCCGCTCTCAGGTACACTTCCTTAAGATCAGTAGCAACCCCAGCTGGCAGACGGCTCACGATCTTAGCAGACAGACCCCTCTCAAAATCGAGAGCCAAACCCCTTTGTCCCAACTACATATCCTCAACATAGCGAGATAGCTCTAGGAACCGATGATAGTACTCAGTGACTGTCATCTCCTCTGACATGGTGAAGGAATAAAACTCAGATCTCATCTTGTGTCGGATATGCTCCAACACAAACTGCTCTCTCATAGCGCTCTTCAACCCCGACCACTGGATAGCTCCCAGACCCTCGGCCCGGTAATAGGCTCTAGCATCTTCCTTGACATTTTGCCACCATAGGGCGGCTTCACCTCTCAGGTAGTACACTACCTGCTCAACGGTCATATCATCGGGACACTTTACCACTTCCATGAGACTTTCCATCTCATGGTGCCATTTCTCAAGCAGCTTTGGTGCCCCAACACCCTCATATGTGGGTGGGTTGAAGCGGGCAATGATGATGCTAAGTTGAGTAGCATCTGTTGGAAATTATATCTCATTACTTAACATATTCATATATGTTTCATTTTAATTTAGTCATAAAATTAAAACTAGATCTTATGCATGCAAACTAAAACAAAAGAGATAAGAAAATCAATTTCTCACCAAATAAATTTCGGTCAAATGGGCACCAACAAAATCTCCTTCTTGTTAGTTCTTGAGCTTTCCAATATTGGATGAACATACATGACCTCAAAATAGAAGCCCTCCAATTAGTAGCACCCAAAACTATCCCTTAATCCCACAAACTAATATGTACTAGATATTTATATTGTGGTTTACCTTAAAATTGATTACTAATACTCACATATTACATTAATAATTTTAGTAATCTTTTGAACAAATTTGAATCAAAAACTCATCTTTTTGATGAAGATTAAAGAGAGAGAAGAGATGAAAAATACATGAACTTTTTGCATGTAATTTTAGAATGAATACAAGTGAAAAATTAAGAGAATAAAATTCTCTACTAATGCCCACAAAACCGGTTGGAGGAGTCCTCTAAGACCAATGCATGGTCTTTGCTTTTTACTTTTGTTCTTATTAAGTAAAATAGGTGTAAGACTACCCTACATTATAGGTAATCATAGTGTTTTATTTATCCATTAAACAAAACACCCACTCACCCATACTACCTCCAATATTTTGGTTTCTATAGTGTAATATGGAGTCCATTTTATTTTTGTCAATTGTACAATTGTATGTCATGTGACATGTGACATGTCTTATGTCATGTTTTAATTTAAAATGCATATTTAACAAATTAAATATCATTTACAAATTAAATAAATCATATTTAACAAATTGGCTAGTAATATAAAATTATTTTGTCATAAAATGGTCTTTTAATTACTAGTTAGTATAATTCACAATATCTTGTAATTATAACTAACTTATCATTCTCATCTCGCGTGTTTCGCAAACACCGATTAATATTAGTAATATAACTTCTTAAATTACTAAATAAAATCTCATTTAATCACATTATAATAAGATGTCACTTTTCTCTCTTATGATAATAATTTGTTCAATTTTTAGGAATTAATTAATATGTATCGGTATACAATTAATTAACCTTTTCAATTAAGGGAATCGTCCTTTAGGTGTGACATCAAAGGATCAACTGGTTACCACCGTCGCACGACAGTAATGTCAAACTCTAGCCAGCCAATCATTACCGATATGTATGGACCAGTTGACTATATATATTATGTATCATCCCTTCCGTATTCTTGTAATGAGATTTAATAATGATATTTAAATCATGTGATCGCACTATTGTTGAGGACACATTTTCCAAAAATCTCATACAAGCGACTATGGGCTAATACTATGTTAATCCAGGTTCACTTTAACGGGGTTCAATGTTGTCTCTACAACCCGTTTAGATGTAACAAAGTATAAAAGAAGAGTTTTTAGAGTAAAACTCAAACAACAAATGCGATTATCACATATGAATAGTCAATGCTTGATTACTACTTCATATTCTATAATCTAATTTGATCTTTTATGTAGTTATTCATCTCAATTTAATTGAAATGACATGACTCATCATGTTAAGCCTATGAGAAGGCTTTGGTTAGTAGGTTTTATCAACTTCTTGTACCTTACTCAACCTTACTACATACTCGTTTTCCTTTGTAATGTATACATTTGCATTACAAAACTTTCTGAGTACGTGTCGAGATCCAATCAAGACATAGGCTTTCTAGCCTTAGAATAGCTCCCACTGTTTTCACAGTGTGCGGGACTCATCCTTCTTGCACATCCCATGATTGCAAGTGTACTCAATTTCCGTTATAAATATTTCTCATTGTTCTTTATTGCCTAGAACGATTCTAGAAAATCTATTTCTTAAATAACATAGCCACAATGGTATCTTAACCATCCTAATGTTTTTTTATTATAGTTTTGTCGGAAACCATGCGCAATCTCAATTGTCAATTGTCATTTGTGTAACACCCTTACACAAAAATTGCATCATAAACACTTTGCATTATATCCTTAATGCTTCTGCAAGCACTTAAGGGTAATCTTTATGGCTTACTTGGTAAAGATTATTTAAATTCGATTTTAAAACAATTCATCATACTCAAAGCATATGAAGTGTTATACATCATTACTTATTTAATTGATCCGGCAGCGGAAGCAAATGAAATCAATCAAATATGTTCAATTTAATTGAACTAGTCATGAATCTTATCAACATAAGACTTCTTATTGACGCTAATATCATGTGGATTTATCTACATAAATCTAGATATTAAAGATGTATTATATTACTCCAAAAGTCTTAAATCATTCGCAATGATCAATGTGTCACCCACATATAAGACTAATTTAAAATTTCCGTAACTCCCACTAAACTTCATGTATAAACACAACTTCTCGACTTATCGAGAAACGTTTTATAACATGATCAAAACATTGATTCCAACTCATTGATGTCCTACTTAAGATTCTCTCTTAAGTTTCACATTATCTTAGGATTGCAAGAATCTACTAAACTCAAGACATGTATTGAATACATTCCTTCTAATTGAAGAAGTGGGTTTTAGATTCACTTGCTATATGTATATCATCATTGTGAAACACAATCCCTAAGAAGATCCAAATAGACTTAAGCATTTCAACTAGTGCAAAACACTTTGCCACCAATCAAACTTTGAAATCTCTCTTTATTAGTGCAAAACCCTTTGTCACTAATCAAGCCTTTTTATTTCGGATTTTCATGGCTCTAAGCCTTATATTGAGTTGCGACTTAAACACTCCCATGTAAGTTATAAGCTCTTTACTTTCTTAAAAGTAGCATGAATTCATCAAATTTAACAAGTGACGAATTTAACCTCCTAGGTTTTAAAGAAACAATATCTTACACTAAACTTCTTAGGTAGCCAAGAAATACCAGTTTCTTGCGACATAACATTCTTTGTGGCTCTTGAATAATTTCTCCCACTCTGTCTTCTAGAAATAAACTTGTATTTTAGAAAGACAGCTTCGCGAGCCGCAAACTCGTCGTACTCGTGATAATTGTAAGGGAAAAATGAGCATTTGTTTCTTGTGAAAACTTACAAACATGGTACCTTACCATATCATATCTCATATGATTCGTTTTAGTTTTAGTGGAAAAATATTTTAGACAAAATGATAAAATCCCCAAAAGAATCAAGTAACTCAAAGTAACTTGATTGAAGTCCAAACCATATCGAATAGCGTTTGAATTCTTATCCAACCACACATTATTCCATAATGCGTGATAAGAGAGATTAACTTGTGATACTCTATCACATTTCCTTTGGCTTATATCAAAGTCTTCACTTTGATAATCCCATCACGACTAAATCGTGCTTCTTTGAACATTTGAACTTCTTCAAAGGTTTCTCTATTTACCTTATTAAGTGAACACATTAGTGTCAACCTAAATCGTTGGTAAAAGAAAATGATCAACCTATTTTGGATCAATGATTTACAACCTCGATCTCCTTTTAACCAAAAGGCACGAGACATCTTGCTTTGAATACAAGATACGCATATACCATTAACAATCTAATGGTTTCAAGAGTACTCGATAACTCTTTGTGTTCATCATTCCAAAATTTAAGGTTTAATCTTGGGTTACCAATTTGAGTCTTACATCATCTACATGATATATCATTCTAGTTTGGATTAGAATATAATCACCTTGATAATGGACTAGCCATACATCAAATCGTGGTGTATAGGGTCACAAATCGTGGTGTATAGGGTCACAAAAGTGAAAACTTCTTTTGTATCTTACATCAAATCGTGGTGTATAGGGTCACAATAGTCACAATTAAGTACAACTTTAAATCCAAAAACTAGATTGAGTACACAATTACTCTATCTCACAACATTATTGTTGCTAGTCGTCATATTCTAATCATCTTATGTGTCGAATACAATGATAAAAACCTCCACTGGTTTCTAATATTGACGAAGTGGTACTAGCAAAATTTATGTTTAATCAAATAAACATTTAAAGAAGAAGGTCCCATTGGATGTCCCACAACTAACTTGTTGATTCTTCAATAATTTGGGGTAGTTTCCTTTCTAGTGTCTAACATTTAAGACAATGGAAACTTTATCGGTCGGGATTGATAGGTTTAGTATCGCTATTCTCAACAACTTTACTTTCAACATTACCTTGTATCAATTCCATTATAATCTTTACTTCTTGAACCTCATTCTAATCTTAACGGTTTAAGAGAATTCTCCCACTCATTTCAATGAGTCTTTGCTTTGAGAAGCAAAATTGAATTCATGAAGATTACTCTTCATTTGTTCGTTTTAGTCTTAAAACTTTCATTGAAGTGGTTGCGTTATTTTGGTCAATTATGAATTCCAACAAATCTAATTACCAAAACAATTTATCATTTCAAGGTACTTAATTCAATTAAGTATATGAAAAATAATCCATTGTAAGTAGATGTGTTAGTCAAGAATCAAAAACCTGTTTGATAATGAATAACTTTAATCTATACTTTTTACAAGAGATCCTTAGCAATGGTTCATTTGAGGTTTTAGAAGCAAATTCATATTTGTCTTTAGTTACGATGTTTTAATGGAGATTTGAATCAAAAATCGAAATGATATCGTATATGAATTGTGGTAAAGAAATAGAACAGTATGATAACGGAATAGTGAAAACTTAACATTTATCGCTTTATTAATACTTGTAAATAACAAGTAAAGCATTTACATAGTGACCTCTACCCAACTATGATAAATGATTCCAAGATCCAAATTCATATTAACTTGGGCACGGTAGGGCCGATGAAACCCTTATCAATATAACTCGGTGGATTAACACTTTAATCGATTCTACTTCTAGAACTCTTGGTCGATAAAATTACATTAATATTTATCTATAGCCCGGAACACATGCGGCTACGGTCGCGAATACTTTCGTTGAGCTCAATCCAAATTTCGAATAAATGTGTCCATGATCCAAATCCACATCAACTTGGGCACGGTATGGCCGATGAAACTCTCATCAATATGAACTCAGTGGATAGACATTTATCACCCACTTCTCCTACGTAACAAGGTTTGTACCCCGGTAGGGCCGAGGGCACTCCCTCGCGAAATAGGTTTTCATGGTTTCTACTACTTGGTAAGGCTATGTCTCAATTTATTGTTTTAGCGAGAGGTCATGTCAATTTATTATCTATCACGTTTTAAGTGAACTAAAGCGGTGAACTACGATAATTGTAATTGACACGGTCGATAAACTCGATTAAAATGATAATGCATGTTTTAGTTATGGCGATTTAGCGATGCATGCGACATATAAATAAAATGCAAAGCATAAAAATAAATCCTAGTATGGCCTTCCTAAAATAGAAAATCTAATTAACTATTACACATTCGGAAACCAACTCCATTGGTCCCTTGAACTTCGGTATTGGTACGCATCTCGAGGTAACACCGTCTTTATGTATCGCCATCTTTTGTGACACCGTCTTCAAGGAACTCCGGAATAAATAAATAAATTACATAACAAATTACATAATTTCCTATTATACATTTGTAATTAAAATAAAATAAATCTATTAAATTACAAAACGGTGATACTAGATCACAATAAATTACAACCAAATCGATATTCCCATACATTTCGGGTAATATCAATTAAAAACTAAGGTCATACTAAGTAAAATTACATAATTTAAAAATTACATAAAATAAAATTATGACAATCATAAATAAAATGCAGCATAATAATATGTATGAACATGCCCAATTTTATGCTAAATCGCCTTTAAGGAGCCAATATCGTATATTATACGGTTTTTATGGATTTGCGTGATTCAACGTTTTATAATCACAAAAATTACAAAAATTCATATTTATGCACAAGTTAATTACCCTCACTTTTTAGGACTCAAAATTAGTCTTCACTAACTATTTGACTATAATTAACCTATATTACTTAAAATTGTTCATTAATGGACTCAAAAATTACAATAAAATGCTATAAACTTCAAATAAATCACAAAAAATACAAATAAATTTGAAATTTGAAATTTAAACTTATGAACATTCTGGAAAAATACCATGCCACTCATAATGTTCAAAAAAGTTAGGTTAAAATTTCGTAAAATTATCGGAAAAACTATGTTGCGGTTTATCGGATTTATCAATAAAAATCATAAAAACATGAGAAAAATTATATTCATCAACTTTTCAATTTTATATCTGAAAAAGATAATAAAATGCAACATGTGACGTTTTTCCTTAGTCATGAAGTATGTTTTAGCAATTATTCACTAATTAAGTCACTATTTATGCTATTTTTCATCAAAAATCCATAAATCATGCATAAAGACTTCAATATAGCCCATTATTTTACACACATATTGTACAATTGCATGTGACAACATACTAAATTTCTATGACCAGATTCGAAATATTTCTCATATTAACCTATTTTTATTTAAATTCGATTTTTATCATGAAAAATCCATATTTCGAGCATAATAACTCATAAAATTATGAAAATTTCCAGATCATCTAAAAATAATATATGTGAAAACATATCCAAAACCCCCTGGAAAATTCGAAGTTTAGCTAATTTTCGTCGAAAAATGACATTTCTATCATAAAAATCACATTTTAATGCCAATATTATATAAAATGAACAATAAAATCCATAAATTAACCAAAATATCCTAAAAATATTTTCGGATCAGAAACTTTAACATACAAAAATTATTTTCGTGATATATCATAATAACACAAATTTACAAGTTTTATATGTTAATCGTATAACTCGGAAAAACAATAACCGATTTGCATGCAAACAACCTTGTGCTCATGATACCGCTTGTTGGAAATCTATATCTCATTACTTAACATATTCATATATGTTTCATTTTAATTTAGTCATAAAATTAAAACTAGATCTTATGCATGCAAACTAAAACAAAAGAGATAAGAAAATCAATTTCTCACCAAATAAATTTTGGTCAAATGGGCACCAACAAGATCTCCTTCTTGTTAGTTCTTGAGCTTTCCAATATTGGATGAACATACATGACCTCAAAATAGAAGCCCTCCAATTAGTAGCACCCAAAACTATCCCTTAATCCCACAAACTAATATGTACTAGATATTTATATTGTGGTTTACCTTAAAATTGATTACTAATACTCACATATTACATTAATAATTTTAGTAATCTTTTGAACAAATTTGAATCAAAAACTCATCTTTTTGATGAAGATTAAAGAGAGAGAAGAGAGGAAAAATACATGAACTTTTTGCATGTAATTTTAGAATGAATACAAGTGAAAAATTAAGAGAATAAAATTCTCTACTAATGCCCACAAAACCGGTTGGAGGAGTCCTCTAAGACCAATGCATGGTCTTTGCTTTTTACTTTTGTTCTTATTAAGTAAAATAGGTGTAAGACTACCCTACATTGTAGGTAATCATAGTGTTTTATTTATCCATTAAACAAAACACCCACTCACCCATACTACCTCCAATATTTTGGTTTCTATAGTGTAATATGGAGTCCATTTTATTTTTGTCAATTGTACAATTGTATGTCATGTGACAGGTCTTATGTCATGTTTTAATTTAAAATGCATATTTAACAAATTAAATATCATTTACAAATTAAATAAATCATATTTAACAAATTGGCTAGTAATATAAAATTACTTTGTCATAAAATGGTCTTTTAATTACTAGTTAGTATAATTCACAATATCTTGTAAATATCATTTACAAATTAAATAAATCATATTTAACAAATTGGCTAGTAATATAAAATTACTTTGTCATAAAATGGTCTTTTAATTACTAGTTAGTATAATTCACAATATCTTGTAATTATAACTAACTTATCATTCTCATCTCGCGTGTTTCGCAAACACCGATTAATATTAGTAATATAACTTCTTAAATTACTAAATAAAATCTCATTTAATCATATTATAATAAGATGTCACTTTTCTCTGTTATGATAATAATTTGTTCAATTTTTAAGGAATTAATTAATCTGTATCGGTATACAATTAATTAACCTTTTCAATTAAGGGAATCGTCCTTTAGGTGTGACCTCAAGGGATCAACTGGTCACCACCGTCGCACGACGACAAATGTCAACTCTAGCCACCAATCATTACCGATATGTGTGGACCAGTTGACTATATATATTATGTATCATCCCTTCCGTATTCTTGTAATGAGATTTAATAATGATATTTAAATCATGTGATCGCACTATTGTTGAGGACACATTTCCCAACAGCATCCACCGGCTTCTCGTTCCCCTTTCCCACATTCTTAAGAGCCTAAAAGAGATCCTCTTGTTGCTCAATCATACGAGCAACCTCGTCAAGGGACATCTCAGAAGCTTGAATTTGTGCGGCAGTTCTTTTGGGCGGCATTTTGAGCTGATATGAAACAAGTAAACATAAGCACAAAAGCCTACAGCTCAAAATGTAGCGATCTTCTGCCAAAGAAACACTCGGCCGAGTACCAGACTATACTCGATCGAGTAAGGACTACTCGGTCGAGTATCACTGATACACGGTCGAGTAGTCGACTCCAGTAGCCGACCTCAAATTCACAAAAAGCATACTCGGTCGAGTATAAACAACACTCGGCCGAGTACACCCAACTGCACTCGGTCGAGTAGTCACTCCAGTGACGATTGCCACTTACGAACAAATAACACTCGGTCGAGTGCTCGGTTACTCGGCCGAGTATCCCCTACTCGGTCGAGTACCAGCCCTGCTCGGCCGAGTCATGCCAAAGACGGGTTAAAACAGTACAGTGTCCCCTATCATGCTTTCTATCCCAACCATCAAACATATAACGACAGAAATTTTAATGCCACATAATAAACACATAATCATGCCAATCATTCACATGCTAAATCCGATTCACCAAATTTCACATACTCGTCCCTTCTACTACTTTTCCATTCACCATATATACGAATTCCACATACATATTTCCGACCATCACTTATTATCACCATTAACCTTCACATACATGCACATATATGACACAACTCTCAACACACTTCCCCATGTGACCGGCTCTAGTTAGTGAGGGCCAATTTGCGACTCCGGGACGTCTCCCGAGTCTTTGCGGTAGCTCCAAACAACTCTCCCCGGGTTCATTTTATTTAGACTCCCTAAGTTCATTAGGTTCATTTGTTTAGGTGCCGGAATCTTCGGCTCTGATACCACTTTGTAACACCCCCTCATACCAAGGTGCCTTACCAGGACCACCCTACCATGAAAGTGTGTTACCATCTCGATTGCCCGAGGTTAGTATATATCAAAAGCGTCTGAACTGAGCACATTTATTAAAAGTACCATAAAGTATAAATGTTTACATCAAACCAAATCCAAAACTGAACCAATAAAATAAATCCAAAGTCTGACAACTACAAGATCATAACTAAGACTCGAAACTGTGATGCTATAACTGGTGATGACAACTTCCCCATGACTGCCCAAGCTCAGCAATAACAATACCTGTCAAGCCTGCTCACCATCCCCCAATGGATCACAACAGATTCCACAAACAACAACGGGGTTAGTACTACTCAATCAATATAAGACAACAAACAATGCAACCGGCTGATCATCCTACGTCCTCGGTCTCCCGATCTCACATACTAACCGACTACACACCGAAGTGTGTAGCCCTGCCAGATTACCCATCGCAACAGGTAATCCTCGCCGCCAGTGGGTGACCACATCCCATCCCCACCTAGTCCAGCTCATCAACGAGCGACTAACAATCACTATCCCTTAATGTGCACATCCCCTCCCGTGACGGGTTCCACGAAGGGCGAACTAGGGTGTGAAGCCACTCCCGCAAGTGACTCCACCACAATCACAGATAGCATCACAGCTGTCACAACACTATAACCGTCACAACACAACCATACCAACACCGTCACCACAACACCCATCCTCTTATGATCAGCAGATAACAACAATTATGAAACATATGCAATCTCAATCAATTAACAGTACTGAGTAGGAGAAACCCTACCTTAGCAATCAACAGCAATACGGAAACCGAACAATCAGAAAGGCTCCTCTACGAAGTCTTCTCCTATACAATAACCACATAGCACAATTACACATTGCACAATCTCCCTTTTCCCCAATTCCATATATATAGTAAACCCTAAAAATACATAAATGACATGGGGAATAAAGACTTACCAACAGTAGAATGGGAGATTACACGCAATGACCACGACGATTGCACACACAATGGAAGATTAGGGAGTGATTAGGGAGTGATTAGAGTAATTGTAAAATGATTAGGGTTGTAAACGACGTTTAGAAACTGATTTTCAATATTAAATAACCCTAAACACTCCCGCATCAAACCGCTGAAATATTACTCGCCAGACCGGATACTCGGTCGAGTAAAGAGTATACTCGGCCGAGTATCCTCTACTCGGTCGAGTATTCATCATACTCGGCCGAGTATTCCACGGCAGAACCAAAACAGAAAACACAATTAGCACTACTCGGCCAAGTAGGCTCTACGCGGTCGAGTACTTAGCTTATGAAAAACCGTAGTATTACACTACTGCTTTGGTGCTTTAATTGGTTGTTAACAAAGTGATCAATGGTAGGCAGCAATGGCGACTTTGTTTCAATTTCGAGTTCCCAACAAGGAGCGCAACCGGTAGCCGCTCGTGCGCCAAGGAGCGGTTGTAGTCTCGGGTCTAGTGTAGGCTTGATGGTGCGAGTATTGTCATTAATGTTCAAATCTAATGGTGTTGTTCTATTAAGTTAATGCAGGTTTTTCGTGAATGTGTAATGTTGTTGGGGTTTGATTACTTGGTCCAATGTTAATAGATCAGTAACATTTTTCATAAATAATGTTCCTGGTACTTGAAATTGCATCGGATTTCAACTCGAATTCAAGGCTTCACGTGATGCAGTGGCACGCGCAATGGCGGCTCAAAGGCGAGATCTAGGTTGTGCGAGTACTGGCGGCTTAGATCAAGGGGATGGGAGCACATGTAATAATCTACTCAATATATCGATTATGGCATAAGGAAAGAACACATGCTTTGGTTACTATGGTTGGTATGAAGTATAATGGCAGGTCCATGAAGATAGCATAGTTCTTTGTGATGGCAAAACCATGCATCATAACCGCAACAGGTATGGTTATTGGTATAAGGTCATGCATGAATCCATTGTTGTCCTGATGGTGATGTCGTCGACTGAGGTGCTCAAAATCGGCCTGATAGTGGACTATTGTTGTCCAGGTGCGACTTTGATTTCGGGTTGAGCGTGGTGATTGAGCAGGAAAGGAGGATGATTGTTTAGTATTATTATTGCTGATTGTAATTTGAAAATTGATGGTGCTCGAATTGGACTTGAGTTAATTTGTTATGTGTTTTATGAAATGAATCTGATCAATTCCAATGTGATATTGGATATGGTTTGTCTTGAGAAGTAGCCGTATATAAAAATGGGCCAAGGTGCAAAGGGATATGGACTTCAAATAATTTGTTTGATTTGTTTTTATTTTTTTTTCTTTTCCTCACTTTTGTCTCCTTTAGTATAGGATTTGTTGTTGATATGTTATCATGTACAATATGTTGATTTACTGTTA